>NC_083789.1:9028595-9468595 GCF_015708825.2 Lethenteron reissneri | reverse complement strand
GTGGTGGAGGTGGTGGTGGAGGTGGTGGAGGTGGTGGTGGAGGTGGTGGTGGAGGTGGTGGTGGAGGTGGTGGTGGAGGTGGTGGAGGTGGTGGTGGAGGTGGTGGTGGAGGTGGTGGTGGAGGTGGTGGTGGAGGTGGTGGTGGAGGTGGTGGTGGAGGCGGTGTGCTGCGCTACGAAACCCGGCGTCCCCAGTTCGATTCCCGCTCACGACCAACTCCAGTGACGATTATCTGAACCGGTCATGAGCCTCTCCTAGGTCGACTCAGCCTCTCATGAGTACCTGGTGACTGGTGTGGTGTGTAAACATCGCCACTGGGGAAATAAAAGCGGTCGGGCGTGGTGCTTGCCACCCACCTGCCCGTCTGCCATGCCGGCCTTAAGAAGTGCTCGCTAACGGCACTTGGCCCAAAAGCCTGTAAAGTCTATACGGGACATCTTTGTACTGGTGATGGATGAGTGTTGAGGCGAGTAGTGAGTCAGCACAATTATCGTGCATACAATACATGGCACCCACCATAGGAATGTGGAATTCCCACTATTTGTGTTCCACCGGCGATGTTTGTGCGAAGAACATCGGCACTATTGACGCTCGAAGCATTAGTCACGTTGGGAGAGGTTGAGTTGACTTGCAATGAGATGCCTTGGTATAAGTTGGCTGGTGACAATCCGTTGCCTTTTGTTGACATATTAGCTCACGGAGCAGCAGGGTAGTGCCGTTGTAAAACCTTTGCCACGTAGCAAGAATGATCTGGGTTCGATTCCTATCTGGGTTCAATTCCTGACTGTCACTTTTCTGCGTGACGTTTGCATCTTCTGCTCGCCTGTGTCGGCGTGCGTTTCCTCCCGAGTTCCCCGGTTTCTTCCCGAAGCTAAGAAAAACGTCCAAAGTGCTGTTGCCAAACATCACATTTCGTCCGTGAGCCTCGAAGCAAACATTTCCACTGCGCTGCTCAGCGCCACCTGCGAACTTTGGTGGTTGGACTTCTTTCGCACCGTACGTAGCCATAGGCGCTAATCGGAGGCGCGGGGGAAGGACAACAAACTAAACACAAAAAGCACCTCCAAAGAAATGAGTTTGTCAATCTCGATTACTTAAAAGTTGCATAGCTCCATCTTCTCTGCGGTAGAAATGACAGAGAAGATGAGAGAGAGAGAAAGGGCTGGTGTGGTTCGGTCATGTTGAGAGACAACAGGAAAATCATGAGTGCGTCAGAATGTGCCAGTGATGCCAATGGGAAGAAATAGATGAAGAGGAAGGCAGAAGAAGAGGTGCGTGGGTGGGGGGCTATGTGGTGCGATCGGACGAGGAGCGGAAAGAGAGATGGCACAGGCCAGGGCAGCGTGGAGAAGGTTGACACGGACAGAGGTCCCCGACTTGAGTGGGACAAACTCGTGGAAGAAGAATAATAATAAGAAGGAGTGCACAGCTCCGAGTGGCTTCCTAATGCCGGAAGGAAGAGCGATCCAGACGGCCGCAGAAATGCATCTGAAAGCGCGCGATGCGGTGGTCGTCCTCGTTCGATGGTTGAGCCGAAACGGCGCTGCTGTGAGGGCGCCCGGAGTTGGCGTGGTGGGTTTGTGTTCCTTGACGAGGTCAGCAAAGGTTGTGTGCTTCACTTGTGGCGAGCGCTTTGCGTGCGTAACGAGTGCCACCTTGCAACGTGGCCAACCGCAGTGAATGACGGTGATGACCAATTTTTGAAACGAGTAAAGTAATAATACTCTTTGGTTCTTTCGGTAAAGTCACGTAGGTAGAAAAATAACAGATGACGACGTTTCGATCGCAACACAAGCAATCGAAACGTCGTGATCTATTGTTTTTGTACCCACGTGACTTTACCGAAAGAGCCAAAGAGTATGGATTCCTGCAGTCACGAAAGCTTCAAATCACGATTGAGTCAGGTAATCATAAGTTGTTCACGCCTCTTGGCCATGTAGCTGCACCGACGCTACTCACGTTTTGCTGCCCTGGGTGGTACCACTTTCTACCCTGGCCCATGAAATGCTGAAGAATTACTTACAAATCACTCAATTTGTATCACGCACACACACACACATAGAAGTAATATGGCCCCAGACTTCGATAACGTGACAGGACCCTCTTGAAGAGCAGTGCTGAGACTCAGAGTTTCCTGGGTAAACACACGTACAAATACTAATATAAATAGTTAGTGTATATAGGTTGTTTCGTGATGCGTTCCATTGTGTTCGTAACATCTCATAAGGAACGGCCTCGTGATGTGTTGGTCCGCTTGCAATTATCAGTTTTCTCGTGGTGAGTTGACTCGTGGCTGAGTTGACTCGTGGTGAGTTGCTTTGCAATCATCCGTTGATTGACTTGTGGTCATTCAGGTTCCTACTGATAAGTGTTTACTGATAACCACCCCCCCCCCCCCCCATGAGTTTCCTTGAGAAGCTGTACCAGGTGATTTCAGTTCCTAAACTCTCCGACGGGAGATGGAATGCACAAGAAGGGGGGGGCATGGAAATGTAAGGGTGGTCAACTTCACATTTCAACCACAAAAAAAGTTGAATAATACATTACACTGGTCAACAACAACAAAACAATTTCTGGCCTGGACTTTTGCAGCTGTTTTAGACTAATTTCAGGGTGCTGATTCCAAATCTGATCTCAGATTTGCTCTATCACATCTCATTTTTATGCTATCGGTATACCCCATTTTCATTGATTTTACCCGAAATTAACTATGTCACTTATTATTGCAAGTTGTTGCGAGTCAGTGACTGCTTTAGTGTTAAAATATGGTGCTGTATTTTTAGGATAGTGTGTTTATAATATCATTTTATGTAGATATTCACATTTATTGAATATTTTTCTTCTGCAGTTTTTTTTGAAAATGCACTATTTGATATCTCAAAAACCTGATGTGATGGACAAAAAGTGATGCCAGATTTGGAATCAGCACCCCAAAATTACCGTTGGAAAACCTAATGCCAGAAAAAGTGTGTGGACCAGTGTTATCGATGTATCGGCCGTGTCCGTGTGATGCTTCCTCTCAAGCATGATGTGCGTGCCGTGGCGTCGTCACGACATTATCGGCTCAGGGGGTGCGCCAATGCGTCAGGTGCCCCCCCCCCCCCCCCTAATAATCGATTTGTCTGGCACGGTCGCCAAACGTTACTTCTCTAATTAAATTAAAATAGAATAAAACATGGAACGTGAAGGAATGTATTTTTATGAAAAAAAAATAAACCGATTCTTAAATACGTGTTCTTGATCTTTTACACTGTTGTTGAAAACAAATCTCATGGTGGTTGTCACTCCACTCCCCTCCACGCACTCTCCTGCCTCTCCCCTCTCACCTCAATCCACTCCCCACCACGCACTCTCCTACCTCTCCCCTCTCATCTCACTCCACTCCCCTCCACGCACTCTCCTACCTCTCCCCTCTCCTCTCACTCTACTCTCCTCCACGCACTCTCCTACCTCTCCTCTCCCCTCTGATCTCACTCCACTTCCATCCACGCACTCTCCTACCTCTCCCCGCTCATCTCACTCAACTCCCCTCCATGCACTCCCCTACCTCTCCCCTCTCATCTCACTCCACTCCCCTCCACGATTTTTGACCCGCGATTTTCGTTGGTTGCCCGCGCGTGCCACTTTTGTGAAGCGATGGCGCCACCTACCGCTGGCGCTCTGTAATGACAACAACGAGAAGGACAAGGGGCAACTTGCGACGCTGTGCCGCGCAGTATTCGTCCCCCCCCCCCCCTCGAAGAGAGAGATCGAGAGCACGCGACTCCAACAGGAGGAACCGAAGGCGAGCGAGGGGTGCAAGATGCCACGTGGTGAGCCGCCGCTACCAACAGTTGCCCCAATCCCTGCCGTCCTCTGTATATGAAGACGTTCCCGGCCGATGCAATGCGTGCCTGATGCACGTCGCAGGCCGCAGAAAGCCCACGCGTGCGAGGGGGAAACACTCTATCCCACGTGCGACGAAACAGATGGAGTGCGTGGAGGGGAGTAGAGTGAGATGAGAGGGGAGAGGCAGGAGAGTGCGTGGAGGGGAGTAGAGTGAGATGAGAGGGGAGAGGTAGGAGAGTGCGTGGAGGGGAGTAGAGTGAGATGAGAGGGGAGAGGTAGGAGAGTGCGTGGAGGGGATTAGAGTGAGATGAGAGATGAGAGGTAGGAGAGTGCGTGGAGGAGAGCGGAGTGAGATGAGACGGGAGAGGTAGGAGAGAGCGTGGATAGGAGTAGGGTGAAATGAGAGGGGAGAGGTAGGAGAGTGCGTGGAGGAGAGTGGAGTGAGATGAGAGGGGAGAGGTAGGAGAGAGCGTGGAGGGGAGTAGGGTGAAATGAGAGGGGAGAGGTAGGAGAGTGCGTGGAGGGGAGCAGAGTGAGATGAGAGGGGAGAGGCAGGGGAGTGCGTGGAGGGGAGTGGAGTGAGATGAGAGGGGAGAGGCATGAGAGTGCGTGGAGGGGAGTGGAGTGAGATGAGAGGGGGGAGGTAGGCAAGTGCGTGGAGGGGAGTGGAGTGATATGAGAGGGGAGAGGCAGGAGAGTGCGTGGAGGGGAGTAGAGTGAGATGAGAGGGGAGAGGTAGGAGAGTGCGTGGAGGGGAGCAGAGTGAGATGAGAGGTAGGGGAGTGCGTGGAGGGGAGTGGAGTGAGATGAGAGGGAGAGACAGGCAGGGGCGAGGGCATGGAGGGTCTTGGAAGACCGGGATCGTGACCTTGATATTGATCCGGGATTGTATTCGGAGCCAGTGGAGGAATTAGGGGAGACGTGGTCTCATTCAGGCGGAGAGTCTGGCAGCCGCATTTGGAATCAGCTGGAGTTGGTAGATCAAGGATGTTCGGGGGGGGGCGGTGGGGGGGAGTCAGTGGAGACGTCAATCACAGGAGTCAGCTGGGAACCGGTTTGATCACGGGCGGCCGAAATCTGGCTTCGAATCCGTGACCCAAACGTCCGTCGTCGGCTCGTTGTCTGCGACCGTACAAAAGTGAACAGGCGACACACGGTGACAGGCAGTGAGGTGAGAACGCCCGTCGCATTGTCAGCCAAACAAACTAGAAGCCCATTCAAACGCACCCACCGGCACATATACACACGATGTTATCTGTCTCGCCTGGTCTGCAGGAGGTCGTGGGTTCGATCCCGACCCTGAGGCTTGCTGTATATGTGGAGTTTGCGGTGTGTCTCTCTCCCCGTGGTCGCGTGGATTTTTCTACGGGTCCTTCGGGGTTTCCCCTCCACATTGAGAATCAACGTCCCGTTCGAGTGTTTGTCTGCTATACATTTGCACTTGATAAGCCACTTCGTTGAGATATCATCTGTGGCCAGGTCGCTTCTGAAAAAGAGCCACATAGCTCAGTGGGCCCTTACCTAGTAAACTATAAAATACTAAAATAGTTTTATAGTTTTATAGTTGAGTTCATAGTCGAGCCGTGTCTGGCGCGACCCTGAATCGAACTCTCGTCCGATAGCTCCACCTCTGACCTTTCTTCACTCAACCCCCTTCCTTTTGAACTCTTTGTTCGCCCTTCACTTTTGAGATGTTTACATCGCCTCTCGAAGGCGGGCGGGACAATGTCTGGAGCCCCGAGAGCTACTCTAGCATCTCGCTGTGCGGTGGTGTGTGTGTGTGTCTGTTAGAGGCCTCGTGTGCCGTGCCGGCCTTTATAGGTGCTCGCTAACAGCACTTGCCCCTACAGTCTGTTACAGGCTAAACGGGGGACCTTTGTGTTTGTTAGAGGCTATACGGGGGATCTTTGTCTGTGTGTATGATGGGGAGTGGTGATGCAGCGGTTAGCGCCACGCTGCGCTACGAACCCGGCTACCCGAGTTCGATTCTGGAAGATTTTTCAGTTTTTTCCTGGATTTTTCTGTTTGCGCATAGTCACTTTAAGTAGTTTTCTTGTTCATGTTTTTGTCTTTTGTTTGTTGCGGTTGCACCGGATTCAAGAGCCGAATGGCTCACAGGGCTATACCAAATTTCGATTTAAAGCTTTCGTGACTGCAGGGATTCATCTTCTTTGTTCTTTCGGTAAAGTCACGTAGAAGGGAAATAATAAAATAATAAAAATAAAACAATAAAATACTATTCTCACGACGTTTCGGCCACAACGCAAGCAGCCGTCCACAGGTGAAGAACAGGGCTGTCTTTTACGTGACTTTACCGAAATAACCAAGAAGAGGGCTATACCAAATAAATGAAACTGAAAACTGATTCCCGCTCACGGCCAACACCAGTGGCGATTATCTGAACCGGTCATGGGCTTTCGCTAGGTCGACTCAGCCTCAAATGAGTACCCGGGGCGATGTGTAAGAAAACATTGCCACTGGGGAGACAAAGGCGGCCGGGTGTGGTTATCGCCACCCACCCCCTCGTGCGTCTCAGGTGCTACTCGCCCCAACAGCCTGCGAAGGCGATAACGGGGGGGGGGCGGCGGGGGGGGGGTCTGTGCCTTTGTTCGTATGCGTGTGCTCCAAGGGGCACTTGAAAACCCTCGATTCATCTCGTCGGCAGATGAATCGCGCTGTGGGTCGGCGTCTCAGCCCCGAGGTTGCCACTAGAAGCCGTGGATACGCGGTGGAGAGGGGGTGCTCGCCTCGCTTGCAATGCCCCCCGCGGTGCATGGGCAACGTGTGTGCAGCGGTTGGCACGCTTCGCCACGCACGTAGTGACCCGAGTTCGATTCCCGGTGACGATTGTTCGAAACGGTCCTGTGCATCCCCTAGGTCAACTCGGACTCAAATGAGTACCTGGTGCGGTGTGTGAGCATCGCCACTGGGGAGACAAAGGCGGCCGGGCGTGGTGCTGGCCACACACCCCCTCGTGTGCCGTGCCGGCCTTCATAGGTGCTCGCCAACAGCACTTGCCCCAACGGTCTGTTAAGGCTACGCGCGGGATCTTTGTCTTTGTCTATTTACCAAACGCCATTAGCTGGGTTCTTGAATGGTGCAAGTGGCCTCAACTGCACGCCACTTGGGCCAGAATGTTCAGCGCGTGAATGCGCGGAGCGAAGTTAAATTATTCTTCGGAGATAAGTGCAAGCGAGTGGACCGTGGGAGAGGCGTCTGTCGGGGGAAGACTTCGTCGTGAGTCTATCATCAACGGGGCTTTGACCGGGAGAATAGAGACACACAGAGACGCACAGAGACAGTCGCACGCATATGAATGTGCAGACAGACATCAGACGTGTAAGCACACACACACACACACGCGCGCGCACAGAAATATATAAGCGCTCCGATTAGCACAGTTGGCTGCGTACGGTGCGAAAGAAGTTCAACTTACATACACACACATTACAAACACGCAAGACACGCAGACGTATCACACACGTAGACAAAACTCTCTCGTATAGCCTGAACAGACTGTTGGGTACACGTGCTGTTGGAGAGCACCTATGAAGGCCGGCACGGCACACAAGGCGATGTGTGGCCAGCACCACGCCCGGCCGCCTTTGTCTCCCTAGTGGCGATGCTCACACACCGCACCAGGTACTGAGTCGACGCAGGGGGAGGCCCAAAACCGGTTCAGATAATCGTCACCGGTGTTGGCCGTGAGCGGGAATCGAATTCGGGTCGCCGGGTTCGTAGCGCAGCGCGCCAACCGCTGCACCACCGCTCCCCCACTTTACGCACTCGCATGAAGGTAAACGCGCACGCACGTACCGACACAGAGACATTCAAATTCACCGAGACAGACAAATATACGGACGCACAGAAAAAAGACACGCACGCGCACAGCGCACCCGCACGCACACATTGAGTAACAGCAGCAGCAGCAACAACAACATTGTCGTTCGCTACACGAGAGTTGGCTCTCGCGCTCGACACCGAGCCATGTGCTCGCTCACGGACGACGCGGCGGACACAGCGGCCGAGGGGGTTCCCGGCGCGCACCCGTGTCGAGGATGGACCCCGCACGGAGCCGCCTGCGCGGCGTGTCGCCCCATCCTCGCCTCCCTCCCAGCTCTCTCATCGCAGCCCAACGACAACAACAACAACATCAACAACAACAACTCGTCCTGCAGGGGCGCCCCTTCGGACGGGGCTGGTCGGGTCCCCTCGGCGTCGCCACCAGCGTCATCGGGGCTCGCACCCCGCCGTGGAAGCAGGGACGCGTGTTCCATCCACGGACGAGAGGGTCTGCAGCTGACGCTGTTCTGCATGCGCTGCCGGGAGCGCCTGTGCTACCGGTGCGCGTACGAGGGGCACCGCGAGCACACTGCGCTCCCTCTGTCCGCGGCGCAGGACAAGGCGAAGGTAAAAGGGCCCTCTGATGAGATTTGACAGGTGTGTGTGTGTGCGCGGTGAACTTCTTTCGCGCCGTACGTAGCCAAACCGTGCTCACTGGAGGTGCGGAGGACATTGCTTTTTCTAGCCCCACGTGTGCGCGCCTTCAAGGCTGGTGGCGAGATGGTAACTACCTCGCCTGGTATGGAGGAGATTGTGGGTTTTTATCTCGATCCTGACGCTCGCTTATTTGGAGTTTGCATGTCTCTCTCTCTCCCCATGGTCGATGGTCATTTTTCTCCGGGTCCTCCGGTTTTCACCCTCCGCATTTAGAATCGACGTGCGTTTAGAGTGTTTAGTTATTATTCATTGCCACACGATAAGCCACTTCGTTAAGCTGTCATTTGTGGCCAGGTGGCTTCTGACAAAGAGCTATATAGCTCAGTGGGCCTTACCTGGTCAAATAAAATATAACTTCATTTAGTTTTCAAAGCTCGGTAACGGTGCGTGCTTATCCCCAACAGGCTGTAGCTAAAGGCCACACGGGGGATGATTGTTTTTGTTGTGTGTGACCCATGTGATGAATACGAAACGACGTTCTTACTCTTCTTGGTTCTTTCGGTAAAGTCACGGAGAAGGGAAATAATAAAATAATAAAACATAATAAAATACAATTCTCACGACGTTTTGACGCTGTTTTTCCGCCAGACCTGTTCTTCACCTGAGGACGGCTGCTTGCGTTGTGGCCAAAACGTCGTGAGAATTTTTTATTATATTTTATTTTTATTTTATTATTTCCCTTCTACGTGCCTTTACCGAAAGAACCAAGAAGACGAATCCCTGCAGTCACGAAAGCTTTAAATCGACGTTCTTACCGTCGTCATTGTCGTTCGCAGGAGACGATAGACTGCCGCAAAAGGCTGGTGGAGAAGCGGGTGGAGCTGGTGAGACAATCGCGGCACCGAGCGGAGGTAGCGTGCGGATGACACCTGCGCGGAGACGTTCGCGTGATGTGCGCACCGCCGCCGGCCCAGCGCCACGCGCGTTTTGTCCGACTGATTGCGGCCCGCGGTTAAGTTAAGCGCCGCCGACGCTGAGAGCGCTGCTGAAGAAGACGCCGCTGGCTGATGGTGCCGCTCGTGCCGGTGAAACTGCAACTGCTTCTGCTGATGATGACGCCGGCGGTGATGATTACGCCGATGACGATGATTATGATGCTGATGATTATGATGCTGAAGCGTACGTGATAATCCAGAAGCGACACGCAGAGGCCATGGCGAGGCAGAGTGCGGAGCTGGGAATACTGGGAGCTTGTGGCAGGGAGAGGGGATGCTTTCGTCCAGCAGTGGATAGATCATGTCTGAGGCTGATGATGCTGATGATGCTGATGATGATGCACACGTGGTGGTGGCGGCGCAGAAGCGACACGCGGAGGCCATGGCGAGGCTGAGCGCGGAGCTGGGAATACTGTGAGCTTGTGGCAGGGAGAGGGGATGCTTTCGTCGAGCAGTGGATAGGTCATGTCTGAGGCTGATGATGCTGATGATTACGCGTACGTGATAATCCAGAAGCGACACGCAGAGGCCATGGCGAGGCTGAGTGCGGAGCTGGGAATACTGTGAGCTTGTGGCAGGGAGAGGGGATGCTTTCGTCGAGCAGTGGATAGATCATGTCTGAGGCTGATGCTGATGATTACGCGCACGTGATAATCCAGAAGCGACACGTGGAGGCCATGGCGAGGCTGAGCGCGGAGCTGGGGAGGCTGCGGGATTTGGTGGCGCGGAGAGGGGAGGCCGCGGCCGCGGAGCTCGTCAGAGTCAGGCTGGGCCGCCTCGCCTCCCTGCAGCTGCGGCAGGGAGGCCTCGAGGAGGAGTGGGGGCACCTCGACTCGATCGCCAAGACCAGGGAACAGAGGGCCTTCTTGCAGGTGCGGTGGCGAGAGGTGCACTACGACACGGGGACGTGGGTTCGATTCCTAACTCACCCTGACGCCTGGAAATTTGGAGTTTGCATGTCTCTCCGGGTCCTCGGGTGTTTTTTTCTCTCCACATTTAGAAACGCGCGTTTAAAGTACTTGGCTGATCGACATCGCCACACGATTCGCCACTTCATTGGGCTGTCATTTGTGACCAGGTCGCTTCTGAATAAGAGCGATTTAGCTCAGTGGGCCTTGTTGGGTATTTTATTTATAATACAAGTACGTGTGTGTGTGTGTTTGTTCCTGACCGTGGTGAATGTGGAGGGGTGAGGGAGCGGTCATGTAGCGGCTAGCGCGCTGCACTGCGAAACCTGCGTACTGAGTTAGATTCCCATGCACGGCCACCAACAGCAGTGACGTATATCTAGACCGGTCCTGGGCCTCCCCTAGGTCGACTCAGTCTCATATGAGTAACTGATGTTGTGGGAGACAAAGGCGGCCGGGCGTGGTGTTGGCCACCCACCCCTTCGTGTGCCATTCTGGCCTTCATAGGTGCTCGCCAAAAGCACTTGCCCCTACAGTCTGTTGAGGCTACACGGGGGATCTTTGTAGCGGATGAATGCCTCCCCACCACGCCGGTCAGTGCCCCCTCGCACCCTCGAAAATTGCCCCTTACTACCCCCCCCCCCTTAACCCTGCACTATTCATCGTCCGATCACGCATTCCCATTAATAATTTAAAAAAGTCTTCAAATCTATGATTAAAAAAGAAATGCTCAGGTCACGGGGGGAGGGGGGGGTTGTCCATAGGCTATGTAACCAGCCAGGGTTTCGTGACTAAAGCGAATTATTATAATCATCATTAGCTGGATTTAATATCTCACGCAATATTTTCGGGGCCCCCCCAAACCCACCTCCCTCCAGACACCCTTCCCCGACATCAGCCCCCTGGACAGCCCCAACTGAAATGAACCCCCCCCCCCCCCCACACACTTACGAGTGTGCATGTTGCGTTGCGTTTCCGTAACGTGATGACCCCCCCTCCTCCCATTCCGCCCCTTCCAAAACCAGGCGTTTTCCACGCTCTCCGAGCCCGTCTTCGAAGAGGAAAACGACAAGTGGGACGACGAAGAAGACGGCGACGATGGGGGTCTCCGCTCGCTGGAGCCCCTACGCGCGTGGCTCACGGGGCAGAAGACCCCGCGACGCGGGGACCCCCGTCGAGTGGGCCCCCTCTGCTCCCCGCCGGCGCCAGGGCTCCCCCCGCGCAACCAACCCATCATGGACGGCACTCGGATTCGGCAGAGCCGAGCGCACGCTCCCTGCGTGGCGCCACCCGACCCCCACCGCCATCGTCACCACCACCACCACGACCACGACAACCACCACAACCACCGCCACTACAACGAGCGTCGACAGGTGGTGCACAGGTGCGCGGATCGGGAGATGCTGCGTGGGTCGAACGCAGCCGGGATCCCACGGGGGGCGGCAGTCGAAGCGTCAGTAGCGTCGCCAAGTCCTCTCGTTCCGTCTGCCCGTACCGCGGTGGAGGCACGATGGGGGGCACGGGGCTCGAGTGCAGGTAGAGGGTCCAGAGCGAAGGGAACTTCAGTACAAGCGTCGTGTCGCTATTAGGGAGTAAAATCGGCCAACTTTGGTCAATGCCAAAAAGACTTGGGAGACACAAACCAGAGCACAAAGTTCTAGATTTGAAGCTTTCATGACTGCAAGTATTCATATTCTTAGGTTTTTTCGGTAAAGTCACATAGGTAAAACATCTAAATTAATAAAAGTTAAATAAAAATAAAATAAAAATCATGACGTTTCGGAGGCAACACAAGCTTCCGTCTGTGTTGCCTCCGAAACGTCCTGATATTCATTTAATTTTTATTTTACTTTTATTAATTAAAATTTTTTACCTACGTGACTTTACCAAAACAAACTAAGAATACAGAGCACACAGGACAACAGTATTTGCAAAGTTCCAAAGATTCTCGAGACCCAATGTGGCTTTGCCAGGTAAATAAGTGCAATAATAATAACTTGGCTAGAATCACAAGGTAAAGGGGAGGGGGGCTTAGCGCACTCTAGCCCCCCTCCCCCCCCCCCCCAAAGTTATTGTAATGGCGCCACCACTCCACCTCCAGCCTGGGCTCCTACCGATTAAACTAAAACTATTTTTTACTTTACCACGTAAGACCCACTGAGCTATATAGCTCTTTTTCAGACGTGACCTGGTCACAAATGATAGCGCAGAGAAAGTGGATTATCACGTGGACATTCATAGCAACCAAATACTCTAACGGAATGTTGATTCTAAACGTGGAGAAAAAAACCTGGAGGACCCGGCGAAAAATCCACGTGACCACGGGGAGAGAGACACGCAAACTCCAAATATACAACAGGCGTCAGGGGCGGGATCGAACCCACGACCTCCTGTACACCAGGCGAGGCAGTTAACATCTCACCACCGTGGCGCCTGACACCGACGTTCTTCTTGCGTGAGCAGATTCCCCACCATCACCGCCACCTCCTCCGACGGGGGCGTCTTCGACTTCTGCCTCGACCCGGGCAGCGCCTCCCCAGGCCTCCGCCTGAGTGCCGATCGCCGGGCCGTGGAGTGCTGCGCCGAGGGACCACGGCCCGTGGCTCGCCACGTCATCGGTAGCGCCATCGGCGTCGTGGTCGGTGGCGGCAGCGGCGGTGGTGGCGGCCTGACCGCTCACGGGCGGTGGCACCAGGCGACCGCGCGGCAAAGCAGGTGACCCGGGCGATCGGTTTGCACGCAACTTGGCCGCGTCCGAAATGGAGTTGCGAGCAGTTGCCTGGACCGGTTGCTCGCAATTAAAGATGGACTCGGCTCTCAAACGTTGATCTGTATCGGCGATTCGCAGCGACGTGTTTCTTCACGCGCAATACGATTTTGGTCGTTGAGACGCTGAACACGCAGCTTTTATTTCCTTGTTACGCAACTATGGTGCCTGTGGGGCCTCATGAGACACCGTGGGGGGTCATGAGATACCGTGGGGCCTGACGAGACACAGTGTCGGGTCATGGGATACCGTGAGGCGTGATGGGACATGTCCGTGCAGACATGTCCAAACCAGTGGATCGACATCTAATCAGCGGTGTGTGGCCTTGTCTTGATTTCTTGACGAATGCATTGAAGTTCTTTTGTTATTTGTACTTGTGCCCCACTGCCAAAGCAGCAGCAGCAGCATCACCAGATATTTTTAGGATATGAAGAACCATGGTTCTGTTATATCCTGTGCCAGTGGTGGAAATTCCACATTCCTATGATGGGGACTAGTCTCTCAATAGGGAAACCACTGGTGACTTCCCCCCAAAAGTGAGTGACATTAATTGTATCCAGCCTGGAGGCTTGATGGATTGCTCCTAAGTACTCCGAGGTCGAGGCTCATTTCTGGGGTGATCGGGTTTTTGCCAGCGCAGCTCCCAAACTTTGGAATGTTTTGGCTTGGTGATTAAGACAATGGGAACCGTGAGCCATATTGAAGTCTGTCTTGAAAACTCGCCTCTTTAAACTGGGCTTCACCCCCACTAGTTGTGTCCGTTTACCCTGCAGGTTCTGTTTATTTCCTGGCTTTCCATACACGGTGGCTCATTGGTGGGATTTACGGATGAAATTGCGCCACTTTACAAAGGCACATCATTTTTACTATTAACTCGGATTCGATCTCGCAAGCCTCATTTCCAATTGCAAGCTGCTCGCTCTCCCAGCGAGGGACACTGTCCCGGTTTGTTCCGTCCGTCCATGCATGCGTCTGTCCATCCATCCGTCCGTCCAGAGGTGGCAACGTTGCGCGCAGGGGGGCCGCCCCTCCCGTCCGGAGTCGCGACTTCCTGACGGTGCTGGGAGACCGGGCCATCCCAGCGGGGCAGCGCTGCTACTGGGAGGTGTCCGTGAACCGCGCCGGCGACTTCCGAGTCGGCGTTAGCCTCGCCGGCCCTCGGCCCGGCGGACGCAGGGCACCGCCGCCGCCGCTCCCGGCGCCGCTGCGTCGTCGCAAGCGGGCGCCGCAGAGGGGCGGCTTCGACGAGGACGACGACGACGACAATGACGGCGGCAGCGAGGACGATCACGACGACGACGACGGCGGCGGCGATCTGGACGACGTGGACGAGGAGGGCCTGCAGTGGACGCTGGTGCTGCTGGGAGCCGAGCGGCTCTTCGCAGTGCACGGCGCCACCAGGGAGCGCGTCTTCCTGCCCGCGCTGGCCGCGGGCACGCGGCGGCTGGGCCGCGTCGGGGTGATGTCCGACGGAGGGCGCGGCGTGCTGGCGTTCTACGACGCGAGCGTAGGCGGCGACAAGCGGCACCTGCACACGTTCCGCCCGGGCCGCGGGCTGCTGGCGAGGCCGCTCTACCCGCTGCTGGCCCTGCGTGCGGGCCGCCTGGCCGTCGTGTCGGGCCTGGAGGTGCCCCCCCGCCTCGTGTGGAGGGCCGCCCAGCGGCAGCGCTGTGCCTGACGCGTGTGACCGCGTGACAAGCCGCCAAGATACTCTACAAAGGGAGCTTCGGTTTTATAATCATAATTTAATAATTACTCGACTAAAACTAAACTATTTGTATTTCATCAGGTAAGGCCCACTGAGCTGTGTCGTTATTTTTCAGAAGCAACCTGGCCATCACAAATGATCGCTCGACAAAGTGGCTTATCATCATCGTGTGGAAATTGCTAGAAGCCAGAAATTATCTCAACACGTGATGTTGATTCTAAATGTTGCAGGGAAAACCCGGAGGACCCGGAGACAAATCCACGCGACCACGGGGAGAGAGGACATGCAAACTCCACATATACAGGCGTCAGGTTTGGGATCGATCTCTTAACCTCCTGTATACCGGGCGACGTCGTTAACATCTCATAATAATAAATTACTTACCTGGGAAAGCCACAACGAGTCCAAAGACTCGTTGTTCGGCAGGGTCCCTGCATTGGGACAACAACACCAGTGACAGTGGATGGTGTGAGAGGAAACCGTAGAGCCTGGAGGAAACTCACGCGGACAAAGGGGGCTAACGCACAAACTGCACGCAGAAGAGGCGCCCGAGTCAGGAATCGAACCGAGGTTTCTCTTGCTGCGAGGCGCGAGCGTTGCCACCTGCCGTTGTTTTGTTTGAAATCCGCGCACGGAAACGAACACCTGGGCACCAACACAAAAGTCCGAACCAAGCTTCGAATGAGCAGCCGCAGTGTCCACGTCCGCACTCGGGATTGCCATCTCTTGGTCACATCTCGCTGTGCCTACGACGACTGGCAAGCCCCGGTTGGTGGTCACCCAGCCAAGCGCTAACCAGGCTCGGACTCTTGCTTAGCTTCAGATACGTGATGAGAACGGGCGCATTCAAGGTGATTTGGTACGAGGTGAGACAGTTATCGACAAGAGGAGCATTTTACAGACTTCCCTCCCTTTACGCGGGTTCAGTTTGTGCAATTTTGCATTGTTTGTTTACATTCGAACCAAAAATTCGCTTAATGCGGTTTGAATTCACTCATATGCGGCTATGCGGTCGGAAGTGGGACAACATTGTGTGTGTACTGTGTGTGTACTCTGTGTGTGTACTGTGGGGAGCGGTGGTGTAGCGATTAGCGCGCTGCACTACGAACCCAACGGCCCGAGTTCAATTCCCACTCACGGCCAACACGTGACGATTATCTGAACCGATTCTGGGCCTCCCCTATGTATACTCAGCCTCAAATGAGTACCTGGTGCGGTGTGTAAATATCGCCACTGGGAAGACAAAGGCGGCCGGGCGTGGTGCTGGCCACCCACCCCCTCGTGTGCCATTCTGGCCTTCATAGATGCTCGCTAACAGCACTTGCCCCAACAGTGTGTTAAGGCTATACGGGGGATCTTTGTGTTGTGCCTGTGTACTGTGCTCGTCACTCGGCAGGCAGCTGTCTCCTTGTGCGGTGCATTGCGCGATTTCGCTTTGCGCGCCCTCGTTTTGGAACGCATCTACTACCGCCGCGTGAAGCGACAGGGATACCTGAGCGAAAATATCACGATCGAGACATCGTTGCGGCCAAAGCCATCGATGCCACCAGCAACGCTGCCGCACGGTAGACACGCAGCGACCACCACGATCTGCTTTCATCGTCTCAATCCCCACCATCTCGTGGGCGCCACGGTGGCGGGATGGTAACGACCTCGCCTGATATACATGAGATCGTGGGTTCGATCTCAAACCCGGACGCCTGCATATTTGCGTGTTCTCCCCGAAGTCACGTGGATTTTTCTCCAGGTCCTCCGGGGTTTCTCTCCATATTTAGAAACATGCATTAAGAGTATTTGGCTGCTACACGTTTCCACGTGATGAGAAGCCACTTCGTTGAGCTATCATTTGTGGCCAAATCGCTTCTGAAAAAATTAACCCGTAAAAACTAAATTTTTCACTATAAATCCTTTATATGCGTGGCGGCTAGAGTCCTCTCGTCCTCTGGCTTGAGATGGCTGCCACCTATGGGTCAGATGATTGCCTGCCACCATTAAGCAATTAGTAATTAAATATAAAAAAAATCCTAAAAAGTGTAAAGTTATGGAAAAAAAATTTCACGAAAATAAATTGTCACGCACAACGAGTCTGTGTGCAAAATGTCAGCTCGATTGGATCATGGGAAGTGGGTTAAAAAACGACCGAAAGATTTGCACGGTCGTAAGCGCGCAAGCAAGCAAGTGAACTTAATATAAAGGATTTAAAAAGAGCGACATCGCAGTTGGGGGCCTTAACTGGTAAAATAAAAAATTGTTTAGTTTGGTGTCCGCTCTGGGGTCCTCCCAGCGATCGCCGGACTCGTGGAGACCCTTCCGAAGTGTGGTTATTAAAAAATATGTATGCGTAAAAAAATACCCGCTGTGTGTTTGTGTACTACGCTGTGTTACATAATTACAACAGCACAAGATACCCACAGCCGTGTGTGGTGGCGTCATATTGTCATCGTTTATAATGCTGAGTGCAGCCTCGATTAACATGCTGAATGTTACATCGTATCGGGAGATTCATTTCAGTTGGAGCTGTCTGGGACTGAGCACCAGAAAATATGTCCATGCTACGATCGGAAAATCCCCACCCAGCCCCTCCCTGCACGACGGACAGACATAATAATCCCCTGTGGGCTGGTGTAACCAGGAGGTTCCTACCAGTATAAACTCTCCTGCCTCTATCCACATCCAGCAGTATCAGTGGGTACACCATTGATATGCGATCGGCTGGCTGTAAAGTGTGGGGTACACCAAACGTTACCAAAGAAGTCTGGCCAGCTTGGAAAAGTAGGTGACAATACAGTCAAATGAAACTCCCGCCAGCAGTGACATGAGCAAGCAATTGCAGGGCTGCACCTCTACCTTGTTACCGATTCAACAACGAGCATTGCTGACCCAACAGAAGACCCGTGCACCAAAGATAACGTCTCATTATTTTCATAATCTAAGTTTTGTGATTGAACGATAGATGTTCCTGAATGGGGATGTCACGAATGTGTTGGCTCTTTTTCAACATAGCCTCCATCCTTTCCTATGCACGAGTGCCAACATGGAACCAGGGCCAGGATTCCATTACAGAATAAAAAAAAAATCACCATCAGCGTAATGTAACAATTTGCATACAACATCTTGGACAGAGACGGGGGCATCGTTTTCACAATATCTTCACCACACAGGTCGTCCCTTAAATGTGAGGGTGCCAGATCTGGGCTCTGCAGAGGATGGAGAAGTACAATCCACCCAAAATGTGTAATGACCTCAGATGTTCTCAAGCTCTTGCGGTCTGGAATTATCCGGCGGTGGTGGTGAAGCACATGGCCTGTAATCGATTCTTGTGGAGGCTAGGGTTGGTGGATTGCACAGATGTTATGAAACTCCCATCCCATGGGTGTCAAGGAGGAGCCATTCCCTGGCTCGCCAAGAGAAGGCAGAACAAGCGAACTCCACCTGTTCCATCTGCATGGGATAGAGCGTTGCCTCCTCGCAAACATGTATTTTCTCCCAGTGCTCCTTTTTTGCTCCCACATGCATCAACACTTGTTCATTGGCCGACAACACCTTCATATATAGAGGATCGCAGAGCTTGGGCAATTTTTGGTGCCGCTCGTCTGTGGTTCGTCTTCGCATCTCTCGAGCCGCCCCCTCTCAATGAGAGCGAGGACCGAATCCTGTGCGACGGCGGCGGCAAGTTGTTGTGTTGGAGAGGAGATCGAGTCTTCGACCCCGTCATCCTTGTGTTGTTCGGCACGATGTCCGACGTTTCGCTGCACGTGCCGGGGAGCTGCTTCATGGAATTGAATTATCATTTTTCGCTCCACGCGCTCGGAGCGGAAAAACGTCGGGACAGCGCTCCGAACAACACCGCGGTACGACCCGAAAACGCATCGGAGAGCCGTAACAGCACAACCTTTTAACGATCGCTCCTGGAAAGCTCGCCTGCGGGCCAAACAAGTCCATTTCCAAAAACTCGCGGCTCGGGGGCCACGTTTCAGTGCCGAAGCCTCGGGATCCTCTCTGGGACCCTAAACTTTCCCAACTATTCAGCGCAGCATTTTAACGGACCGAGCGCTAAATGATGACCATGATCCTAATTGGCCCTTGGAGGCCTGGAGCGGGGGTGGGGGGGGGGCGCTGCTATTTGCAGATGCATTTCGGGAGGAATAGGGGGGGGGGGGAGGTCCCCCAGCAACGCCTCCGCAAGTCTTATTCCAGCTTAACAGCAGCTGTCTCCCAGCGAGCCGGGGGAGATGGGTGGGTGGGCAAGGGGCAGGCGGAGCACCCACGCGATGGGACGCCTTGCCACCTGAAATCAGGGCAATCAGAGTCGGTAGATATATTTAAGTCTTCTTTGAAAACCCATTTCCTTAAAGTGGCCTTCACTCTTTCGCTTGGTCGGTTGCCCCTGGTTCTGTTTTTGTTTACTGCGTTTCATGCGTTGCGCATCGGGATCCTAGTATGGAATGCGCATGATACATTTGAATTATTATTATGAAACGGCGCATCGATTCGAGCGCACCCGTGCGTGCTACGAATCGATTATATTCACGGTTTGCACAAATTGAAAGTGGACGGATGGATCAGTGAGGGGTGGTGGGGGGGGAATGAAAGGGTGTGGGTGAGGACGGAGCGGTGAGAGTGGGGATTGAGGGGTTAGGAAGAGTATGGAGTGGTGTGCGAGGGTAGCAGGGCATGTGTGAAGATGCGGGGAGGAGGGGAGAGGGGGGTGGTGGTGGTGGAGGGGTGTGTGTGAGAATGTATGGGTGAGAGTGGGACTGGAGTGTGTGTGTGTATGCGTGTAGGGATGGGTGAGCGTGCTTTGGTATTGAGGGGTGAACATGGGAAATATGCGTTACGTGTTAGGATGGAGGTGTGCATGTGTCCCGATGTGTGTCATGGTGGAGGGCACATTCCCAAGTTCGATTCCTGCTCACGGCCAACACCGGTGACGATTATATTTTATCTGAACCAGCCCTTGTGCGAAGTTATCACCACGAGGATGATGAAGGCGGCCGGGCGTGGTGCTGGACACACAGCCCCCTCGTGTGCAGACTTCCATAGGTGCTCGCTAACAGCCATTGCTCCTACAGCTCGTCGAAGGCTATAGGGGGGATCTTTGTCTTTGGAGGGCTCAGTGTGGGGATGAATGAATGAGGGATTTGTGTGAAGACGGAGGAGCATGCTTGGGAAGAGCGGGGGGGGGGGGGCGACGATGTAAGGGTTTGCGTGACGAGCAACGGCTGCACACAGATGTATTAGACACGCACCTCACATTGGCCAGAGACGGCCGACGCGTTGTCGATTCGGCGAACAGACCCGGCGGATTCTACGCTTGCCGCTTGCTGGTCTCCTCCCCCCCGCCACCCCACGACTCCCACGCATCTTGCACAGTGGCTGTGAGGAGCGGGCGGGTAATTGTAATTGGAAAGCGTTCTTGTCCAGGAGCAGGGAAGCACAATGAGGCCTTGTCGGCATGGCGCGTTAAATCGCATCGTTGTGCGGGTTGCGGAAAGGGATGCGGGAAGCGATCGTCCTGGAGTGGCTCCTCTCGCGCCAGCAGCAGCAGCAGCAGCAGCAGCAGCCGCCTCCTGCTCCTCCTGATCGCCAGCCCTCGACAGCGCAAAGCGTCTGAAAGGAACATTGATTTGACGCGCTAAAAATAAGTTTGCACTTTCGACAAGTCATGTTTTTTTTAAAGGGGTTTTTCTTTTGCGCGCTTTATCCTCACGGTCCTCGCAATGGACAGAGAATCCCATTTGAAGTTAATTGACAAATCAATGCACCGTCATATGCATATATCTTACCCCGGTGTGTACAGTATTTTAATATGCTACGGCTATACGGCTTTTATAAACACTTTGTAATACAGCGATAAGAACATACTTAACTCTTAGCTCGTTTTCAGAGGCAACCTGGCCACACAGGATAGCTTATCTCAGTGGCTTGCATCACCATCACGCGTGAGAGTTTATCATATAAGCCAAATTATTTGAACGTGTATTTTCAAATTGCGGAGGGAAAAACCAAAAGGGCACTACGGGGAGCGAGAACACGCAAACTCCAAGTATACAACAGGAATCGTCAGTATCTAAAATCGAACTCACGACCTCCTGCGTACCAGGCAAGGGAGATAACATCGCCCCGCCACCCCGGCGAGTTATTTTACAACAGATGTGGCCGGGTGGCTCAGAAGTCAGAGTGCTGAGCTGGCACTGCTGAGATCCTGGGTTCGAATCCAGGCAGCAGCGGGATTACCATGTAGAGAGTTGATTCATCTCACCTTGGTCACCCATTGACTAAACAACAACAAAAAACACATCAGATTAAATTGTGTTCTGCACTGAATTTGGCTAAATTCCTGCTCCGAATACAACGAAATAAGGCGACAAGGAAGACTGCAAGTGTGGTGGAACCCATCTCAAGAGAAGCTGAAAGGTGATTCAGATGGCCAAGACATATCGTTCGAAGTGCGGTAAATCCACATCAGGAGAAGGGAGACGAACGTGGAATTATGACGGTGGAGACAGAGTGGCAGGCCTGGTTTGTTGTCCTTCCCCCGCACCTCCGATTAGCTCGGCTGGCCACGTACGGTGCGAGAGAAGTTCAACACATACAAGTGGTTTGACGTGGTGAGTCAGGATAGGAAGGACTGTGGAGTGGACGTGGAGATGATGGCCCAGGGCAGGAATGAGCGGAGAAAGGGGAGCAGGACACATCAGACCACAAACGAGTAGGAGAATGCCAGGGAGGAGGAGGAAGCAGATGTATATTGCAGCCCGATTGGTACGACCTACAAAGCGAGTACGATTCACGTGCACTTAAACGGATGCTGCCATATGGTTAATGATAAGCACGCTGAACTTGTAATCCAGAGATGGCCCGTTCAATCTCCCGGAGCGGCGGATTAAACAATGGGGAAGGTTATTTGTTTTACATTCATCTCCCCCTGCCTCTGTCCACCCCATAAAATGGGTCCCACCGCAAATAATTGTCGATCGGCAGGTCGAAAGTGGTGGGGTAAAGTGTAAGTATTTGGCTGCAATAAATGTCCACAAGATAGGCCACTTCGTTGAGCTATCATTTGTGGTCAGGTCGCTTCTGAAAAAAGAGCATATATAGTCTCAATGGGCCTTACCTGGTAAAAAAAAACTAAAATAATTTATTCATAATCAACGTTTTTGGGTTTAGATCGCGTTTATTTATAAATGTGTCGTAACCCTCCACCACCCGACACGGCCAATCAGTAAAAATGTGTCACGTTGACAAAGACAAATAGTTCACTGCTTTAGCCCACCGGTGTGTTGAAGCCACAAATTGTAAATGTTGTGGCTTCAACACACCGGTGGGCTAAAGCAATGAACTATTTGTCTTTGTCAACGTGACACATTTTTACTGATTGGCCGTGTCGGGTGGTGGAGGGTTACGACACATTTATAAATAAACGCGATCTAAACCCAAAAACGTTGATTATGAATAACATTGGTCGCGAAAGCCTACGTGTTAAAATAATTTAGTTTAGGTACCCCCGCCTCTTCCAATACATCTAGCCAGCTTGGAAGAGGAGACCAAAAATCTCTGGGAGGGGGCTTTCTAGAGCTCCCTCTCGTGGAAGCGACTTCCACGAGCAGTGGCACGAGGAAGAAATTGCGGGGCTGCACCTTTATTATTTTTTACACTTCAAAACACGTTTTACTCGTAATTTAACTCGACAGCCACCGCCCGAAACCATTTGCCCCCCCCCCCTCAGCTGACCCAAGTGCGACCTCTGCCCTGCAAGCGTAAGGTAACGTGACATCTGTTTTTCATCCCGGGATGGATGACCGATGAACTATTAGTGGTCACCCCTGCTGATAAAATAAGGCACGTTGCGACAAAGAGGGCAACGCGTTAACAGGCGGCTTTAAGAGGGTGCCGAGTGAAACTGCAACTTTTTTTTTTACTTTCAAAACTTGAAGCCAAATTATTCACGTACGCCGAGGCGGGTACCCGATTCTCAGGGCAGTAGCGATTGTTTGTATAGTTTGTTCTTTAATGCGTTCCAACCTAAATAAAAGTCTTTTCAAGTTTGCCCGTCCATCATGAGGAGGCATGATAAGCGTCTTAAAACCTATCCAATGTGAATCCTACTTTTGACTAATGTCGTGACACTATTAGGGACTGACCCTACAGAAGAAAATGGACCGTATTGATAAAAAAAACGCGTTGTCGCCCTATCCGGAGCGAAAAGGTCCGTTTGCAAAAATGCGCAAACGCCTTTTGCCCTGGCAGTGTCCCCCGCCAGCTTGTCGTCTGCGAATGCAATACTTCCGACAAACGCGTGTTGGAAAGCGTTGCGCAATCCGTGCGTATGCAATGATTTTTCCTAACTCGTCTGTATGCTCCGTGAGCCCGAGTGCAACATTGGCATGAGCCTACGTGTTAAATTGGCATATAATTTGCACAAGTTGACAATGTCAACACTCACAAACATCGAATCGATGTTGATTGTTCAGTGCATAGTTCCACCGGTGGTGGTGTTTTAATGAATATGATGCTCACCAATTTA
The DNA here is from genome assembly GCF_015708825.2 of Lethenteron reissneri. Taxonomy (NCBI): domain Eukaryota; kingdom Metazoa; phylum Chordata; class Hyperoartia; order Petromyzontiformes; family Petromyzontidae; genus Lethenteron; species Lethenteron reissneri. The sequence goes on along the minus strand of NC_083789.1, from coordinate 9,445,422 downwards.
TAGCTTTAAAATATATTTTTGTGAATGCTATATACCTTGTGACCCACCATGTTAAGTCTGTACAAGTTTACCAAGTTACCTCTCGTGAAATACAATGTCACAACATGCTTCTTAAAACACATCTAATGTAACAGGGTCTTGGAGAAATTGAATCCTTTAATGTGAAAGTATTGCAACTATTGACACAATATCGGGAGACGCAGTCATATCACATACTGTATTGTATCGAGTAAAGTATGTAACGATGCAGAGAATCGATCAAATTATGTATGCTCACGAGACAAGCGTCGAACTGTAGAATCAATTACGAATTGTGTAATTTGTATGATGTGGTAAGGTTACTTTTAGGTCAACAGATTGAACTAAATTATCTTAAAGAGACAGGAGGAACATATAAACAATGAAATGGTAAAAACAAGACTAACATTATCTGGTTGTTGAATCGAATCTTGACCTCAAATTGTGACAATGCACCAGATTGCTAAGGGGTGGAGTGGTAAATCACCACATGCCCACTATTCAGATGTCTAAGAGTTACATTTTGCTATTGGTGTCATGTTATAGTACAGCCCACGAAAGTGGATGTCAGAGCAACTTCTGAGATCCCTTTAAATGACCACTGGTTCACACATTAGGAGGGCATCACTTCCCTACTCGGTCTGCCACTCACAACCTTCATCGCCTGAAAGTCAAATGACAATTTTTTATTCTGAGCTGGAATTTAGTGCAGAATCAAACTTGATGACATGCTTTCTCCGTGCAACCATTGGTGACCATGTTGAGATCATCCACTCACGACACTAATTAAATGACTGGCAGTTACCTGGATTGAACCCAGTTTCTCAGTAGTGTCAGCTGAGTAAACTAAACCTCTGAATCCACCTTAAGTTAATTGGGTTTTTTTTTTACTCCAGTGTGTTCTCCCATAACGCATGTTTTCATAACGCGAATTGGACACAACACGATTCATGTATTAGGAAACACTACTTTTTTTTATAACGCAGATGCGAATTCGTTATAACGCAATTGAATGAACTACGTCGCGCAAGGAGGACCAAGGGGTTGTATGGCTGCTTCGGGCGAAGCATCACAGAAGGCAGCATGCTGTATGCTTCTAGATGCAACCCACGCACCTTGGTCTTTGTTCAGCCTGCATATAACGGGCCATTCTTCAATAACTTAACTACCCGCGTTATAGGAGAACAGACTGGACACCTCACAACTCCCCGAGATACCTTTTTTGTCACATTTTCAAACCATCTCCGTTTCAAGTTGAACGCACAGAATGGGGACGAGTGGGTGTTTGCCAGTCTCCCTGACGGACACGGCAAGGCTACCCCCACCCCCCCAAATATGAATATGCAAACGACAACACTCACTCTTCAGTTTGCAGTCTTTGGAGTCCAGTGGCATCCAAGCCCGTCTCCCACCGTAGGGATTGCAGCGGAGCGTGGAGGTCATGGCCTTTTCTGGAGGTCTCTCTTCTGCTTGAACATTCGTGCCCCCTTCCTTATCCTGTGGCGAGTGCTTGGGCACATAGCTCGTATCGGATGCGCACGCGGTCGCCAATGTGTATGAAACATCGGTCCAAGAGCAGAATCTCTGTGGTGCAACACCGAATTGCGATGCCAAGTTAAATGCCCAACACGCATTCGATAAATGTTCAACAGCACATGGCGCTGTGATTGTACACAAAACCTTAAGTGCATTGCTCACTCTAAGCAGTTGAAAATATCCAACATCAATTTGGGGAGCGGGATGGATGGTAGAGCATTGCGCTATGAACCCCAAAATATTATCTTTATTTCCAGCCACGGTTAGCTATATTGGCGAGTGATATATGAACTGGTCCTTGACACCCTTCACTAGCCCGTACTGACCAGCATGAAGTATGGTCAAACAACCCCTGACCGAAAATACGTGGGGTGGTATTTATTCATCCAGAAAAGGACTGATAGACATTCAACATAAATTTGGCACACGCACGAGGTTTCGAACACCCGATACAGACCATAATCGCCAAATAGTTAAGTGCGACAAGATATTGCTCGCCCGTCACAGTATACGCGTAAAAATGCACGCAAACATCACCCACAAGGTAAGTGAATTATTTTTTATTCTCAGTAACATGAATGGTTGACACTGCAGCTAACATGTTATGTATTGATCAAACAAATTAGAAGAATAATTTCTCTCGATATAACATTGAAATATGCTCCGGTGCAGATGGCATTTCCTGTCTATAGGAACTATGCTACTTTAGTCGCCACTCTTATAATAATCAGCCATTTCGATAACGTCGCAGTGGCATACCAGCCTGTTGAAAGGTCACATCGCAAGGCACAGTACCGTTGAACTCACAGCTTCCTTTTGAATCTCCTTGCACTCACCCCACGTCAGCAACACACACATCACAGCCACCAAGAGAGGCAAGATTAGCACCAGTGTAAGAAATTATTTTTTGACTGGAAGTGCACATTTTAGTTGTTAAACCTGTGGCATTAAAGCAAAGGGTTTTTGGGTTAGACCGTAATCCCTTCATATTGCAGCACAGCTTCCAACCTGAAACCATCATCGTCGTCATCATCATCATCATCGTCGTCCGAGCGATGCCCATTACGGGGGGGGGGGGGGGGACTCGTTTTTAATGCCACGTTCACCTACTCCGGTGACAACTCGCCACCGCCCGTCACTGCGCCACCGGGCACAGCAACCAAAAGCGTTCCAAACGCCGCTGTGAAAAACAGCGAAGGCTCGCCGCCTTCTACTTATACAGAAAAGGGGAGATGCATTCGATAGAGAATGGCTGTTTGCAGTAATATATGGCTTTGTGTGAAGCCAAAGTAAGAGCTGCTGTTTTACCCCAGAGTACAGGAAACACCATCGACACATTGAAAGTGTTTCTGCATAACTTTGTCGCACAGCATATACAAGCTACACTGAATGAAAAACTGCCGATCGGGTTTTTTTTCTCCTCTTGTTGCATATATTTTCAGAAATGTTGCAAATAAAAGGGAAGAAAAGCGGCTGCCTATTTTGTCAAAACAGCACAAATAGCATTCTGCGATGATGAATGGAATAACCTACGTCTCAATAAAGGTTTTTTTACGTAAAAGCTATATACCATTTACTCTATGATCCTTTAGTGCGAGATTTTTTTCTTCTTCTAAGTTATCTATTTAGCACCATTATATGTAATAATACAAGAAATATACACAAGCAGGGGGTGCCTTTTTTGATGCATGAAAAGATTACAATGAAAGGACAGGAAATCAGTTATGGTGATACATGTTTAAGCTCCGTTAACGAGCAAAAAACAAAACAATTACAATTTAAATTGGCTCGTTTTACAGCCAATCCTGCCCGGTCGGCAGTCTAAATCCACGTAACCGCAAAAAAAATAATGTCATCCCCGATTTCCAAACGAAAAATAAACTTTGTTTATCAACATTCGATACTGCAGAAATAATACATTACTGCATTAAGCAACATTTTTTTTCCGTAACGTACTTAGAGAATCATTGTAGTGCCTCTGAACTTCTAAGCACATGACCGAGAGTGCAAAGAGAAAAAAAGAAAAACAATTCCCAGCGACGACTTCAGCCAAAGTCATTTCAAAGCAAAACCGGCAGTGTTGGTCAACAAACCTGTGCACAATTGTGTGTACGCCAGACTTGTTGAAGCAAATACAAATTCGAACGCGCTAGGTTTCATAAACTTGTGCGCCAGAAAAAAAAATGATTGGCTCTTTCAGACCTACGGACGGGCGTAAACCGGCACTTGACCAAACATAGTGAACTCGACAAAAAGCCATTCACATCAAGATGCATGCAAGTGATGCATTCAGCGGCAGCAGCTACTAAATATTAGTCAAGCAATTAACGTCTTCTCTTTTTTTGTTGTAATATATATCCTACAATTTTTTTTTAAGTTCAATTTTTGTATTAAAAAATAATTTGATATAAACATATTGGCTTACATAGCAACGAAGCACTATGCAACAACAAAAAAAGAACTAAAAAGTAAAATACATCTTGAGGTAGGAATTTACACAAATAAATGCATTAATGTACCTTTGAAAAGGCGGTGGCAGCAATCACAGCAAGAGCACAAAGCAAACTAAATGTGTCATACCTAGCGTTAAACCACGACTCTCTTTGGAGGCATGCAGCCAATCACATGCTAGTATTCCTGACCACGTGGATTTTTATTTATTTATTTTTCTTCCAAAATTCACCGCCGCTTCCCCCCCCCCATATAAAATTGACGAACGGCGTCATCGGTTTCTCGGTGACGGCGCGCCCTATGATTTATCGCTGAGAGCCGAATGATCGTTCATACTTGTTGTACACAAATGGTTGCACACAGCCCATCCAACGCTCCCCGGTTTAAGCTCAAGTGAAATGGACAGCCTGTATGGTGAAGTGCTCGTTCATGCCCTTTTCCATGGACAGCTGTAAACAATATAGCTTTTTTTTTAAAAATGCATAAGCTGGCATGCCCAGATAACCTCTCGTACTCGAACTGAAGCAAACATTCAGTTTTGATGCATTTTCTTTTCTTTTTTTGTACTGCAAACCTGCCGAGTGTCAACTTGGCGACCAACCAACAAACGTACATATTACATACATACACACTGTGCAAAAGCTCCCCAACTAGAGAAGGGGCGGGGTTGGGGGGAAAGAGGGGAATAGAATGGGAGAAAGAGTGGGTGTGGGGAGAGAAAGAAAACTCAAACGAAAATTAAATCACCAACGACGTCGCCAATAAAATAAAAAAAACGAGCGAGAACGATCGCGCGACGGGCTACTTGAGCCAACCACGCGGCGCGTCGAGCCGCCGCACGCGAACCTTCTGCTTGTAGTGATATTCGCGCAGGTACTCCTTGAGCGCCTGCGGAATGGGCAGCGCCTCCGTGCTGTCGTACGTGACGCGGCTGCAGATGACCGCGCGGCACAGGCGCTGCAGCCCAAAGGGGAAAGTCCTGGGTAGCGACGTCGCGAGCAGCGGCTCGAAGAACATACACGCGCTCGGGTCCTTGTAGTGGCGCAGCAGCGTGGTGACGGCCGGCGCGTAGAACACGCACGGGTCGTGCGCGTCGAAGCTGAAGTTGTGGTTCCACTGCTCGACGCGTGCGTGCAGCGAGCGGCCGTAGCGCCGGAAGCTCACCGAGAAGAGGTAGTCCTCCTGGGCCGAATCGCGCAGCAGGAAGGTGCCCTCGGGACGGTTCTCCAGCAGCGCCTCAGCCTGGTAGCGATCCATGACGCCCCAGTAGAACGAGCTGTTTGTAATCTCCACCAGGTCCGGCACCAAGCAGTGGATGTAGTCGATCTGCGTGTGCACGCGCTTTGAGGCGGCGGCCATCGCGCCCGGCTGGTACAGGAGCTGGCCCAGGCCGCCGATGCCACTCGGCACCACCGAGGGCGGCTCCTCCTTGGTCCGGTTTCGCCGGGGATGAAGACACAGCGCCGTGTTCTCCTCGTCCTCTGAGAGGCACTCCCCGGTGGGCCTTGGCTGAGTTCCAGACGCCCCCACCACCGCCACCGCTGCGGCCACCGCGGTTCCCCTGGCGTCGCCCACAAGCTCGCTCATCCCCGGAGCCAGCTTGGGGCCCAGCTTGTAGAGTGCATTGACACGACTGCTGGCCTCGAACGTGTGGATCTGGGCATCTGGCGGTGGGTCCACACCCTCCTCGATGCTCAGCCGCCTCCGCTCCCTCAGCAGGTCCTCCTCGTCCTCCGGTGAGTCAAAACTGCCTGGCAGGAAGAGGCTCTGCGAGCGGCCGACTGGCGCCGTGTGCTGCTTGATTAAGTGCCACTTGCGTGCCAGTTCCGTGCCGGCCGGGAATGGGCAGCGGTCGAGCATGAGCTCCGAGAGGTGGATCTTTCGTTTGTTGGAGAAAGGCCCGCTCGTCCCCGCGGAGCCCTGCAGTCGGGACGGCGATGTCGAGAGCAACGGCGGCGATGCAGGTCCCGCGGTAGCAAGCCTCTTGCTCTGCTGCGGCGCTCGCACGGGGAAGCAGTGGCCCATGGTGTCCTTGAGCCGCTCACGGAAAGAGCGATTGTGCATGGTGCGCTGCTGCTGCGCCAGGGTGTGCTCCGTGCACGGCGCATGTTGGTCGTCATCTGAACCCACGTCGCCCAAAGAGGTCACGGCGCTGCCGTGACGCCGCTCACGCAGGCTTTTTGTCGAGCCTTCCCGATCGGCAGAGGCAGAGTCGTCTGACCTCCGGCATGCGTTGCGCTTCTTCTTGCCAGCCCATGGCGCGAAGCGAAAGTACGAGTCCACGAGTGCGCTCACGCCAGCGGCTTTAGTCTTTGGCTTGGCCCCCAGCTCTTCAGGGCTTTTAGAAACGAATTCCAAATCTGTCTCGACCTCTGCGTATGGGCGAATGGCGTCGTGGTCGATTTCATCAGCGTCCGTACAAACTTCTATTACCTGGGAGCCAGAGGAGGATGGGAATTCCCTGTGGGTCCCATCATTGTCATTCCCGCCTTTGTCCAAATGCGGAGCTAATTCCGACACGGTTAGCTGGTGGCTGCCTTGCTCGTCTGTGTCTCTGGGGTCGGAAGAATCACCGTCAAATGGCATGGCCCGCTCCTCCTCTGCAGATATAGCTTGACATGGCGATTTCAAGTCATCCAATGTTTCCTCAACCTTATCCATGGGTGTGAGTCAAGCGTACCTGAGAACGCCGCAGACATTACAATACTGGTCAAAATAACATAAGGCTTAGATTTTACATGCAATTACAAACATTTCGTAAAGTGCCTTAACGAATTTAAAGGTTGGTGCAATGTTAGAAGAAATGTTAATCGCACGTGATATGTACGATCCTCAACTTTATTTTGAACTGGCCACGTATCACACGTGGCTAATTTAAGTTATTAAACAGACCACCTTGAGCACGTGGTTAATTTCGAATTATTACTGTTTTAAGATCCGCTGGACCAGTAGACGGGGAGGAATTTGCGATCAAGTGGCCAGTGGCAAAACACCTCCAGCGATTTATTTTTTGTTCCCTCAACTTATACACTCTCAAATAACAAAACCATCTTAGTGTTTTATCCAAACGGGCCATTGAAAATAAGAACTGGAAAACAAACTGAAAGCCTCTACAAATACCGAACTTACCCAGTAAAACTACTTTTTTTGTCAAGTAAATTTCTCTTAGATTTCAGCCGGGCAAAGTATGTGATGAACTTTTGAACCTAAAAACTTTTTTTTAAAGATTCCTCGAGAGGCTACACATCCCACGCCTCCACCAAACTCTCGCTATATACAATTACGACGATTATTATATTCTTATTTACATGTACCGTGGCAAGGATGGGGTGAGCGATTGGGCTTGCCGTCACTTGCCTCAAAGAGCCGTAGCGACTTCCACTGAACCTACAACACCCCCGGCAGCCTCGCTCGGAGTTACCTGCGGGGGGACTTCGCTTAACTTTTAGAGCAGCGAAAAGGGGGGCCCGAACACAGGCGGTAGTGATCTCTGGGGGGCCAGGCACGCAGATCTGGCCAAGTGTCAAATTGGGCTGCCGCTCCCCGCTAACCCGGAGAAGCAGTGAAGTGTGGGGGGTGGTGGTGGGGGGTAGATCTGAACCATGTTGCGTCGTCCAATAACAGCAACAGCAGCAGCCTTCAACATCTCTAAAAACCCCAAAGCAATAACCGCATCGCCAGAAAAATGTTTTTAAAAACCACCTCGATAACAAAAAAAATCGAAACAAAAAAATGCATCGCGGCCTTGCACGGCGAAAGCCTCGGTCTGGCCTGAGCAACGGTACCGAGCGAGGCGCGCAGTGGCCCGCAGAGCGCAGGCGGCCACCACCCCCCCTCCCCCTCATCCCTCTCCCCACACTCGATGTCGGTTACGCATCACGGTGGCGACGGCGACTTGCGCTCACCTCGCCTCGTCCGCGACGGCCCTCGTCGTCGTCGTCGTGGCCCTCGCCTTATTCGCGTTTTTCCGAGGCGCCGATGCCGTGACCGCGAGGTGCAGGGGTGGGGAAGAACGGAAGGCGCCCGACGGGGAAGAGGGGGGGGGAGGGAAAAGCGAAATGGCGCTCAGACAATGGCAGCGGCGGGCGACGCGGCGATCACATTTCCCACTGCACACGCGCGCGCGGCGCACAGAGCAACCCCCCCGCCCCCTCCTTCTCTACCAGCCCCCTTCCACCGCGTGACCGCGCGCTGGGCCAATCGCGTGCGGGAACTGCGAGTTGGGGGGGGGGCACGCGCTCGCCTATCCGCAGTGGGAAATAAAAAGGCGGGGCTGTCGTTGTCTCTAAAGCGGAACGAGGTGACGTCACACCGTCGGGGGGCGGGGCTTTGTCTCGCGTGGTGGTGGACCATGGCTAGATGATGATGATGGTCGGTGGTGGTGTTGGTCGGTGGTGATTTGCTGCGGACAAACGAAGGAGCAAACGATAAGGGGTTCAGTTCGAAGTGATTCAGCTGTTTGATTGCTTTGTCCGAGACTTGGCGAATTTGAGATGCACCCTCCTCCCCCCCCACCTCAACCACCCAACCCCACTCGAACACCCACTTCAAGCGCCCACCTACTCACCCAGCCACCCCGCTCACCCATCTATACACCCCACCCATCCACTCACTTAACCAATACCATTCGTCACTAAGTGACGGTGACGTCACAACGGCGCCTGTGCCAGGCTGGGTGCACTTTGAGGCCATGTCAAGTGTCGAAGGCTCGCTGGCAGGAGGTCTCCAGGTGCCATGGGTTGGCTGACTGAGATGACTGGTAGATGCACCAGCTGTACCCCCGACTGTGCCAACTTAACCATCACTCACAAACTCACTCAAAAATGTACATTTGGGGCAGTGCAAAGATTGCACGGTCAATTTTGTTCGTAATTGCAGTCGCTCACAGTAGAGAGAAGGGTATTTTATTTTTCACTTGTGAATTCGATATCCGCATCTTGTGCACAAGTGGAAATAAAAGACTAGACTCACGAAATGTCAACTAAGATTAATCCTGGTCCCTTGAGTTATATCTAAATGCATCAAGCACTTGCACACACGGGTTTTACTTAAGCGCTCCATCTCCACACTGGTCGCGCTATTAATTTGGAGGGAGATATTGGCACGGTAAATAAATTACTATTACTTAATTGAGTTCTCACCTGGCTAAACAAAATATACACTTGATGCTAGTCATGTTACGTATATATATATCAATTGATACACAGGTTCCAGGACACAATTGCAAACGAGAAGTTCGGTCGAGTGACGTTCTCATTTGACAAAAAGTTTTCATTGTTATGTGATGCTAAATTGTATTAGAAAAAAAGTTTTTTTTTTCTGGCTGGATTCCTGGCTGGCTGGCACACAAGTCTGCCACAGTGGCGAGATATTAACTACCATGACATGTACAAGAGGTTGTGGGTTCGATCCCAGCCATGATGCATGTATATTAAGAGTTTGTATGTTTGCATGTTCTTTCTGTAGTCGTGTGGATTTTTCTGCGGGTCCTCTGGTTTTTCCCTCCACATTTAGAAACATGCGTTTCGAGTATGTCTGCTTACATTTCCACATGATAATCCACTTGGTTAAGCTATCATTTGTGGCCAGGTCGCTTATGAAAAAGAGTTTTAAAAAAATCTCAGTGGGCCTTACCTGGTAAAATAACAAAAAGTTAATAAATAGTAATAATAGTTATTTAAGATAAAAGTGTTACTGGCTGGCTGACAAGGAGGAGTGGAGGGACGGTCGGTACCGTCCAACATACGTGCGGGTTACTCGTTGAAGCAAAACAACTCTCCCTTGTATTCAGAATGGTTTTATGTAGGTCGTGGGACGTTTAAATACATTGCCTGGTCATAGAATGTGAGGTGGCAATGCAGGCAGTACAGCAAGCGGGTATATGAACCATTTCAGCATTACCCCATCCTATGATGCTTGGTGAGGTTTCTCTGGGTACTCAAGTCAGGCTTCCTCCCGCAAGAATCGAAACTCTCACGAATGGAATTGGTCCAAACATCCCTATATTAATAGTACCCTTTTGATGATTGAGAATCATCATCAGCCATTGTATATCCATGCCGCCGACACCGCTCACAATCCTACGATGTACCGTAATTAATAATCCAGGACTAAGTTCCTGATTGCAAACCATATTTTTTTAAACATATTTATGTGGGCAATGGCGACTGTGAGGGCGGGCACAAGTCGGCGTGAGTAGGTTAAACGTTGAGTTTTATAAGGGTACCACGGGGTGACCAGCCCCTCCCCACCCAGCCCCACCCCTCACCCAGCCCCACCCTACCCTCACCTCCCAGCCCCACCCTCCCCTCTCCACCCAGCCCCGCCCCTCCCATTTTTGGATGCACGACGGACGGACACAATAATCCCCTGTGGGCTGGTGTAACCAGGTTCCTACCAGTATTACTAATCCACAAGGTCTAGCACATTACGTGAATGCCATTACTTTAGGATTAAGTTCCTGATTACAATTTTTTTTTTAGATATTTACGTGAGCAATGGTGCATTTTTTTACAAACCGGAATCGTCTGCTTGTTGAATTTGTTTACCGAAAATGTTTTTGGCAAGACACTTCGATTAAAAAAATCTACACATTTGTAAATATTGTTATCACTGATCTCTGCTTTTAAGAAGGGCGATTGCCTGAAGCGTCGCCTCTTATATATTGTTCCATTTATGGCAGTGTTATATCCAAATGTGAGTTTTTGTTAATTTTGCTGCTTGTACGCCACTGCCAACGCGGTATCACAAAAAAATGTGTTTGCTATTAATATTAGAATTACAAAATACATCTGAATGCGCATACAAGTTGTGGATTTTTTTCAAACAGGAAGCAACTGTCGTATGCGTTTAATTGACGCGATTTTGGTTTAACAAAACACAACAACTTTGATATGAAAAAAAAAGAAATTATAAATGACTGGGACGAGTGACGACAAATTCGCGCATGTTCTGAGCCCACGCCGCCTCCATTCAACACCGCCCAGCCACGGACCGGTTCACTTCCCCATAACGGAGGGGGGGGGAGGTATAATGATCTAGACCATAACGATGTCAACTTAATATAACACGTCAACAAAAAAACATAGTAAAATATTGGAAATATTATCTATCACATTATTCATGCCAAAAAAACGTTTAACTATTATTTAGCGTGTAAATAAAAAAAATGCAGCCAATCGATAAATCCCTCCCCCCGTCTGTGCAGAGTGGACGGCCCCGTGGGAAGGAAGTACGAAAGTTCCAGAAGCCTGCGTCTGAGAAGCGTACGATCGGCAAGGTGCACCATGGCAGATCAAGCTAAGGTACGGCTCTCTGACTTACAAGGCAATAAACAACCGAACGAAATTGAGTTAATCGAGCAAATTTAACGTGCGGTTAATGAATACGACGGCTCAACTGCGCGGCCTGGTGTAAGTTGTCAACCCCGAGGCTTCACCGAGCCTACGCTCTTGCCTAGATCCGTTGTCCGAGCCGGCGTGGGCCATTGACCGCGTGTGGGCTTAGGTCGAGTGAGGATTTACGGGGTTTTGGGAAAAACGTTTTTTCTATATATATTACTACCGTGTGTATTTCAGAATGGTGCTGATTGTGAGCTTGCTTTGATTGAGGGCCGACTTCGTCATTCCTTTTGTTGATTAGCGCTGCGTTGGTTGCGTGGGCCCTAGACATTAAAGTTGGGCCATGAGGCCCCCCGGTAATTGGAGATGCGAGTGACGGTAATGATGATGGTGGTGGTGGTGGTGGATGATGGGTGACAATGGTTTTGGTGACTTGGCGATGTGGTGAGGGTAGTACATGGTGGTGACGATGATTATGTAATGAAATGGACTATGACCAAATCGCCTGGATTGCGCCGATCTCGTGAGGCCTCGGAAGCAAAGTCATGTTGTTGAGGCTGTGAAAGGTGCCTGAATAGTGCTTGTTATAGACTGCTGCAAAGGATCGATGGTGGCCATCGGAGAGCGGTGGCGCACAATCAAACGCTCTTCTCTAATTCTTCCATGTCGGTGGTCCCCCCGCCTTCAACACACCCTGACCAAGCGTGGTGAAGTATGGTGAAATCACCATACTTCGCCACCCGGGCGCAGGCCGTTCTCCAGCAATGGATTGACAAAATGGATGTCCGAATGTGTGTATTTATCCTGGAGAAATCCGATGAGCTGTGAAATCTGTTCGCATATATCTAGTAGGGGCGGGTCAGAAACATGTGATTATGATGTTCTTTATGACACGATCGTAACGTTTTTTTTAGGACGTTGGTACTCGTGGTGATGGTTATGAGCATAATGTTCTCTTTATCCAGGGAAGCCTTAGTGCTTTCCATTGTGATGTTTTTTTCCAGTGACATTGACGTGTTTCATGTTGGAGTAAACGGGAGCGCCTATACACTAAAAATTCGGCCACGGAATTAAGATAAACCATTGCTGTACTGCATCTCTTGGTCACCTTGTAGCCGAAATCTACAACACCTAAGCAGTCTTCCATCCTAGTACCGTACTGGCCAAGCTTAACCTTTGTTAGTTTGCAATATCTGACAATGATTAGGCGAATTGAAGGTGCAAGTGACATGGGACAAAATGTCACAATGTACGCACTTTGTTCATTCCGCTGCTGAATGTGGGTTGTTTGACCTTAACACACCGGTGAATGCATATTGTTGAAGGCGGGGAACAGACGTGGGAGCTTAGAAGGACGGTAAAACGATGTATTTTGCAGGGATTCTATCCACAACGTAGCCCTCAATCAAGCCTTGTAACAGCTAGTTTGTGCGTGATGGTTCCCCTTTTAAGCACGATATAGATTTGAGAAGATGGGGTGAATTCCGGATTTATTGCTGATAGATGATAACGGTGATAACAAATAAAGCTCTATGTAACGCCTCTCCAACCAAAATCTGCACAACCTTGCGAGCATCATGGCATGGCAGCCCAGTCACCATTGTTGACTTTGGGCCCCTGTATTGATCAGTGTTAGGCCTCTGCATTACATTCCAATGCGGCATGTCACTTGCACGGTTGCCACATGTTTTAATTTTCATTTTATTATTTTTATCTTCTATCTACGTGACTTTACCGAAAGAACCAAGAATATGAATACCCTTATTTACGCGATCTAAAAACCTGTGTTATGGATTATGTTTCCGTCATGTGGTGGATGTTGCAATGCACATGAGTGCATTATTGTAATGCACTACCAGAGTAATGGCCATATTCTATGCGATATATGTTTTTCATGATGTGTTTGGGCTGGGTGAATTTTCTTTCATGAAAAAATAGATTTTATTTTTGGTGGCATAGAGCCATTAGTAACAGTAGCACCACAATACTCCTTTTCTCAAATCCCACTTACGCTGTCTGCTACATGCTGCTAATCAACAAAGGTGCATGAAGCACATCAGCTAATTTAAATCTAAATGTAGAATGCTTGTAGACTTGCCAAAGTGGATCACAGAGGTGCGAAGAAAGGCTTTTGAGATGCTTTTAATACACACACTACATTAGTAAATTGACATCTGACAAGGATGACGCATTATATTTCGCCATCAGCTCACCGTTATCTTTTAGTGCTCAAGACAATGGCCCAAATAAGGATAATCATACCACTCAAGTGGCACATGCTAACAATTGTCTTGAATAAATATATTTACAAATCACAAATGTATGATATTAAGGTCATTGGTAGCTTTTTAGGAGAAAGAGATCATTCAAGGTGGGCACTATAATATGCTTTATAGCGAATATTTTGTAAAAAAACGAATGTGACAAAACGTACATGGAATATTAAAATAAATAGGAAGCCTATAAAATCGACTATATACACACACACAGCTTTCAGCTCGGGGTGGATACGTCCTTCCCATGGTGATACTGGTAGTATTTGTCACTCAAGTTGGTACTGACCAACCCCTGGACTCGGGGGCTGTTCCTCTGCTCATGCATTTGCTCCTTGCTGTTGTTGCTCCACGCACAGGTGAACGAGCTGAAGGACAAGGGGAACAAGGCGCTGAGCGCGGGGAACGTCGAGGATGCCGTGCGCTTCTACACGGACGCCATTGCCCTCGACAGCCAGAACCACGTGCTCTACAGCAACCGCTCGGCTGCCTACGCCAAGAAGGGCGACTACAAACAGGCGCTGGAGGATGGCTGCAAGACTGTGGAGCTCAAGCCCGACTGGGGCAAGGTGACTTCAGCGATGTTTGGTGCATGCACAGCACAATGTTGGGGTTTCAGCGAGCTGCGAACAAAGGGTGACTTCATAATAAAGGTGTTTTTTGGGTTAGGTCGCGTCAATATAAATGTTTTGTTCATCCACCATCACCAGACACAGCCAATTAATAAGGTTTGTCACATAATTGGCTGTGTCGGGTAGTGGTGGGTGAACGACACATTTATATTTATGCGATCCAACCCAAAAAAAACTTCATTATGAATAATGTTGGTCGCGTAAGCCTACGTGTGTTAACGGGTGACTTGAATGAACTGCTGGTGGCGATGCCCTTAGTGTGCCTTTTGGCAAAGCATCGGTTTGATATTTTTTGCGTACGGCTGTTTGCCCTTTGTAAATATTATTGTATCGCTACCTTGCTATAAATTGGTGCTGAATAAATTAATGGAACCGTTCGTTCATTGGTGATCTGTCTTTTGACTTTGTGCAGGGTTACTCTCGGAAGGCGGCAGCTCTCGAGTTCCTGGGGCAGCTGGAGGAGGCCAAGAAGACGTACACGGAAGGGCTGAAGCACGAGTCTGGGAACACGCAGCTTAAGGACGGACTCAAGAACGTTGAGAAACGCATATCAGGTGCCAGTTTTGCATGCAAGCCCATGTGTTTGGAATTCCTAATTTGTAGTGTGATGATAATTGTTTTTTTTACCCTTTTATCTGGCAACAAAACTGACAGCTTTTTTACGAGGAGTCCTGTTTGCATAGACCACAATACCTGCAGTCATAATGCAAACAAAAAACATAACTGATAATGTATGCACTGTCCTTGAAGTTGATTGGTCCACACCCGAGACAGCTTTCCTTAGAGCCTAGTCTCACAGTGGTTGGACCAGATGACTCCAAAAGGGGTTATGACTGCAGGTATTGTGGTCTATGCAAACATGACTCCTTGTAAAAAAAGGTGTCAGTTTTGTTGCCAGATAAAAGGGTAAAAAAACAATTGTCATATGTTTTACTGGCAAATGAGGTTCCAATGTTGTAGTGTGGATGCTCAACTGTTAATTGTATTCATTTTCCTACTATAATAAGCCAAGAATGGGTGTGTCCTGTGCATGACGTCACTCCACATGAGGCCCACTCCCCCACGGGACATCACTCCACATGAGGCCCAACCCCCCTCATTAATATTCATGAATGTGTGCATTTTTACACAAACGCAGAGGAAGGTCGAGCTGATTTAAAAAATGTATTACGCAAAGTCGCTTCAAATATGAGGTTTCTTTACAGAAAGTGACGGTAAATAATAAATATACGCAGTACACTGCTACATCCGTACGTGACGTCACTGCAAAAGAGGACCCCTCCCGTCATTAATAATCATGAGCGGGTGGATTTTTACACTCCTGCAGAAGAAGGCCGAGCGGAAAGAAATATTTTTACACAAATTCGCTTTAAATTGGACGTTTCTTTATTGAAAAAGTTAATCAAATAAGCCAGAATGTGTTGTGTGTTCCGCGCGTGACGTCACTCCACATGAGACCCACTCCCTGCGTGACGTCACTCCACATGAGGCCCCCCCCCTCATTAATAATCAGGAGCTGAATTGCTTTTTCGATTGAATATTTCACATTTTCTGCAATATGCAACCCGTCCTTTGACGGGCAAAAAAGCTAGTTGATATATATTTATGCATTGTTTTATATATTTTTTCTATTACGCTATAGTTTTACTGTGGCTGTCAATTTGGTTTTTATTTTATCCGTTTCATAAATTTTTTCCATCACATACTTGGAAAGAATGATGTTTCATTGTATTTTATTATTGCCTTTGTCATTTTGGTGACACAGGTGACACTCTTGATGATGAGACTGTCCTGATCTCATGAATTATAATTTCTGTAAACAAATAAACTTTTTTACCTGAAATTTGAACCAGATGCAAAGTGTGGCACACGACAATGAAATGTGAAATTTGTGATTGTCATTCATGGTTCTGAATGTATTCCTCTTCCTTCCCATAGTCTTTTGGGAAAAAAGTTTGTTAAAGGTATCTGCTCATATACTTGAAAGATCCTGTCTACTGTAAGAAATTTGGTTTTACTTGTGTTAGTAACTTGGTAATTATTCACTCCTCCGTCTTCCCAACACTTTGACGATTTATCATGAGCCGGGTTTGTTGATTTTATACAAGAATCTTAATTTTTTTGGATCATTTCATCGTTCTCATAGAAAAAATACATTACTCGTATGTTTACAAGTTAGCCCATGTCAGCTTCATTTTAATGCTTTTTTATCCAATTTGATATCTCTAATTGAATAATCTCCAAACAACTGGCCCACAATTCACTTAATAATTCAATATTGTCATCCACTTAATCTGCCTGAAAGTTGAAGAGCGAGATGTATTGGGTTATCAGATTTTTTTGTACCGTCTTATTTTCAGTAAAAAAAAAATAGCTCTTATTTGTGCACTTTTGTTCCACATGAGCCGAAATGTAACATTAAATATGTTATTTGCATATATCGTTAATAATTCATTCTTACGTATGTAGTTCGATGTGTAGAAGCGTAATAAATAATTTTAAGCAATTAATTGGTCCTTTATTACTTTCCGAGTTGTTAAGATGTCTTCATTTGGCTCCACCCACTGGCGGAGCCAGTGTAGGGGGTGGGGTGGCACGGGCCCCCCCAATGATCCGATCGAAATCCCTAATTTCAATCGGATCATTTGGGTTTATTAGTAATACATCGGCATTTTGCGACCCCCACTGCCACTGTGTAGCATATTATTACGTGCCAGGGACTGAGATGATAGTACAATAGTCTGAGTCCATAATTGGACAATAAGTAACGGCAAAGCTGTTATAAGTGACTTACAGAATTGTGCGCAGTTGTGTATACAGTACATGACTTCCCTGAAGGCAAACACCTTCAGCGAGCGCGATGCCAATCACGCAAGGTTCGAATTCGACCTTTGATGGATGGCTTGCGCCATCGCCACACACGCGTCGAATAAAAAGCAAGGCACAAGTCCTTACTAACAATTATCATTTTTCATTGCTGGAGGGGTTGCCCCCCCCTACCTGAAAATTCTGGCTCTGCCATTGGCTCCACCTTAGGAACTTCAACTACATTTTAAGACTAATAATTTGGTGTTGTGGGCAGTCTGCTTGTTTATCTCCACTAGTTACATTTCATGCTGTATTATAATTACATTGTATAGTTGCATTTTAGTCAACGTATAAAATACAATTGTATAAGTAAGACAGTCAAAATATAAATATGAACAAGATGGCAAAAACGCGACGTAAATATTGATCGCCAAAACTAATCCTGGTTCCTCATTGTGGCATTTTATTACATTGCTGGAGGGGGTAAATTGTGACATGTCCGCTGCCTATGCAGGAGTTTTTATATAGATTTTTGGATCAATATAGAGATGGCTTTTTATTTTTGAAAACGTAACACGAAACTTGCTCTCCGCATGAAAAAGAGAATGTCAGTTATAGCACCGAGTACGTGGCTTCTCGCTCTCACCCTTGGTTGACCCATACCCACCAGGTTTTTTGAGCTGGTGGGTTGAATAGAACTCGTTTGGGGCTTTGCCAGGAAGGACCCCTTGGAAGATAACTCGCTTGGGGGGGATTTGCAAAGAGGCACTCTTAAGAAAGCTCGCTTGGGGGGAATCACTTGGGAATTTTCCATGAGGGACCTCCTAGGGGATGGCATGAGAGGGTGGATGCTACTACACACTGTCTTGGTATTGTTCCCACACCTGACTTGACTTTTGTCTTGCAATAATTCCACAGCCACCAAGACGCGATCATCGCTGTCCAACCCGTTCTCCAGTCCTGACCTCATCAAAAAGCTGGAGAGCGATTCTCGGACGCGACCGTGGCTGGGAGACCCCACTTACCAGCAGCTGATCACTGAGCTGCAGGCCAACCCCAACCTCATTGCCAGGTGTGATGGCACAATCTTGTGCAGCTGCCAGACTCCAGCCGATGCCTCCACTGGCACCCAATTCAATTCTAGATCAATTTAAAGATCGCACTGTCTTCACAATCCTCCACGGACTCACCCTTGCCTACCTCTCCCACTCATTTCACTCTACTTCCCTCCACGTATTTTCTGCTACCGCAATCAAAGTCTCATTAGGAGGCGACTCATTCTGTCGCAACAACCCCTACATTATATTTTTGTATTACTGTGCATGTAACTGCTGCTCCCCCTGTGGGCTGTGACACCGCATGGCCTGTGACGCTTAACTGGGCTGTGACGCTGCTCGAATTGTGACACCGTGCTGCGTGTTGACGGTGTTTTGCCGCCGTTGCAGCAAGCTGCAAGATCCGCGGGTGATGGTGACGCTGAGCGTGCTGCTGGGAGTCGACCTGCAGATGCATGACGATGACGAGGACGACTCGCCCGCCACGCCTCCAACCAAATCGACGCCCAAACCGGAGCCTAAACCAGAGCCCATGGAGGAGGACATTCCTGAGAACAAGCGCCAGGTTTGCATTGGGGGGAAAAAATATATCTGTTTGATTAACGACACCATTCTTGATTTATATTTATGGTGGTAGCAACTGGAGAAATGGACTGTGACCTGCTTTTGAGCACGCTTTTAAACAAAAAGTACCCAAAATATGGAATTATCGAGAATCCGATTATAACATTTGGTTTCAGCACTCTTCAAAAACGTCCATATACAAAGTTCCTTAAGCCTAAGTAAAAAAATAAAGAAGGTTAACATTTCCACTTGCAATTTTGGTCAGCCCATAACTGGAAAATTTGGTTTGTGGATATGTCAAGTTTTAAGCATATTAAATAAAATAAAAAATCCTATTTTACAGAACTGTCCCATTGACTGCTGGATGAAGGCCTCCCCTTTGTTATTCATGACAGTTGTATGTAGGCATGCAACAAATCACCCAACCTTGGTCGTAAATTACACTTCTCAATTTAGTGTCACGATTCGATTCAAGAATCCATTCTTTTTTTGTCCCATTTTTACATTTGTATTGTCTATATTCATATATTATTTCTCATACAGTTCCACTAGACTCTTGTTTAATAAGCCGTGAATCCATAAAATGTGATCGCGAGGTTGCGATCCGATTTTTAAGTAAAGTAATTGACGTGCCAGACTCGGTCATGAGCAGCTCAACAAATCGGCCAGTGTATTTCTAAGCAGCGATAGTTGAGCTTGTTCACATTTTTCAGGCTCTGCAAGAAAAAGAACTTGGCAATTCCGCATACAAGCAAAAGAACTTTGATGTGGCCTTGGAGCATTACGACAAAGCGTTTCAGCTGGACCCAACTAACATGACTTACCTCTCCAACAAGGCCGGTAAGACCACCGTCCACTGCACAACCAAGCCGAGCCAGGGCCCTGCCAAGCCAGCCGGCATTGTTCAAGAGGCACCAGAATGCTTTTCGACTGTTAATGGTTACGCCCTGTAACGAATGAGTACAGTCGCATGCATGTGAATTTATGCCGTGTCTTCGGTGTACTTACTGATGTCACGTGCACTGAAATGCATCATTACAATGGCCCTGCTTGGTCCCCGATCCAGATGTCTTCTGAGGGTTGCATATCAAGGGTTTGATTCCAGCTCGGCACAGGAAAGTAGCCAGTGGAAAATCACCCATACCGCAGTGGATCTGCACTGACTCGGCTAGCATTTACCGCTGGAAAAGTGGTATTGGTGACATTGCAGTGCCGGTGACATTAATCTACATTCTCGGAGGAGAATGAGAATAACCCAGCACTGGTTCGTGTTGTACGTACGTTGCAGCGGTGTACTTTGAGCAAGGCGAGTATGAAAAGTGCCGGCAGGAGTGCGACAAAGCCATTGAGGTGGGACGAGAAAATCGCGAGGACTACAAGGTCATGGCCAAGTGAGTGTGCTAGTGTCTGCTTCAGGAGTGAGAAAAACTTACAGATGCTTGGGGCTCTCATTGTAAGGGAGGCTTATACGTGATTAAATAGCTACCTTAAAAAATGTAAGCTACCTTATACGTGACTTGGCCAGGTGGCTCAGGTCATAGCGCTAAGTCGGGTACCACTGAGATCCTCGGTTAAAATCCAGGCAGCTGCCTGTGATTAAATCAGGTTCTGAAGTGTAGTTATTCGGCATCAATAGCTGTACATAAATTCCACATCAAATTTGGTTGTGCACCTAATTTGGTATCCGCTTCTGTGGGTCTTTCTCCAACACAGTGGCTTCCACTGCTCAGATGGAATCTTCATATAGTGCCGTGACACCGATAGCACAATTGGGATACAATTGATTGGGAGGGGGATATTTTTACAATCATGAGACTACCTTGAACTAGGAGTCAAACATTTGGATGTATGCATCTACAATGGACAACAACAATTGTGATGTATTAAGCTTTGTAGGAAAACCATGTAGAACATGGGCATAATGTACAAACGCTGCCTTTCTGTGTGGAGGTTGTATGTTCTCCCCGTTTTGCGTGGGTTTTCCTCCAGGTTCTCTGGTTTCCTCCCGTGGCTAGACAAAACGTGATGGTGTCAGTTGTTTGGGCCAAACGTCCCAGTGCCTGCGGGCTGATCAATTGTGATTGCACTCGGCAATATCGCCCCCTAGAGCTAAAAACTTGGCAGGACCCTCCTGAAAAAGAGTCTCGAGACTCGGTGAGACTTTCTTGGATAAACAAGCATAATACTATAAACTATAAAAAATGTATACATCTTTTTCAAAAGCAACCTGGCTATCACAAATGACAGCTCAACGAAGTGGCTTAGCAAGTGGAAATTTATAGCAGCCAAATACTCTAAAACACCTATTTCTAAATGGGGAGGGAAAAGAGAAAAATCCACGTGAGCAGGAGGAGAACATGCAAACTCCAAATATACAGGCATCAGGAGTTTGGGATCGAACCCACAACGTCCTGTATGCCAGGCGAGGTAGTTAACATCTCGCCGCCATAATACTAATAACGCAACTAATAAGCACGAGCTTTGAAGTTGTCTTGAATTAATAGGATGCAGCGGTGATATGACTTGTCCATGATTTGTCACATCACAGAGCATATGCACGCATTGGAAACTCTCACTTCAAGGAGGAGAAGTACAAGGAGGCCATCCAGTCCTTCAACAAGGCCCTTACGGAACATCGCACACCTGACGTCCTCAAGAAGTGCCAGCTGGTGAGATATCCCCACACAGCTGGTGTTTGTTTAATGCAGCCAAGGATTATATTATTCTCGAGCCGTGGTTCCGAGAGACCATGGCTCACCGGCGTAAATATTGAGGGTACTTCTGAGATGAAAGCGATAATAAAGAACCGATAGGGAGGTGAGAGAGCTGTAGACAAGTGCTAAGGATTATTGGGATACAAGCAAAAAACTGGGAGACTTTTGGCGGTCATGGACGGATGTCAAAACATGACATCACGTGGGCCACCAGCACAAGCTAATTTTATGATGTGGCCTGCTGGAAAATATCTAACTGAAGAACTCTAGGGCAATTTCTCAGGGCAGTTGTCGCCAGCGATGCATCCACTTAGAGCATGGCAGAAATAGCATATAGTGATGTGGTTTTGTCTTCACTCAGTGGGAGGTTGGTCATTCTCCATTGCTGCCCTTGTAGTCTGGAACGCTTCGCTGTTGATTCTTTACCCCTGTTCAAGTTCAGGCTCAAGACCTCTTCCCTCTGCCTATAGCTGTCTCTTTCGGTAATATAAATGATGCCCACCTTTTTTGTAGAGCGTCTTGAGATTTGGTTGTATTTAGACACTAATTAAATCCCAATTGTATCGCAGCTTCCCTACAAAACAAATAATTGAGCAGTAAACTTTGGCAGTGATGATTGGCCCTCGGCTATTGTAGAGTATATCGTGGACCTTGTGTATCCTTATTGGAAAAAGGTTTTTGGTTGCATGCCCTGTGTCAAGAAAAGAGGCCATCAGACCTTGATTTATGATGCCGCCACATCTTCGTAATTGCTTCATTCCTTTTGCTAGATCCTGCAGCTTTTGTATAAGCGACATTTAGAAGAAGTATTTTTGCAAGGATTCATGTAATCGATTGGCATATCCGTGGTTTAATGTAAGAAATGCATGGTAAGCTAGCCCAAAAGAAAGTGTTCGGCGTCTGCTGTTGGTTAGCCTTGGCTCACCAAAATGGTATGCGCTCTGCACAGGCGGAAAAAATTCTGGCAGAGCAGGAGCGCTTGCTATACATCAACCCTGAACTGGCCCTGGAGGAGAAGACCAAGGGGAATGAGAGCTTCACTAACGGTGCGTGTCTTCGACACCCTGTCCCTGCAGAGCCCTGACAAGACACTCATTGCAAAGCTGTTCATCCAGCAAGATGTGTTTATGGATGCTGGCTTGATTAACCTTTCACCCATTTGACAACGTAAATGTTCCAGCCTCATAGTTGGCACCTGTCGCAGCCAGTAGTAATGGTTGCCATATGTGCTTGCGTAACCGCCCGAGTTGCAGTGCGTATCCAATAGCCGTGTTCCAGCTGTGTGCCTCCCTGTGGATTTATATAATGTGCAGCTCTTTTGTCAATCCACTGCCGGCTGAAGGCTTCCGCACGCCGTGTCAGTTATGCAGGTTGTTTGACCATACTTCACCACGCCAGTCAGTTGTGGCTGGGTGAAAAATGGAAGGGGGGGGGTCCCAGGGACTGGTTCAGACTTCACGTGCCATTGATGTTAGCGAACTTGTATTTCCCGTGTTCACAGCGCCCGCCCGCCCTAGTATATTTAATGAAGATTAAGACAAACGAAAGTCATGCGTCACTGTTTTTAATCATTGTTAACTTTTAACCGTTCGTAACTCTTACCACGCATGCGATAATAAAACTGAAATTTTATTACAGTTTATCCTCGTTATTCACGAACTTGCTATCCGCGATTTTGGCCATACGCGAATCGCATCTGGTACTCTACTGCGTTGAGAGAAAGAAAGTGGTGAGAGAGAAAGTGATGCAATACTTTAATATTTATAATTTAATATTTTTATAAACCAAATTTAACTTTTTGGTGATATGATATTTTTATGTATTTAATAGCCTATATATTTAAGGTTTCCGTTGGTCAATATCATTATCCATGAAATTTGCTATTCATGACCATCCTCGGAACGTATCCCTCACAAATAACGAGGGAATACTGTACAACGGTGCAGCGCTTGATTGGGGAAAAAAAGTTTCGGTTGCATCCGCCTGCATATTCCCGCGAAGCTTCGCAAGGACAGCCGGTGCCGTGTGGGTAATGGGAGCTGCGACATGCCACACCGATGCACTTATTGCCACCGTCCTTGTTCCCGATTCCACACAGGGGACTACCCGATGGCCATGAGGCACTACTCGGAAGCCCTGCGCCGCAATCCCAACGACGCCAAGCTGTACAGCAACCGCGCTGCATGCTACACCAAGCTGGCGGAGTTCCAACTGGCACTAAAGGTTCTGAGCGCTCTGAATAACATGAGCGGAACATGTACAGCCATTGTCAAATCCACTGCTGGACAAGGGACCTGTTCATGCCGTGTGTGACCAGATTTGACCACGCTGGCCAGTGTGGGTTTGTTGGCGAAGGTGCAGAAAAGTGTATTCATAGATTAAAGATGTCATCGTAGATGTTTTATCCACTCGATTGCCTGTTCAGACGTAGAGTGGATCTCGTCCATTCCTCCTTTAAAGGAGTTGAAGACAGCAGTAGCGGAGTTTTTACGATGCGGTCAATGGTTTGGGATTTGTGGCCGTTTTGCGCATCGGGTGACTGCATCGGCCATGCACGGTCCTGATTCGGTTGATGGTCGACCGTTGCCGGTGTGGAAGGTTCGATGGTAGGATCTTGTATGAGATGTTTACTTTTGACGTCGGTCACAGTCCAGACTTGCTTCCATTTCTTGCCTTCATTTTAATTTGTGGAGTGGAGTCGGGCTGCATTGATCCAGAAGGGGTGGTGTGATTTTAGGCAAACAGGCGGCGCTGGGTTTGTCTCGATGTATTGGAAGGTGCGGGTTGACGAGAAAGTACGGGACAACAATAGATCCTGCTGCACTGCCTTCTGCTGCCAACCAATGCAGTCTTTAACAACACCAACCCTATCGTGCACAGCAGTTGCCTGTCCAAACACTACAAGCTTGATCCTGCTTGGCTTCAGAGATTGGACAATATTGAGCAAAGTCAGGGTGATTTGGTCATAGATTAACCATGTAAATGCAGGCAAAACATTAGATAATTGGTAACCTTTTATTAATCCGCTCCTGAATTAAGACCCCCCATGCTCTATCGGTCGTGGCGATTGTTTGACCATACTTCACCATGGTGGTCAGTGTGGGTTGGTGGGGAGGGAGTGGGGGTCCAGGTGTTCATCCCTAGAACCATATACCTGCTTCATTAGTACACACCTCCGATTAGTGTGGTTAACTATGTGCGGTGAAAAATAATTTCTGCATGCACCAAACAGTTTGAATAGGTTGTACTGTAAATAGTTTGCCGAAATTTGCAAATCTGTAATATGTTGTTGGAAGTGCCACAGATCCTGCATTGTTTTGTTGCATCCCCTTGTCAGTGCGCTCATATTTTGTAACTTCTTCCTCCAAATGGCAACGCTAAACATTGACTGTTGACTCTGCGCCGACAGGACTGTGAAGACTGCATCCGATTGGATCCGACGTTCAGTAAGTGTTTCAAGAGATGCTCCTTTGCACAAGTGCCATTGACAATGTAATTGGCTGCTTTAAGCCCCATTTGTACCCCCTCCAAGCCATTGGAATTCAAAACTAGAGTCAATGTGGGAATATTCAAATTGTGTTTTCCAGTTAAGGGCTACACCAGGAAGGCTGCTGCCATGGAAGCAATGAAGGACTTTGCCAAAGCCATGGATGTCTATCAGAAGGCCATCGAGCTCGACCCTAACTGCAAGGTACTGCCTGCCACACTCTCCTTCGTGTTGGTGTCTGATAGAGTCAGACACCAACACGGAATGCACTGATTGATAATTTTAAAACAGATTTCTCAGGCATTGGGTCGCATGCCCTGAGAATGGATGTTTTCAATTGTATTTGTATTGTGTAATGGGTTAATGTGACCTATGGAGCCACAAGGTGGTGCTGCTACATTCACCACAATGAAAAAGATATTTACTTGAGGTGGCTGGATGACTTGTCAGAACGCTGAGCTGTCAACGCTTGGATACCCTGGGTTCAAATCCAGGCCCAGCCGCCCTATGCTTAAACCGGGTTCTCCACTGAGTTAATGATCTCAGCTTGGTCACCAATGACAGGATATAAGAACCCATGATATTAACCATGGTCCTGCACGCAAGCTAATTTTATCCCTGTGAATTCAAAATATCAGTTTGATGACCACGTGACGATCATTGCTACTGTGTGGACCAGAGGTCACTTGAAGGTCATGTCAACGGTAGATCTGTGTTATCCGTTTCTGCAGACCATTCTTTAACACGAAGGGTTGCACTTCTCTGCGAGAGGTCTGACTTAGCATAATTTGGATAACAATTTTGAGAAAATAAAAAAGTCTTGAATCGTTACCCAAATCATCTTATCAAAAGGCATGAATTATAATACAGTAGAAGCTGTATTTAAGCACACTCCTTGGGAACGAGGCCAACTGTGCTTATGTATGAGGTGTGCTTAGATCAGATCTTGCCCTTTGGCTTCCCCCACTAGTGCAATGTAAGCATGTATTGTTTATATCAGATCTGTGCTTGTATTGTCAAGTAAAAGCGATGTCCTGCTCAAGTAAGCCTTGAGGTGGTGCCCCTCTCTTACGGCAGGGGCGAGTATATCTACGGGACAACCACTTTACTTCCTCACAGATTGGTACTAATTGCATTGACCCCGGAGGAATGATGGGCTGAGTCAACCCCCAGCCAGGATTTGAATTGAAATCATAGGATTTTAATTCCCAACATTCCGATCGCGAGCAGCTGACTCTACCACAGAGCCACCTGGCCGGATCGCTTACATATACGGTGCTTGTGTGTGTGTGTATATATATATATACACACACACACAAGCACGTGCTTCTGCTGTGCTACTCGTGCGCGGTGGCGTTTTTGCCTGTGGTTTTCGTACACGGTTGCCTCCCCTCTGCGTCGTGCTTAGGAAGCGACAGAAGGGTACCAACGGTGCACCATCTCGCAGTACACGCGAGAGGATGACCCGGAAGCCGTGAAGAGACGTGCAGCGTCTGACCCTGAGGTGCAGCAGATTATGTCGGACCCTGCGATGCGTATCATCCTGGAGCAGATGCAGAAGGATCCGCGGGCCCTGCAAGAGTGAGTCCCACACAGAACCACGGACATGGGTTACTCACAGTTATGTGGCCATCGTAATTCGCAGTTGGATGAAGGCCTCCCGGAGTAGTTCTCTCATGGTCCTGTGATGTAATAATCCATCTAAAATCTACATTCGAGCTGATTTCACTGCTCCTTTGTGGTGGACGTGTTTACTCCTTTGGCTGCCACTGTGATTATCACACCCATAATCCCTTTATAGTAATGTGTCGTGCCCAAGCCCACTTTTACTCTTCATATGCATCTATGCAGCCATGCCATCAAAACCTCTAGCTTTTAATGCGTCCATCTACACTTGCTGTATACTCTGCTGCTCCATTTTGATTCGAAACATTGTCCCGTCTCTGGTGCTTGCCTTGTCCTACGGGACACTTGCGCAGACACAATCTGGGAATCCTCCCGAGCCTTCACTCCAGTAAATAAGATGCACGTCGGATGTCCAGGCAGCGTGCATTGTGATGCCAGTACAGTTAATTTATTCGAGGTTCAGCCACGTACACCTCCAGTGCACTCGTCACTCTACAGCAGTACTCACCCCCCCCCCCCCACTCTCTGCTTCCACCCATACTCCGCTCCCCCACACATCTCAACCGTCCCAGCCCCACAGCTCAATTTCAAGTCCTCACTTGTATTGAGTGGTGAACCTTGCTACACTTGGCAGAAGTTCTTTTGTAAAAAAAAAAAAATCCGAGTGATCTTGTTCAAATGAACGCGTGTAAATACTTGGCTCTCTTGCAGGCACTTGAAGAACCCAGGGATTGCGAAAAAAATCCAGAAGCTGATCGACATCGGCCTCATTGCCATTCGGTGATGCCTTCAACTACAAGGGAAAAGATAACTAAATAATGAATCCTCCAGCCTGTGTCAAACGGCCCAAAGTAAAGGCACACCCACGCACGTGAATACAACTTGTATGGCACCGCCATCTATTCACGATGATGACTCGATGAGGGGGTGGGAGGGGGAATGTCTGTTTAACATAGTGGCTCATTGTTAGCGTTTTTCAGTTTGACATTGTGTGCGGCCACCCGCCACCTTTGGTTGTGTGCTTTGGTGCTGTGGTCTTCGGCAATTATGGTAGAATAAATGACAGATCGAACATGAAAGACGCCTCCAGAAATGATTAATGAACCACGTCTTGGACCTCTCTCCTGTGTTTGCTCTGGTTCTCCCTTGCCTTCCTATGCATGTGAAAATGTCCACAGGGCACGCATACCTAGTTACCAACACGATGTTAGGCTGCGCACTTCATTCCCATTTAAAATTGGATGTGGGAATTGTATTATTACATTCATTTAAAATAGGAAGCATTTTTTAAAAAATGTAATGCATAATTGGAACTTATTTCAAGTTACTGTGTCTTATTGTAAAAAAAAATATCTCAGATATTTAATAAACATTTAGTTGGCATTTGAAAACAATCACTGTGTTGGAATTTACATGTTGATATGTGAAATCTGAAACTATTTTTTCATTGATTTTCTTTTCTATATTTAAACATTTTGACACTAGTAGAGATTAGCAAAGATGAGTGGTGTTATAGATTATTTTCCACTTAAAAGCCTAAGGGGTTTTCGGTGGGAATTTGGCAACTTAAATGCACTTGACCTTACTCTTATAATATGCACTTTTAAGCTTCAAGGTCGAGTTGGGTGGGGTTTATGATTTAGATAAGACTCCTTGTTTTCTCTCCAGGCGTGCTTAAGCCCCAAAAGGTTGTGTTCTAGTGATGGCCACACAATACATCGATTAGCTTAACATTTTTGTTAATTGATGCACTCATCGAACTTTGCGTAAGAATTGATGGCTGCTGAATTTGCCTATGGTTTGCAATTAATATGACCCTCTTGAGTGTTCTTCATTGCAAGGCCCGTGGGCCACTGGCGGCCCCTGGTGACCTTTAGTGTGGCCCCTGACGTGCGGCCCCCGACAATACACAAATGTGAAACCACCCCTTGCAGGCGGTGTGGCGGCCCTCGCACTGATGTCTTATCGGCGAAAGTTGCCCCCCTCTAAAAGTTTGTGAAAAAACACTGCTCTACAACCACATATATAGGCGCTACAATGCACCAAAATATTGACGTCGTTGTGGCCGTATTGTGAGAGTTCATCGAATTGTGAGGGCACGAGGTGTTGAGGCGTAATTAGTCCATGGGCCAGAGCAAACTTTGGTACCACCAATGATCAGAAATGTGACTACCTATATGTGTGGTCAATCAGAGTGAATGTGTTAACCCACTCTTTTCACAATTGTTGGCCACATTCATAAATTTGAACCACTACAGTTATGCCATCGCATGGTACTGTACTGACAGTGAAATATCTGTTCAGGGCTCATGGACTAAGTATCATCAACACGATAATATTGGTCACGACACATACGCAATCTCACCCAAAAATACCTTTGACTATATCAGTGTTGATACCACGAGGACATCAAGGGTGGTCAACAAATGACCCAAGACTTCTGTGTGTCTAACCGTAATTTACATACAAGTAGCACACCCTCCTACACACACTTAGGAGACTATTGCAAGAGTCATACTGGTGTTTTAAATTCCCAGCTGGAATGAGCCGTTTTGTGATCACAACACCAAAGAATCTGGTTTAATAACGGGCGGCTGAAACCCAGATTCTCGAACACGTGTGGAGGTGTGGGTTGGTGGACCAAAAATGTTGTGAAACTCCCCGTGGACGTGAACGTGAAGCTGTAACCCTGCCTTGCCAGAAGAACGTGGTGCAGAAAAACGTGGACTCTGTGTTCCATCCATTTGGGAGAAGTGTTGCCCCCCCTCCCTCGCATGCGTGGTTTACTCAGCGCTCCGGGTTTCTCCCATATATAAACACTGGCTTTACTATCCGGCATCGCCCGGAACTTGGATTCACCACGCCCGGCCGCCTTTGTCTCTCCAGTGGCGATGTTCACACACCACACCAATTACTCGTTTGAGGCTGAGTTGACCTCGGGGAGGCCCAGGACCGGTTCAAATAATCGTCAACGGTGGTGGCCGTGAGCGGGAATCGAACTCGGGTCTCCGGGTTCGTACCATAGCGCGCTCTACACTACAATGCGTTACGCTTCCACGTGCGCGGGTCACGTGACAGAGTTGACGTCACAGCTCACTTGCCGTGCAAAAATATCTGCATTATTGAGCTCCCCTCCCCCCAAAAAACCAAAAGTATATTTTTATAATTTTTGCATAGTGTACAGTCTGGAAAGTACCCAAATGACAAATTTCCAGTTTGTTGCATGTCGGGAAGTACGCTAAACACAAAAATGGCCGCGGCTCCTGTTCGTGAACCGAAGCGGAGTTCGTGAACCGGAGCATATTTTTATGAAATTTTCTGTTCGTGAACCGAGTTGTTCGTGAACCGAAGCGTTCGTGAACCGAGGTATCACTGCATTTTGAACAGACACACATAATCAAAACTTTGCCTTTTATATATATGGAAATAACCCTGTGAGCCATGCGGCTGTTGATTCGGGTGCAACCGCAACAAAACAAAAACATGAACAAAAAACATCTTAAAGTGACTACACACAACAGAAAAATCTTGGAAAAAAACAGCAAAGTCTTCCAGAAAAAAACACCGTATTTCAACGCTGTGTGCAAAAATCCCAGTGGGATGCAAGTCAAACAATAACAACCATAAGACAATGTAGATTAAATGTATCAGGCTCACTGTAGTACAACAAACAAGCATGGCTAAACCAAAACGTTGCGTTAATATGGGGGAGTGCACGTGGTCACCGTGCCTTGCGATTCTGAGTCTGCCCAGCTGCAAACGAAGCGACCGGGGGAGTTGAGAGGGTTGGGGGTGACGATTTTGCCGTAACTGCGCATGCACAATCTATGAAGAGAGGACGTGTGGGCAATTGAACACCACATTACTTCGGGGTTTTGCGGTGGTGGGATGTGATCGCCCTCAACTGGTGTGCAGGTGGTCATCTCCCACGCCTGGTATGCAAGGAGGTCATGGGTTTCGACCCTGCCGCATGAATATTTGGAGTTTGCAGTGTCCCTTCTCCCCGTGGTCGCGTGGAATTGTCTCCGGTTTTTCCCTTCACATTTGCAATCACCGTGCGTTTAGAGTTATTCGACAGATAGACATTTACACACGATAAGCCACTTCGTTGAGCTTATACTGGAAGGAACCGAACCTCCTGGTTACACCAGCCCACAGGGGATTTTATTGTGTCCGTCCGTTAGTCGTGCATCCAAAAATGGGTGGGGCTGGGTGGGGAGGGACTGGGAGGGGCTGGGTGGGGAGGGTGGGAGGGGCTGGGTGGGGAGCGAGGGGAGGGGCTGGGTGGGGAGGGGAGAGACTGGGTGGGGAGGGTGGGGCTGGGTGAGGGGTGGGGCTGGGTGGGGAGGGTGGGGCTGGCTGGGGGGTGGGAGGGGTGGGGCTGGGTGGGGAGGGGCTGGTCACCCCGTGGTGCCCTTATAAAACTCAACGTTTAACCTACTCACGCCGGCTTGTGCCCGCCCTCACAGTCGGGCATATTTGCGGAATACATCACGCCGCCGTTGACCCTGGCCATTGACCGAGCAACCCAACGTTCCTACCAGCTCCCTCCGCAAGAAAACATCTTAAAGTGACTACGCGCAAACAAAAAATCCAGGAAAAAACAGCAAAAACTTCCAGAAAAAGCACCGTACACCGACGCTGTGTGCAAAAATCCCAGTGGGATGCAAGTCAAACAACAACAACAACAACCACAAGACAACTTAGATTAAAGCCATCAGTCGAACTCCGTACTACAACAAACAAAACATGGCCAAACCAAAAAACTTTTTCGAAATCACCAAAATAAATAAGGTCGGCAATGATAAGGGGTTGACAGGTATGCAATACGTAACAACTATATTCCCACATGATTTCCCCGCGCCTCTCTAAAGTTGAACGTATGTAGCTTATTCCCAATGACCTAAGTTATCAACTTTATACTTATTTTTTTTAAATCGCGTTTTGGTCATGATGCGAATGTTTTAAAACGCGTTTTCACCAACACGGCTCGGCTTCCGTAGCCACACACACACACCAATGATGTGCCCCGTTACCCAACGAGCAAATCGTCTCAACAAGTATCTAGCCCGGACATAACTAACATTGACATCGTTAATATATCGATATGGACGCCGACCTCGCCTTCGCACTGCAGCTGCAAAATCAATTTGACTGCGAGGAGGAGGAGCGCGCGGAGGGACGGCCGAAGTTGGCCGATGATGAGGTCGGGTGGGCTAGGCCGAAGCCTCGGTCTCTCCTGAAAGCCCTGCCCGGTGACGTGGCCCCCCGGCCCGGCGATTCCGAGCGCCGGGCTCGGCCTCTCTCCATCGTCGATTCTGCCTGGGAATTGATCGACCCTAGTCCGAACGTGTGGGCGCTCTTCTCTCAGTACAACGAGGCGCTCTTCTGGGGGAAGCTTCAGGGCGTCGAAGTGAAGTGGAGCAAGAGAATGACCCTGTGAGTGCGCTGGCCGTCATGGCTATGGTGATGGTGGTATCAATTAGGTATTTCCGGACAAGTTATTGACATTAACTTGACATTGTTAATAGTTTCAGTAACGTATCACCCCTTGGAATTGAGAGATTGGTCATCTGAGATGTACATCATCTTCTTGGTTCTTTCGGTAAAGTCACGTAGAAGGGAAATGATAAAATAAAACATAAAATACAATTCTCACGACGTTTCGGCCACAACGCAAGCAGCCGTCCTCCTTGCGTTATGGCCAAAACGTCGTGAGAATTGTATTTTATTATGTTTTATTATTTCCCTTCTACGTGACTTTACCGAAAGAACCAAGAAGATGAATCCCTGCAGTCACGAAAGCTTTAAATCGAAATGTACATCATTTTCTGTTGTGATGGTGGTTACGGTGGTGGGTGAAGTATTGTTATAAGGTGTGGTGGTGTGTGGGGGGGAGTGTTGTGTCGGGTGACGACAAGACGGTGTTGTTTTGCTCTACGTGCAGATGTGAGGCCAACATAATCGTCATCTGGTTGCGGATTCGCTCGTTGTGGTTTAAACCCGTCCGCCTGACGCTCTAAATCCAAGGCTTATGTGGGCGCACTCTTTCAAGTCCCGTCAGTGATGCCTTGGAGGATGGTTTTTGATAGGATGCTGGATTATTGCATCCAAATAACTATATTTATCTCGCTTAGCGGTGGCTACGAGTTGTTCTTTCTGGCCTGGCTGGGTGGAGATTGTGCTCCATATACAAGTTCGTTCCCTGCGTATAGAGCACAATTACTGGGCTGTAGCCGCGCATTCGAAGTCCGGTACAAACGATTGTGTTGCCCGTTGGTGTTTCAAGCATGTAAACTGGCTTGTGTGTGTCACCCCCCATGGTGTAGCTGTGCAGGTGTGTGCTGTTACGAGGGCCGAGGCGGCCTTTGCTCCATCAAGCTCAGCGAGCCCCTGCTCAAACTTCGGCCCCGTAAGGACCTGGTTGAGGTGAGCAAATGCTGATGGCTCAAGGTTCCCACTGCCATCAGTTAAGTTTAACCCGTGGTAGGCTTTCGAGACCCATAGTGTTTATGATTAAGGTTTTAATGGGTGAGATCGCGTAAGTATAAATTTGTCAACCCACCACCACGCGATACAGCGCATTTAATGTGTGTCACGTAACAAAACGTGGCAATTAGTAACTGCTTCAGCACACCGGTGTGTTGGAGTCAACCCACATTTACAATTCGAGTACGACGTTTCGCTGATTACAACCAGCTTCATCAGGCGATTTGCCAGAATTGTGAAGGAGTCTTCCTATTTCGGTGCGAATTCATCGCGGTGAGATTGTCGCCCGTGTTAATCGAGAGTCCAAAACCCTGCCTATTGGCCATAAATTGATTGGTGTATTTATACGCAGTCTGACTACTCACCTGGAATGTGCCCGATCTCCACATATCTAGAACGCCAAGCGAGGGTTGTTCCTGCATACTGCTTGGATGGGTGACCACCATTCATAAAACAGGTGTTATTGGCTGCTGCGGGCCGACATTTATGGCAGAGGGCAGTGCGGCAAACCCTATTGTACTGTACTAAGCTCAAACATCTATGCTCTGCTGCCCACCTTCACCAACCCACTCTGACCAGCGTGGTGAAGTATGCTGGATGAGGGCCTCTCATGACTTTCACGGGGTGAGGCAGTGGATTGACAACAAAGGGCTGTACACAATGTACAACACATTTTGTTTCCCCCAATACTATTATCGACTAGGAAACATAGTAATTATCACTTGAAGTTGCTTTTAAAAGTAAAACAGTAACTTACTGTTACAGCATTTATGAATGAAGATTACGTGATAAAAGAGCAATTGTACCGTATCCCATATGGTCTTAACCCAGGGCTCGGCAACCAAAATAAAAAAAAAATTGAGAGCAGCAATGCATGTGAATACAAGGCGGTACTTAATATTAAACCACATTTTTTGTAATCACTATTTTAAAAACAGTACACACAATGATTCGTAATGCCGGACTACAAATCAGTTTCGGGCTTTTAGAAGTTCACCGTTCATCAAAAATAATTCAGGTTTTCTTTTTTACTTTGTAATTATAGTGTCGGGAGCCACAAAGCAGTCCTTAAAGAGCCACAGTTTGCCACCGACCCCCTGGTCTAACCCGCGCTGTTGCTACTACAGACGCTGCTGCACGAGATGATCCACGCGCTGCTCTTTGTGACGCACAACAACCGCGATCGTGAAGGCCACGGCACCGAGTTCTGCAAACACATGGACCGCATCAACAAGGAGACGGGAACTAAAATCACGGTACACTCTCACCCAGGAGGAGCTCTGCCTGCGCAAGCACCCGCTCTCCGGCCATGGTTTTCATTTGTTTGCTTTTTTCCCTCCACAATTTCGGTGTCGGCATCGGCATCGTATGTCAGGAGCCGCCGAAGAAATTTCCATTCGAACTCTTCAGCTCGTGGTGCATTGTCACCCTGTGCCAGAGAACGACGGTCTAGACGCTGGCCAATGTTTCCTGCTTGGACAGGACACGTCGCTCATCGAAGTAGAATTCGTATGTTCTGTCCACCTCCTCAAGTGTAATTCCAAGCGTGCACCTCTGCATTTTTCTGACTTGTTTCAGAAAATGGAACAAAACGTTCTACTTTTGAGGATGTTCAATAACTTCATCACTCTCATCTGCTCTGCTTACGGCAGATCTACCACAGTTTTCACGACGAGGTGGATGTCTACCGCCAGCACTGGTGGCGCTGCACGGGGCCGTGCCGCTTGCGCCCGCCGTACATGGGCTACGTGAAGCGCGCCATGAACCGAGCGCCGTCACCGCGAGACTTCTGGTGGGACGAGCACCAGCGGACGTGCAACGGTTCCTACGTCAAGGTGCGGGAGCCGGAAGACAAGAAGAAGGCGGCTGGCAAGAGCAGAGTTTCGGCCGAAGGAGAGCAGACGCAAGCGGGCGGAGTGAAGGGACGTGCCGACAAGAAGTCGCCGGCCAAAGGTGAAGCAGATGCAGTGCCGCTTGTTTTTGTGCACAGTTGAAGGGCATATTAAAGGGTTTTATTAAAACACATGACAATCCATTTATTTTAATGCAGTTACATTTTAATGCGATAAATCCAAATTGTATTGCATCATTGAATTTATTTTATCGCGTAATTTCCCTCATAGATGCCCGCACGTTGAACTTAATAATTCACTCACTCCACTTAAGCTCCATAATCTCAACAAAGCCATAATTTCCGGATAGTTAACATTTGTGGATAATCAAGTTTCGCTTTAGGATACCCCTCAATTACCTTTGTGTGAGTTAACTCTTGCACCCAAGTTTGTTTTAAAATGCATTTTATTTTATTTCTTTCCACAGACAAGAACGGGACAGACATTCGTACGTTCATCCCGTTCTCAGGAAATGGTTTTCTCCTTGGTGGCGGCGGGTGGCAGCAGCAAAAATAATGGGAGACCACACAGTGCTGTACAAGCCAGTTCCACAACCACGGTGGTAAAAACACCCGTGTCGGGTAGAGAAACTATGACCTCAGCCTCCCAATCAGCAGTTTCTTCCTTCAAAGTGCCTCCTGTCTTTCCGACCGGCTCACAGCCTGCAATGGGAAGCTCGTCCCAGGGCAAAAACGGATACGATCGTGGTCGCTCTATGAGTAACATGGACAGCTGGCTTTTAAAGACCAAGGAAAGCGAGAGCAGAAGTTCCCCCGACGCTTCGATTCTCAACAGGAAGTCTGTCAGCAATCCGAAAGCTTTTAGCAAAGGAGTGTCTCTGAAGGGAAAACCAAAGGGTGATCCCGAAGGTGTAAAAGTCTTGGCTGTATACAAAGGTCGAGAGAGTTTGAGAGACGGAAATGGAGCACCAACTGCTCAGAGTCCGAGTAAACTAAAGAGGCAACACGGAGGCGGTTTCCCATCTCCTTCTCGCATACAAGGCTCCAGAAACGGAAATAATGCATTAGCCAGTGACGCCAAGCGTGAAAAGACCGAGCAGCATACGTCCAGGACTCCCACGCTTACCGAAATGTTTCAAAAGAAACACGCAGGAGGCAGTGGCGGGTCTGGGCGAGAGCCTTCGAGTCTGGGAACTCATGACTCCAAGATGCTGATGAAGAAAGAAGCTGTCCCATCAGCCAGACCGGCTGAGAGGCAGGGAGAGTCCCTAGCTGCAGGGCTTCTGGTTGCATGCCCCATTTGTCAACAGCGCCTCCCAGAGTCGCAAATCAACAATCACCTTGATGTGTGCCTGCAGTAGGATCACCGGTGCGGCCAGCTTCCAGCTACTCAGGACGAATATACTACCTCCCGTGAGAAATTGTACTTTAGATTACAAAAAATGCTTAGGTGCAAGGTGACAACGTGTAGTATTAACTCGGCATGTTACGATTCATCCCTCTCACCACCAGAATTACAGTTGTCAGGAACCGGGGTCACGATTTAATGCAAGGTTCGATTATTTTTCTCATTTTCGTGGGATCTCTCCTCTGTCGTCTCATTCATTCCACACATTGCATATGCCTGATGATTACGAAACAGTAGCCCGTATGATGTACAGGATGTCGATTGAGACATATTTCTTATGTGTATATGAGTACCACGTGAGGTAGAGCACTGCTTAAATTGAATTGGCCTGTATATGCCATGCTGAACATACGTACACATGTTATTGTGTGTCCCACATGAACCATACAGCCCCAATTCAAATTAATCAGCACCGTCTACGCCATGTAGACCGAATTTTATAAACATGGGGCA
Organism: Lethenteron reissneri; assembly: GCF_015708825.2. Lineage (NCBI taxonomy): Eukaryota > Metazoa > Chordata > Hyperoartia > Petromyzontiformes > Petromyzontidae > Lethenteron > Lethenteron reissneri. Next base: position 9,408,716 of record NC_083789.1, on the reverse strand, counting down.
TGTGCCGATTGTAACCACTTAAATTTATATTTGAATGAAGGATAATTGATCAACTTTGAAAGACATTCATGGTGAGTCACCCCCTGTTGTATTAAATCAAGCATGTTAAGCGTGTACAATTGTTTTGCAGTTAACATTAAAACACTGTTAATGTACATGTGTTATACACAGATTTTAAATTTGCAAACGTCTTGCTTAAAAAAACTGAAAGCCTTATCAATGTAGCCAGCCTCCTTTAAATGAGCATTGTGCAAAATGTGTGTCTTGTTAAATGTTTAAGATTACTACTTGTCTTTTGTTTACATTAAAAAATTACATGAATAAAATGTTTTTGACTTTAATATCGTGCCATTTGTTTCATTTATTTACGATACTCTTATTTAAATCCCAGAAAACCTTAAAAAATAATGTCTCAATGGATTTCTTAACTGGTTTGAAAGGCTTCTTTATAGCAAAAATCCGCTGTACCGCATTAAAATATCCATCTTACAGGCCAAAGTACACACTCAAGCATTTAACATGAATCAAAAACAGATTTTTTTTTTCATTCAAGCTCTGTATCAGACGGACAATTTACATTTTGCAACATTTAGCAAAAAAACATCCCTTCCGAGCCCTCACCCCCCAAGAAAGGGGAAAAGAGTTCTGAAAACGTCAGCGAAGTGTTAACGACATAGCAGCATAGCATTATAAGATGTGCACGCAAGTAACTGTTGGAGCTTGTCAATCTGTTTGCCCGTCAGGCACGATCAAAACAATTAAGCACGATGACCGCACTTCGGCATGGTAGCATAAAAACCGGCGACGACGCGGTGAATTTCGATGCAACGTCTCGATTAATTGTCACCATTCAGGGTCACAACGTAACTTACAAATTACTTGTCCCTTTTAGTGCATGTGCAATCTATAGTGGTTATGAGTCTATAGATTAATTCACTTGCTACACTTACTTGAACCGGTTTTTGTCACAGGTGGCTTAAATCCCAGAATTAAAATCAGGATTCTCAGCGGGTTTCTCCGAATCCTGAGCCACCCGGCCACCTCACCGGTGATTTAATTAATCGGCGAATTTCCACATTTCTAATAATAACCATTAGACATCTCCGCGTTGCCCTTGGGCCAATCAATTGCTACTTGTCATATTTTCATTTCATAGACCAGAGGGTTACGACACAAGCATCTGTCAGATGGGCACAAGTTACTGCTCCCGTACTGAGTCGTTCCTACCCAGCCTAGAGAGGACTAATTCAGCTTAGGCCGATGGAAATGTGCAAGGCACCCAGTGATATTAACTGCGCAACAACCCTCACCGTTATCGTTCACCCCAAAACAAAACCAGCAGCAGCACCAGAGTTCGTGTGAGATGGCCCCAAAGCCAGCTCGACTGTGGCCTGCCACCACTAACCACCACTGCCGCCCACCACAACCACCACCGATACCACCATCAATCCCGCCACTACCGTCAACACAGCCAACACCTCCACGACCACCACTATGGCAAGCAAAATGTGCATGAACGCTCCTCAGTGCTCAACACTGTGCCAAGCTCTTCATTTGTGCGTAAACGGGCTTTCTTTCTGCGAGACGATCATTGACAAGTCTTCAGAGACGTGGCTGAAATTGGCTGTGAGTGGGTTGTAAGGTCGCTGAAAGAAATGAAAAACAAATATTACTGTACATAAACTTCTAAACGTTACAAAATACGCCTTCCCGATGCTGGTTTATCGGCAACGTGTCGTGAAACGAAGAATCAATTTGAATTTTTGTTCAGAGCAGTCGCAACCCATGGGTTAGAGAATGGCTCTAAAATAGATTTTGCACAGGGCTTCATCCAGAAAAATTACAATAGCGGGCTCACTTTCCCACACACTACTTGAGATCGGCATTTGATGGCCACAAGCTGACATTTGTCCTTATTCTAGGAGCTGCAATGTAGCCAAATGAAGCACACCATTGATTTTAACACAGGGTATTATTGTGTGTGTGAGCAGTCGTTAATGACTGGGCTGAGAAAATCAACTCGCCACACTTGAGAAACCGGTTTAATTACGAGCGACTGAAACCTGGACGCGGACCCATTGACCTGAACAGTGCAAGCTCAGTGGCTCCAACCTCTGAACCACTCGGTCACGATGCACAAACTCATTCTAAACACGTACACAGATTAATCAAATGCTATTGAACACAGTATTATTTGTTGTCCGTCCCCCGATGAAGCACGGTTGGCTATGTACGGTGCAAAAGAAGTACAACATACATATTCGATCTTAGATATATTTACAAACCAGTCTGAATGAATCGCACACACACTTACCAATCGATTTGGCCACTCTTTCCATCTGCTCGGTGATATTGTACCGCACACCTTCTTTCCTGAACATAAAAGAGCGACGTGAAAAAAATCTCACCACAACCACCGTAACACACAGCTTCGGCATTTTTAACCCCCAAACTGTTAGTAATGGAAAAATGTGCAATGCAATTGGCAAAAACAGAACGAAAAAATTTTGATTTATTTTCATTTATTATTTTATAATTTTTTACCTACGTGACTTTACCGAAAAAACCTAAGAGTAGGACGAAAAGGAACATTCGCCAGCACGGGAATGGGTCACAATGTTGTAATTACTGGCGAAACGTCGTACTCAGATTGTAAATGTCGTGGCTTGGCTCTCCAAAACACCGGTTAGTGCTGTACTCGTGACGAATTGGCCACGTTCTGTTTACGTGACAACCCTTACTGGTTGGCTGTGTCGGGTGGTGGCGGGTTTAACGACACATTCATATATTTACGCGATCTAATCCAAAAAATAAAAACCTCTATTATGGATGGTATTCGTCGCGAAAGCCTACGTGTTAAACAGCACTAGGGAGGGTTTGCGCAGAATCGTTGCCGTGTGTGCGCTCACCCTCTCGTCCTGCTCAGAGCCTTCAGTCGAACCAGGGCCGACAGGATGTTCCTCTGCAGGTTGCTGGACAGAGCCTCGTACTCCAAGAGTTCACCTGTTGTCAACAGGACACGCAGACAGCGACAACAATTTCCATTTCACCGTTGTTTAAATGCTGTTAGAAAAAAACTATTTACATGTATGTTGAACTTCTTTCGCACCATACGTAGCCAACTATACATGGCCAATCACTTGATCACACTGCTCGATAAGAGCCCCCTGCATGCTGTGCAGGTCATGGGGATTAATTGACCATGCTTCTTCACCAAGCTGGTCAGTGCAGGTTGGTGAATGTGTGGGAAGCAAAGACGTGGGTGCTTTGACGTACGGAAACAATGGGTTTTGCTGCACTGTTCTTTACCGCCCACAATGTCGCCCCCCAAAACATATAACACCTGGTATGCATGGTATTCACCCATCCAACTACTATCTAGGATAAGGCCTTGCTTTGGTTCGGAGATATCTGACAACACTCGGGGGATTCTGGGAAATTCGGTCATAGACAACTTCAGCATAATAAACACAATCTATTCCCGTAGGTGTCGTATTCGACCCGTGTACCTTAAAGTGTAAGAGTCGATTCGAATTTACATATCTCTAATTCATTACTAATTAGCATAGAGCGGCTGGCCCAGGCGCTGGTGTGAGAAATGAAATTGGGCTCCCTGTTCCCATATTATTCTCTCCGTCTTCGTAGTCCGGTGCCACGGTCGCCATTTGGGCCCGTGGCTTCCAGTGCAGTCGTACCGCCTGCACACTCGATAGCTACACCACTGGCGGGCGGCACCTGTGAGGATGAGCTGCATGGTGTGGTTCTGGAGGTCGGCGAGTAGCCGGCCCTCTGCGTGCACGCTGCCGCTCTCCAGCGTCAGCAGGTACCGACACACCACCTGTGCCGACCACGTGGCAACGGGGGACGACAGGGGTCAGGAGGTCATCGCATCAAAGCAGTGGATGTGGCCGGGTGTTGACCCCCTTACCCCCCCCCCCCCCACTCTCCCACCTGGAGTCTATGGTACAAAAACAACTGCCTCTGGAGAAAGCCACCAGCGCTGGGGATGCTTAAGCGTAACGTTGTGATAAATTGCGTAACGTTTGATCAATGAAATAAAATGAACATAGGAGGTAGCCAGTGTGGCTCAATGTTCGTTGGACAGAGTGGAGAGTTGGCATGGCTGGGTTTGATGCCAGCAAACCCGCACACGCTAAGGCTGGGTTCTCAAAAACAACGTGAATTTCTATTGTGCACCCGCAATGTGACAAGCCTCTCATAATCACAGTTATCCAGCCAAGGGGAACCCGCCAGTAGCAGCCGTCGCTGTGCAGCACTTGGTGAACAACACAGCGCCGGTGGCTCAATGGGCATTCGTCCGCAAGCGCGCTAGTTTTCACAATTAAGTAACTTTCTTTGTTAACGGGGCGATTCCTGGAGGGGTGCCCGAAGCACATCGACGCGTGAGCGAGCGCCGCCCACCTGGTAGGCGACGTGGAATGGGCGGAAGGCGTCGCGCAGGAACCGCGCCACCCTGGCGCCGGCGTCGGTGTCGGCGAGCGCCAGGGAGCCGGCCGAGTCCACCAGCGCCGCACAGCGCAGCAGCAGCGCCACCCCCTCCTCCATGTCCTGCGCGTCGTCGGGGGGGGGGGGAGGGGGGGGCAGCAGGGGGGGTGACGGAGAGTTGGGGGGGGCGGGGGCTGTTGAGATATCACTCACCACAGCCGCTTTGTCAATCCACTGCAGGATGAGGGCCCACCCACGCTTCACCAGGCTCGGGAGCAGAGAAGTACGGTTGCATGATGGCTTTTTCTGCGAAGCTCTCCATGCTGCCCTCTACATAGCCCCGCAACCTATAACAACTATTGTGCATGGCAATCGCCCAATTCAGCTGTGAACAAGGGCAAACCCTGGCTTAGCTTCGGAAATAGGCTAAGGCTTTAATTGGCCCTTAATCACAATAACAACAATAAACATGCACGTCCCGTTTGTCAATGTACCGCGGGATGAGGGCCCCCCCACGCTGTGCGGGTCGTAGGGGTGGTCTCCTGCCCCGCTGGGGGTGCGCTGCACACGGAGGGTTCGGTGGTACTCATTTTATCGACCCTAGATTAGCACGGTTGGCTAAGTACGGTGTGAAACAAGTTCAACATGCATACAACTCGTAACCTTACAATTGCGAGCTCCTCGCTCAACACCCGGCCGGATAGAATTGTGAGAAAAATGGCAAAGAATTATTGTGATAAAAAAAAAGAGAACCACCCCCAATGCAAAATATAAAAAGCAACTCTACGATAGAAAAAAAACACACGAGGTCGTCGCGCCTTTCCTGCCGGGTACCTTGATCTCGTTGTTCGGCACGAAGATGAAGTCGTCCTCAAACAGCTTCAGTAAGAAGCAGAAATGGGAGTAGACGATATCTGAGAGGAACGCGCACGCACGTCACCACCTACTCAGTCACTGCGTTGACAACCGTTGACACGTCCCCCTCGCTTCACCCAGCTGTGACACGAAATTAAAGCGATGTCATTTAACCAGGTTAAGCCCACTGAGCTACCTAGCCACAGATGAAAGCTCATCATCGAAGTGAAACTATTAAACAATACAAAATATATATTTTACTACATAAGGCCCACTGAGCTATGTAGCTGTTTTTCAGAAGCAGCCTGGCCACAAATGATAGCCCAACGAAGTGGCTTATCACGTAGAAATGTACAGCAGCCAAATACTCGAAACGCATGTTGGTTCTAAATGAGGGAAAACCGGAGAGAATGCGTAAACTCCAAATATACAGGCATCAGGGTTGGGACCGAACCCACGACCTCCTGTAAACCAGCTGAGGTGGTGAATATATCACCACCGCGGCGCGCCTGATATAATCGCCCCTGAAGTGGCTGATATCATCACCACATGTGGAAGTTTATAGCAGCAGCCAAATTATCTAAACGAATGTTGATTCTAAATGTGGAGGAGGAACCCGGAGAACAATCCATGCGACCACCACGGGAAGAGAGAGAACACGTGGACTCCAAATATACAATAGGCATCGCCTGGGTCCAGGATTGAACCCAGGACTGCATGCAAAGCAGGCGCGGTGCGGCACCCATTCCAGGTAAGAGTGTATCGATGCATCGATTAATACTGATTCTTAAGCTCACGATGTGCGCATCAAGATGTGTTCGTAAGAATTCATGTTTTTCAATTGTAATTCTTCTGTGGTTGGAAAACAGTGGTGCAGCGGTCAGCACATTGCACTATGAACTCAGCCAGCCGAGTTTGAATTCTGGCCATGGGCAACACCAGTTGCTAACACATCTCGATAGCACAAATCAGCATTGACGTTGTGGTCATCTCCTATTTGCAGGCTTGAGCCTGTGGTGGACATTCCACATTCCTATGGTGGGGGGGGGGGGGGGGTGGCGAGTCCATAGCTATCCGTAGGACAACCACTGTTGTTGAGAAGTCAACCACTGTTGAACTGCCCGACAAAAAGTGGTACTTTGTTTAATCAACCCCAGAGGTATATGGGATTTGAACTCACAACCTTCCAATTGCGAGCTGCTTGCTCAACCGCTGAGTCACCCGGCCGGATAAAATTTGGGATAAAAATGGCAAAAAATGATCGTGAAAAATAAAAAAACACAATACAAATATAAAAAGAGCAACTCTACAATAAAAATAGGAGGCCGTCGTACCTTTTCTGCCGCCGGGTGCCGCGTGGCAAGCCATGACAACGAAGGCCGGGCGCACGAGCAGGTGGAGCACGTGGTTGCGGTAGGCGGAGCACATGAGTTCCACGCATGCGCGCGCCAGCGCCGCGTCGCCGTCACGGGGCGGCGCCTGGCACGGCCACGCCAACCGCACGATCTCCGACCCTGCACGGGCGTCGCCACCGTCGTCACCGTCGCCGCCGCGACGCAGCGTGCTCGCGATGTTCCCGTGCAGCCTGACGCTATCCCGCACCACCGCCTCCAGCGGCTGTCCCTCTGCAAGAAGACGGCAAACAACCTCCTCCGTGACCCGCGTGGCTTTGGTCATCGGGGCCTTCGTTCAGTTTGGGGACTGATTTGATCGCGCGTGTGTATGTTTGCGTGTATGTTTGTGTGTATGTTTGTGTGTATGTATGTTTTTGTGTGCACATAGTGGGGAGCGGCAGTGCTATGGTTAGCGCGCTGCGCGACAAACCCGGCAACGTCAGTGACGATTATCAGAATCGGTCCTGGGCCTCTCCTAGGTCGATTCAGCCTCAAATGAGTACCTGGTGTGGTGTGTAAACATCCATGCTCAATCCACTGCTGCTAGACCAAGGCCTCCCCAATCTGTCTCCACCTCTCACAGGCCTGCGAAGTAACCAAAATTCCATAGAGCGTCTGCACACGAGCCGATATGAGACGACATATCACTGAACATCGACGTCGGAGCGCAGTGCAATACAATCATGGAGACATGACAAAAGTGTCCTTTATTTATCCGCAAAAAGCCTCGCTGAGCCTCTCAGGACAATTTTTCAGGAGGGTCCTGCATTGGGATGTTTTGTCAGTTCCGTAAATGTTTGCGACTTCGTGTGGGAAGAGAGTTGAGTTCCTGGATGAAACCCACACATGAAGAGAACACCTCTCAAAACACCGCAACACTGGATTCAATCCACTGCTGTACTCCCATTCTCCTGGCCACCTTTTGCATTGCAAGCCTATAATACCTGAAATTACTAGGAGTCTCCCAGCAGGCTCAATCCTGCTCGGCCTCCGAGCTTTGACAGGATCGGGTGGATTTTATTTTTCGATTTAAAGCTTTCGTGACTGCTTGTGTTGTGGCCGAAACGTCGTGAGAATTGTTTTATGTTTTAATGTTATTATTTTATTATTTCCCTTCTACGTGACTTTACCGAAGGATCGAGCGGGTTCAGCGTTGAGACTTGATCGCGATGCCTCACAAGAACTGCGCGTCGGCAAGGTGAGTAACGTCAACCCAAGAGCAGCTACAACGACCACGACAAGAAGTGGAGCGCAAGGGACCAATTATCAAGAGCCATCCATGCTTACCTGGCCAGTGCAGAAAGGCTCCAAACTTCTCGATGAGGCAACGGAGCCACTGGACCTCAGCCAAGAGTAGAGAGAACTCAATTTCACCTGTGGCTCACACACACACACATCCATATATACATACACGTGTAGTGTCAGCAATTTAGAGGCAAGGGGTCCCAGGAGGCACCTTCTTTATTAACACCTTCACAAGTTCACGGGTTCGCCCTCGCGCTCTCCATAGTCGTCTAGCCGAGCCTAAACACAACCCTGACTGCGTAACACCGATGGCGCCGACCGAGACGGTCAGCAACTATCCGTCCACCCAGTATCTAGCGAAGACGACAACGAGACGAGTTCACTCCCCAGAACCGGCAGCCGCGAGCTCCCGCTCTCAGCTGATTTTATGCGACCCAGCATGGCCTGGCTCCGCCTTGGCCGCGCCTCCCTTCTTAAACCCACTAGCGAGTTCCAGGGGCTTCCAGATGGGGTCTTCCATGACCCTTGCCCCAGTTCCTCCGCCCTGCCGACACACCCGCATATACACTCACCGGCGTGTATACTGCTCGTCCACCGGAGTTGCTGCTGCTGGACAGCAGCTGGCGCTATTACACTACACATGTATTTATACGGTCCCCCGCCCCACCCCGGTATCGCTGTTGTCGACTGTTGGGATCCCCTGTATTGAACTCTGCATATGCTCTTTGCCACCACCTTTAGAGGTCGGATTGACACACGAAGGGGTTGGTGTGAACAGGACCATGCCAGGCCGCCTTTGTCTCCCCATTGGCGATATTTACGTATCGCACAAGGTACTCACTTAAGGCAAAGTCGACCTAGTGGAGGCCCAGGACCAGTTCGGATAATCGTCACTTATGTTGGCCGTGAGGGGGAATGTAGCTCGGGTTGTCGGGTTAGCAGCGCAGTGTGCTAAGCATGGTGCCACCGCTCCCCATAAACACACACCCACATGTACACACCCACGCACGTATACAAATGTTGCACAAAAGCCGAAAGCTCGGTGGCTAAGCCAGGCACATTTGCATACAAGAGAACACACTCTCTAAACGTTAATATGTACCTGTACGTGCATTGCTCATGGTCTCAATCCAATGGACCCACTGTAGTTTGGCAATCACTCTCAAACGTGTGCTCCAATAGAGTGAGAATAAATTATGATGGCATGGGTATGGAATATCAGCGGCATGCTTTGGGCACTTTTTCCAAGAGATTAAATGACTCCTTTGGGAACAACAATGGGAGCTCTCCACTCTGCTCCTTTTGCAAAGGAGACCTGGGTATAAAATATACAAGCAGGGGGCTGGGGGGAAAAGCGGAGGCATGGGGTGGGGGGTAGTGCAGTGCAGGGACTGCTAAACGGTGACGGACTGGGATGAAAAAAATCGACCCAGGCATTTGTAAACATAGCGGGCCCAAATTGCCGTGCGATCTCATTGGCCCATTTGGGCTGGCCCAAAAAACAAATGGGCCAGTGATGGAATGAAGCCTACATATTAGAGGTAATGAAATATTTAAGTAAATAATAAAAATATCTATTAAAATATACATTTTTATATATCTTTAATATTATTAAATATAACAAAATATAAAAATATATTTTAAAAATATATTATTGAAATGTTTTACTTTTACTCTGATCACATTTGCAATTTCTTCACAGAGTCAGGCCCTTGGAATTGACCGGCCCACCGGGCATTTTCCCGGACTGCCCGATGGTCAGTCCGGGCCCTGTCGCTAAAGGCTTTAGAAGCAGTGGGTCACAGACTCGGTTCTCTTCACTCACCCAAACCACCCTCACGCCGGAAGGCACGGCTCCTCGCCCAGGCTCGCTCACCGTGATGCTGCATGAGGATGCTGGCGATGAGGGCCCAGGGGCTGGCCACCATGCCGTGCTGCTGCGTGCGCACCATATGGTGAGCAATGTCACGCGCAAACACCAACGTGCTCTCCGGCGGACGTAGGGACAAGTGTCTGCCGGTATGGTGGGGGGGGGGGGAGAGGAGGGGGAGAACGAGTGTGGTTAAGTATGGTCAAACTCCTAGAAAAAACTAAAACCCTCTGACCAAGAGGCACTAGGCGGCCTTCATCCAGCAGTAGATTAACAGAGAGCACCGTACAGTAAGTAGTACATCGCATTACTACTTGACGCAGCACATACGCCGGTTGCTTTTCGAACGCCACGCCAGAGACGAAGACAGCTCGTATCAGACTCCCGAGATGGGTTTCTCACATTCCCTCAAACACAGGAGTGAATCCGATTAGTTAGATTTTTTTATTCGCAGGTGCGAGGGGAGTGTGCGGTGAGGGGGGGGGGGGGGGGGGGTGAGATCAAGGCCCACCTGGGCGTCAAGTTGTAGCTCTTGGAGTCGATGCGGCCATTGGCCAGGGCCTTGAGTGAGACGGGAGCATGGAAGTAGAGGTGCACGCTGCCGTAGTCCTCCCTGAGCACCGAGCGGGCCTTCAGCAAACCCTGCTCACGCAGAGAGAGAGAGAGAGACGACAGCAGAGATTCGCCGAATTAAACCGTGGATCTAAATCAGTGAGGGTGTATCGAATCGCAAGGGGGAGAAGGGCCGGCAATCGACGTATTAAAATGTACGGGAGCGATTTAACAATGACATCACAAAAATGCCATAATGGTGTGCTTAACCATAACTTTGAAGTATATGTTTTTAAACAGTAATGATGGGGAGGCCACTACACTTTACTCGGTATGGAGCTACAAGGCAAGGTAAAGTTACGGTGCTGAAATGATTCACTCAAGCCACTGCTGATGGAAAGGCCTCAACTACAGAGCCCCACCCCCCTAGAGGATGATTAGCCTCATCTTCCACGCTGACCAGAGGCCCTGGAAGAGGAGCCGATACCCACACTCTACCCCATTGCACGCGACCTGCCGACCATAGACTGGGTGCACAGAGGCAGGAGGGCCATTTAAGAAGCTTCCAACGTTGTTTCAACTCCCGCGTCGGGAGATGGAATCGAACCGGCGAACCTCTGTAACAGCAGGTCCAGCACCGCTCACCGTTACTCTGCTGCGGCAGCATCCCTTGCCGTCTATTGACTCGCGTTAATTGGGTGGCTGATGCCGCAAGGGTTCTTTGTGAGAAACACTTCAGCATCTGCAACAGTTCCGCTGAGCGATTCCCACGGCCTGGCGCACAGGTTGGGGCGAAACTCTTCTTCTTCTTTCGTATGGATTAATTAAAGATGTAATTTTAGATTTGTTATCCACTCCATTGTTTGTTCAAAAGCAGAGTGGATCTCGTCCATTCCTCCTTGAAAGGACTGAAGGAACCACTTCCCGACAAGACGAGAGCAGTTTGAATTCCCGGGTGGCGTCCACCCGTCAATAGAGGAAAAACCTCCGCCGTGAAACGGCGAGGTGACGCGAACGCCGGTGCCGTGGCCCGTACCGACGTCGACTCCTTGGGCTTGGGAACCCCGAGGAGCTCGCGTGCATAAAGGGCCTCCTCCAGCAGCCGGTCGTAGCTGATGCTCACGGCCACGGCGTACGTGTCGTACACCTCTCCGCGCAGCATGGGCTCCAGCGCCATGTTCAGCAGGCCTGTCTCACCGCCACCGCAGTTACCGCCGTTACCACCACAGCCAACGACGTAATTACCACTGTTACCAACGTTATCACTACCACCGCCACCACCGTTACCACCATTTCCACCGCCAACACCACCACTATTGCCATTGCCGCCGCCACCACCACCTCCACCACCGCTGCCAACACTACTGCCACCACCGTCACCACAAGGTTAAATCAATCAATCTGTTATTTATATGGTGCACTTCACGTAAATAAAGGCAACTTGCTTTACATAAAGTAATATTCAGGAATGCCCAACACTTAGGCTGCACAAGCGACGAGAAATTTCGTTTAAAATATCAACAGAGCAACGTTACTCCGGGGAATGTAATTTAAGCAAATCATAAAAGCTTATGTTACGGTAAAATCTCACCCAGCTTGGGTGGGAGAGACTTGTTTGTGCGACTGCGAGTTCCCTCCAGGAAGAACTCTACAGGGGCATCTCCGTTCTGCACACAGCACACCACACAGCAGGCAGAGTCGACACGCCGTGCAGGATTATAGCCGAGTCGGCATGTCACGCTCACGTTGAGTCTCGAAGCAAATGTTTTTTTCCGTAAGCGTGTTTTATCGTCTTTCGAGAACCCATAATGCAGTTGGGAATATCAAAAGGAAGTAGGAACAACATGTAAGGTATAACAGGCCGGGTGTAACGCACCCTCAAATATTGGGAATTAACGAGGGAAACCGGGCACGCCACCCTGCCGTGGTAGGGGCAATGATGAAGAGCAGTGTATTTAAGGGGGAGGGAGAAAATGTGGAAAAGGGGAGGAAGAGTGTAACCGAACAGAACCCAAAATAAACCAACATAAACGCGATGTCCGAGTTTGTCAGTTGCGTTATTGCCCAGGAGCAACGGTTATCCCGTGCGTTAGGAAGGGTGGCATAGTAGTGTCCAGATTCCATCCCAAAGTATTTGACTCTTAAGAATTTGCTGTCACGCTCGGGAAAAAATAATTGCCCGTGGAAGCGGACACCACAGAGCTACATCTGAGATCCCGTTCAAGTGACCTCTGGAAAAAACAGCGCAGCGGAGTCCTTTCCTCCAGAGTCTGAGACTGCAGAAGAGGATCGCATGGTAGGAATTTGACAATTCGTCGATTCTTATAGATACAAATTTATTCGTAGGTTCGCAACGCGCGTGTACGCACGCGAAACTGCGTGCGTGAAATTCCACAGGCGTGGGCATTTCTAGTGAAAAACAATGGGATGTAGGGAATAAACGACGAGTAACGGGAGGCGAGACACGGGGCCCACGGGAGCCCAGGCAGGGCCTGCATCACTATCCCACCCCCTACTGGACATCCGTGAAAATGAGCTTAATTAGGCTCATCGTATTTCTCCAGGATAAATCAAGATTCCGATTCTGATGCTATCGTGCTCTCACCCGCAGCACGGCTTGCACGTACTCGCTAAACACAAGCCAGTACAGTGCATTGTTGCCAAACGAGCGACGCATGAAGAAGGCGCCGGCCATTCGCAGCATCTCGCCCACGATCTTCATCCCTTGAAAGTCTGTGGAGGTGATTGGGGAGGGGAAGGAGGGGGGGCGAGAGTGGGTAGGGTACAGATGGATTGTTGCATCGTAAGACTGTGAGAGATGGTGACAGCTCGGCACAAACCTCAACCAATAATGGATTGATCGATCTTGATTTGAAGCTTTCGTGACTGCAGGAATCCGTACTCTTTGATTCTTTCGGTAAAGTCACGTAGTAAAAAATAAATTAAAATAAAACAAATTACGACGTTTCGATTGCAACACAAGTAATCATCATCAGGTGTGAAAACCACAGCAAGAACATTTTTTAATTTTTTATTCATTTCTAACTACGTGACTTTACCGAAAGAACCAAAGAGAATGGATTGATCGTGGCTAACGATGGCCTTTAAAAAAAATATCTTGATTTAATATATCCCTTCTCTTGCACACATGGTTTGCGAACACCGCGCGGTTTGGCGTTATATTTCTGATATGGACTTAACCACACGTGCAGTCCCAGCACGTGTGGTTAACGGACTCGGTGTGACTTGGTGCTCCAGCGTTGATGATGTGCATCACCTGCTAGTGGTACTTGAATGGTGCATGACTTGAATTTTATTTTCCTCGAATGTCTTTGCTGCTCAGTGTCTGCAATGTCATTAATTATACGCTGCTGCAACTTTCTTTCTTTTCCATTTACTTTTTACACACCAGTCCTCTCACAGCTCTAATCTTGCAAACCAGCGTATGGCCGGGATATCTCTTAAATTTCGATTTAAAGCTTTCGTGACTGCAGGGATTCATCTTCTTGGTTCTTTCGGTAAAGTCACGTAGAATGGAATTAATAAATTAATAAAAATAAAACATAATAAAATAATTCTCACGACGTTTCGGCCACAACGCAAGCAGCCGTCCTCAGGTGGAGGGCAGGTCTGTCGAGTAGACAGACTCTGTCTACTCTGTCTGAAATGTTTTATTTTTATTATTTTATTATTTCCATTCTACGTGACTTTACCGAAAGAACCAAGAAGAGGAATATCTCTTCTTAAGCGAAGTCTACCCATAGAATAAAATAAAATCAATTCAATCCATAAATGCAACGTTGCACGCCGTGCTTCGTGTGTGCCATACCCATGCCGGCGGCGATCACCGGCAGTGGCAGATCGTAGGTGTAGAAGATGTAGGACAACATGAGGAAGTCGATGTAGCTGCGGTGGCTTGGCAGCAGCACGACCGGGTACTCCTGTACAGCCTTCTGTATCTGCACACCGGGCAGTGCCGAAGTCAACGCTTTCAACGTCATCCTAACGACACACCACGCAGAGTCTCCTTCCGATGGTGTTCATAGTTTTAGACTAACCAGGTGAGCAAATAACCCAGGAAGCGCCCGACCGTGTCAGGTCTCGGACGCTAAGCAGGGTTGAGTGGATAGCTCGTGGATGGGACCACGTGTGCCAGAGGGGACGACACCCAAGGAGATGGAGCGATGAAATCACTTTGTGTGCGGTTTCTCAGTGGATTTCCTCATCGTAGGACATTAAGGGTCGGCAATGGCTTTGGGAGGCCTTTATCCAACCATTAAACAATAATGGCTAATGATGATGATGTGAAAGACTCAACACAGAATATCCCTGGGTTTGAGCTTCCATTTTGCTCATTGTCCACCCTAAATCGCATCCGCGCAAACCATGGCGGATGCGGATACCTGATGCACAAATCGAAAATTAAAATCTCTCCAGTGTGCGACTGTGGTCATCCAGAATCGACCATATACAACATATAACGACGCAATGCCCAATCCACAAAGACAAAGGAGACATCACAGCGATAAACTCCGCTGCTGGTGATGCGGTTGTCTGGCTTGACCACCTGAATGTGAAATCAGCCAAATAAAAGAAGATGATGATTAAACTTATATCTTCTCTACAGTTCCCCCATCTCTATTTTCTCGTGTATCTCGCTTCCACCTCACTCATCCGTATATTTCTCTCCGAGCTATATTTCTCGATCGGCTAGAGCTCAGCAGTGCCTCCACGGGTCGTGCCTGTCCCGCGAGTTGCCAGCTGAAGGATCCTGACACACGGCGTGTCCTACACAGGCACGTGCATTGCGATGAGGGTACGTGCGTTTTTTTGTAACCACTCGTAAGAGGGGGTGCCGTAGTGGCGAGATGTTAACTACCTCGCCCGGTATACAGGGGGTCGTGGGTTCAATCCCGACCCTGACGACGCCTATATATTTGGAAGTTTGCATGTTCTCCCCGTGGTCGTGTGCATTTTTCTCCGGGTCTTCCAGGTGTTCCCTCCCCGTTATGCACCAATATGCGTTTATAGTATTTGGCAGCTGTAAATTTACACTTGATAAGCCACTTCGTTGAGCTATCATTTGCGGCCAGATCGCTCCTGAAAAAGAGACATGTAGCTCAGTGGGCTTTATCTTGTCAAATAAAAATAGTTTATCGTTTAATTATAGTAATATGAGTGTGGTCGTCCGGGATAGGCCACGTGTTGAACATTTCTTGTCCGAATCCTTTGCCGAGTATTGCCAACTGCGGGCATCTTCCAAAGCAATTGAAGAGAAGATGCCCGCCGTAGCGTATGGCAAAAGTTTCAGACAACAAATGCTCAACACGTGGGGCCCCCTAAGCTGGAAGATTCCACGTAAATTGCCAACAGATCCGTTTACGTGGGCGGTGAGCCACCAGTCAAGAGTTGAAGAACCCCACACCGGAGCACGGTGAGGTGGGGATTGGGGGGGGGGTGGGAGGTGCGATGGCGTCGGCTGAGCTGGTCGGTACCCGTTGCAGGCCTTCCTCGTTAAGCCGCACGCTGCGGAACAGAGCCTTGAAGGTCTTGCTGAGGGTGAGCGCGAACGTGCGGATGATGCACATGCGCTGGTTGTGTCCCATCTCCTCCAGGATGTCGCTCGCTCGCTCCGTGATCACCTCCACAGGCTCTCCGCTCTCTTGAGCCTCCTGCCTCGCAGCACGTGCATTCGTGTGAAATGTAATTTATATATATATCTTTTTTCGCCCCAAATTATGTCACGAGAGTATAACCCTTCGTATTCTTGGTTCTTTCGGTAAAGTCACGTAGAAGGGAAATAATAATAGAATACAAATAAAACATAATAAAATAAAATTCTCACGACGTTTCGGCCACAATGCAAGCAGCCGTCAGAAAGACATTTAGGACGCTGGCTTTCCGACAGCTCTGTTTCTTCACCTGAGGCCGGCTGCTTGCGTTGTGGCCGAAACGTCGTGAGAATTTTATTTTATCATGTTTTATTTTTATTACTTTATGATTGCCATTCTACGTGACTTTACCGAAAGAACCAAGAATATGAATCCCTGCAGTCACGTAAGCTTTAAATCGAAGTATAACCCTTCGTGTTTGAGAACAGCCCGTGGAACAGGACATCGCAAAGCTATCTTTGAGATCCCTTCAAGTGCTCCACACAATCGAGGGCGGTACTTTACCTACCACCCGTTCTGCATACCAGAGTAATGCTCGTCGTATGACAGTCAAACGGGTATTTCATTTTTAAGAACGGAAATTTTAGACAAATTGAGCGTAAAACCAAATTTCACTTTGTACAGTTACTGCTGCTTGGATTCGAACCCTGGTTCTCTGCGGTGGCAGCTCGGCGTGCTCTGAACTCTGTTGCTTTTAAAATTCATATTCCAACGACGGGGACCTTAGCTGTCCATTCAATTACCAATTCACTTCCCCGATTTTGCTTCCCTTGCCGAGTCAATTGCTCGCTCTACCCATCGCTGCCTTGCCCCCTTCCGTACCCGTCCCCTGCAGCCGCCCACCAGTGCCCTGGCTCCGCACCTGCCGTATGAAGTCCTGCAGGCGCTCCGAGTGGAGCACAGCGCTCTTGAGCGCGGCGGGCGAGCGCAGCGAGTGGTAGCGGTACGACGGGGGGGCGTAGCGGCGCAGCGAGAAGCGCACGTCGCTGGACGCCCGCCGCTCCTCCAGGACATCCTCCATGTCGTCGCGTTTGTCCGCTCGCAGCATCATCCTGCCGGGTGCGACCTTGGGTGGCACGGCAGAGGCGCGGCGCACCGCATCACACAGCGCTACACACCTCATAACACTGTGCGCACATACTCTTTGGTTCTTTCGGTAAAGTCACGTAGGTAGAAAAATAATAGATCACGACGTTTCGATCGCAACACAAGCAATCGTCATCAGGTGGGACAACCACAGCAGGAAAAACTGCACACAGCTGTACCCCGTTGCACCCTGCTGCACCCCGCTGCACTATGATGTACCCCGATGCGGACCGCTGCACAATGAACCACCCCACTGCGCACCGCTGCACAACGCTGCACACCGATGCACAACGCTTCATACAGCTGCCTCCCTTCTGCACACCGCGGTGCAACAAGGCGCAACATGGCACAGGGCAGACGAGAGCAAACACTTTTTTTCTACCGCGATGCAATCCAGAGGTGGCCGGTTTGATGCGATCGCAATTACCCCCCCCCCCCGACTCCGTCCACCCAGCAGCTCTTGTGTAGTTGGGTAAAGCGTGGGTACTCTCACCTGGAATGACTGTGAGAGTCGGCCAAAATACGCACGAAGCCCTACCGCGAGCAGTATTGAGCATATTCTTGGTTCTTTCGGTAAAGTCACATAGAAGGGAAATAATAAAATAATAAAAATAAAATAATAAAAAAGAAACAATAAAATTCTCACGACGTTTCAAATTTGAAAACAAAAAATATTTCTTGCTGTGGTTTTCACACCTGATGATGATTGCTTGTGTTACAATCGAAACGTCGTGATAATTTTATTGTTTTTTTTTTCCCTTCTATGTGACTTTACCGATAGAACCAAGAATATGAATCCTTGCAGTCACGAAAGCTTTAAATCGAAATTCAGTATTGAGCAAGCAATTACAGTGCTGGGCCTTCAGATTTTTACTGCGATGCTCCTGGTAAATGAAACAACAATGTACGCACGAAAAGTACTTTTGTTAATCCACTGCTGGATGAGAGCTTCCCCACGCCCCGTGCGGGTCCTGGGGGGATCGTTTGACGACACTTTACCACAGTGGTCAATGCGAGATGGTGAAGGTGGGGATGAAAGATGCAACAGTGGATTTAGCCTTACTGCCCACACCATAGCACTACTGTAAGTACAGTACTGTCTTTTTTTCAAGTGGCCTTTTAAATATATATGTAGAGTACATCAATCAAATTGCCAATACCGTTTACTCTGTAATCTTGTAACCAAAATCTCAACAAGTGGTGTTCATCTTCCGTGTATTTTTACCTGCATCACATACAGACCCTGTGGATTATATTGTAATGTAATGATAAACCCACCACAATGCCCTTTGGATACTTCAGAAATATTTGCACACACCGAACAAAAAAAACTAATTTTTTGACTTTCCGCCAATTTCTATGTAAATTATCACAGGGTCCACATAGTTCAATGTGGTCAGCATTACATGTACAGTATATGCAATCTCGAAATGCCATCATCATGCAAGTGCAGCCAATGTCAATTGTCTAATTCTCTTACTTTATTCAAGCATCTGCTGTAGGTGTGCAATGTATGACACGATCGAGGGCAAGCAGTTGCGATTTCCCGGGGTCAAATCAATGTAATAGCGGAACAATTTCAAGATCTCATTCAAGGTCTTCAATATCCTCCGTGAACTTGTCCTCACTGATCTCATTCTACTCCCCTCCACGCAAACTCCTACCTCTCCCCTCTCATCTCACTCTACTCCCCTCCACGCACACTCCCACCTCTCCCCTCTGATCTCACTCTACTCCCCGCCACAGTACCCAGAGTGACCCCACCATGCATACGAGAGGATAACACTAAAACACTTGCTGTGCCGCCATCTCCTTGGCCAGCTTGCAGCCCAGAAAATGTGCAAATCTCACACATCTGGACGTGAAGCACCAACCCATATGTCCAAAGTGCAGGATTGCCGACGAGCGCCGCCATCATCACGCCAA
Organism: Lethenteron reissneri; assembly: GCF_015708825.2. NCBI lineage: Eukaryota > Metazoa > Chordata > Hyperoartia > Petromyzontiformes > Petromyzontidae > Lethenteron > Lethenteron reissneri. The sequence goes on along the minus strand of NC_083789.1, from coordinate 9,389,670 downwards.
GGCTCAACGTCAGCAAAGCCAGTGATCTGCCTTTATCCAGAAGACAAAGTTCATTTTGCTGTCAGCAAAGCGATACCAACCGCTATCTATAACCACTGGCGCATGGCCAGTCATTGCTGGTATGCCGGTTAACAGTCCTTCACGGTGCAAACATAGCTCTTCATGTAAAAAAAAACCGGCTTCTTAATAGAATTGGCCAAACATCCCAATGCAGAACAATCCTGAGAACAAGTACTCATTGAATGGATAAATAACATACCGTATAAAGTTATTATTTTCAATAAGCCGAGCGGTGGCGCTGTGGTTTGTGCACTCAGCTTTGAACCTGACCATCTGAGTTCGATTCCCAGCCACAGCAGATTCTTTATTTATCCTGGAGAAATCCAATGAGCTATGAAGCTCTTTTTCACAGATGTCCATTTTCACAGGTGAGCATTATTATTATTAATACTGGAAGACCACCTTTGTTGTTAAATATAGCCAAGTGCAGCTTACAATATTCTATGTTTAATTTACACGTATATTTTCTGCTTCTTGTTGATACAATGCTGAAGGTCTCCCCATGCTCTTAAGGTAATGTGGGTTGTTTTCTTTGACCAAACTTCACCATGAATATCAGTGCAGGTTGGCAAAGGGTGGCACCCAGGAAGATTCAGACATCACTCACCACTGAGGTGAGCCATGGCTGGGAATGTCCTCTGTGTAATCACGAAATACAGACTAGCATTGCAAAACATTTACGTCCAGTTAACAAACCAGTGGCCAAATAAACCACGATGAACCCCATCTCAAAAGCGAAGCGGGATTGAGTATTTGCACGAACGACTAACTACCCTGCATCGCAGGTGCTGTAGGTTGCTGATCGACAAGTAGATGGGCAGCAAAAGGCTACGTCACAAACCAGCTATACCAAACCAGTTATATAATGTAGCACTGTGTTTCTAGACTCCCACATCTCTCCCTGCCTTCACCACTCGCTGCTGACCAGCTCGGTGAAGTTTGCCGAAGGTTATTCGCCTCGCTTGGTCAAATAACCACCACGACCCCCGCAAGGCGTGGGGAGGGCGGCCCTCAGCCATTGACAGCAAGCACGGTTGGCTACGTACGGTGCGAAAGAAGTTCAACGAACATGTATACAGCCGTGGAGACTGAATGCAGGCGTCTTTTATTCTGTGGGTGTGTGTGTCTTTTTCTCCCGTGTTTGCGTGCGAGAGGATTCGTGTATGTGTGTGTGTCTCTTGTGTCCACGCTGCTCTGTAATAGCATCACCCCGTGAGCTGTCCTCTCACACACAAAGGTTGAGCTCCTCTGATACAAACTTCTGAAGTGGACATGAAACTACAAAATAAACTAAAAACTATTTTTTTTTACCAGGTAAGGCCCACTGAACTATGAAACTAAAAATGAACTACGAACTAGTTTTATTTTACCAGGTAAGGCTCACTGAACTATGAAACAAAAAATGAACTACAAACTAGTTTTATTTTACCAGGTAAGGCTCACTGAACTATGAAACTAAAAATAAACTAAAAACTATTTTTATTTTACCAGGTAAGGCTCACTGAGCTATGAAACTAAAAATGAACTAAAAAACTAGTTTTATTTTACCAGGTAAGGCCCACTGAGCTATGAATCTAAAAATAAACTAAAAAACTAGCTTCATTTTACCAGGTAAGGCTCACTGAGCTATAAAACTAAAAATAAACTAAAAACTTTTTATTTTACCAGGTAAGGCTCCCTGAGCTATGAAACTAAAAATAAACTAAAAACTATTTTTATTTTACCAGGTAAGGCTAACTGAGCTATGAAACTAAAAATAAACTAAAAAACTAGTTTTATTTTACCAGGTAAGGCCCACTGAGCTATGAAACTAAAAATTAACTAAAAACTATTTTTATTTTACCAGGTAAGGCTCACTGAGCTATGAAACTAAAAATGAACTAAAAAACTAGTTTTATTTTACCAGGTAAGGCCCATTGAGCCATGAATCTAAAAATAAACTAAAAAACTAGCTTTATTTTACCAGGTAAGGCTCACTGAGCTATGAAACTAAAAATAAACTAAAAACGTTTTATTTTACCAGGTAAGGCTCACTGAGCTATGAAACTAAAAATAAACCAAAAACAATTTTTATTTTACCAGGTAAGGCTAACTCAGCTATGAATCTAAAAATAAACTAAAAACTAGTTTTATTTTACCAGGTAAGGCCCACTGAGCTATAAAACTAAAAATAAACTAAAAACTATTTTTATTTTACCAGGTAAGGCTCACTGAGCTATGAAACTAAAAATAACCTAAAAACTAGTTTTATTTTTACCAGTTAAGGCCCACTGAGCTATGTAGAATAGCTATTTTTTAGACGCGACCAGGCCACAAATGATAGCTCAAGTGGCTTACTACGTGGACATGTTTTGCAGCCAAACACTCTACAGGCATGCTGTTTCTAAATGTGGAGGGGGGGAAACTGGAGGACCCGGAGAAAAATCCGCACGACAAACTGAGAAAACATGCAAACTCCAAATATACAGCAGCAGGCGTCAGGGTCGGGATCAGAAACCCACGACCTCCCGTATACCAGGCGAGGTAGTTAACATCTCGCCACTGTGGCACCCATGACTTCCACGATGTGTAAGCTTACCCTGTTTCTTAGCAAGGAGGCTTTGTGCGATACTTTGTGTCGCCTCGCTCTGACTTAGAAGTCAAAGCAAGCCGCCACTGTTTTGCACACACACACACAGCCCTTGTCAATGGGCATGTTGTCTCAGAATAATCTGGGCTACTCAGATGCGTCCTGAGTTGGGAATATTTACGAAGCCCCTACTCTAGAGATAATTAAAGCAGCTAGACAGATCTGTATGTTTAACTTCTTTCGCACCGTACGTCGCCGACCGTGCTAATCAGATCTCCTGAGTCTCGACGCATTCAGGAGCTCCATCTCCAGTACAGACTCTGTGTGGTTGAAGGGGGCTTTGACAAGATAGCTAATTTTGATTTAAAGCTTTCGTGACTGCAGGGATTTATATTCTTGGTTCTTTCGGTAAAGTCACGTAGAAGGGAAATAATAAAATAATATAAATATAAAAAATATAAAAACATTCTCACGACGTTTCGCCTGCAACACAAGCAATCATCATCAGGTGTGAAATCCACGGCAAGAAAATGTTTATTTTTATATTATTTTATTATTTCCCTTCTACGTGACTTTACCGAAAGAACCAAGAATATAAGATAGCAAATGTCGTGATTAACTCAGCCCCAACCTGCTACCCTCACCACCACCATCACCACCACCACACTCACCAACCACGCCACCACCGCCCCTAAGTCAACGCGGTGGCGTTGAGAGTGACACACGCAAAGTGTCGCGTGGTGCGGTGTGTACGTGTGTGTGTGTTAATGTGGACGCGTCGTGCAAATGGGTCACGCGTGGCGCGGTTCGTGGTGGTGTGTGCGCGTTGCCTGCTCGTGTGGCGTTCGTCATGCACGCGCGCGTCAACTGAACGTGCACATGCATGCGTCGCGTGAAGAATACACCACGTGCTTTGCCGCGTGTCACGACGTGTCAAGCGCACAGCGTGGGGGTTGTTGAAGGTGCCACGGTGACACGTGCACGCGGCATCATGTTTAACTAGTCGTAAGAATGTGTCATGCGTATAGCTGCTGCTGCTGCTGCCTCACACCGTCGCCCCCAACAAGGGCGAGGAAGTAGCAACTCACCCAAAGTGGTGAAGTAGCAACTCACCTTAAGTGCTGGGGTGGGGGGGGGTGGTCCAGCAAGGATCGGGGCTTCAGTGGTGGCCACGGCCGATCAGACGGCAGCAGCAGCAGCAGCAGGAGCAGCAACGGGAAGAGCAGCTGGAGCAGCAGGAGCAGCAGCAAGAGGAGGAGCTGGAGCAGCAGCAGCGGCAGCAGGAGCAGCAGCAGCAGCGGCAGCAGCAGGAGCAGCAATAGCAGCAGCGATCGCTCCACGCCTGCCCGCCGCCATGCCTGGCCCTGACCCCACCCACACCACCCCACCCTACGTCACAGGGAGACTCCCACCCTACGTCACAGGGAGAGAGGGGGGGCCACGTGGATTATTGTTGGGCTCGGGATTCAAAGTTACCGACTGCGGGGGGGGGTGGGGGTGATAGGAATGGAAGTCAGCATGCCTGTTAACTCCTTATCAGTGCCCGACCTTATTACAGACCCAATTCGGACATTATTGGTCAACCCCGTGTCCCTTAATACATCTCAACGTTCATCCTGCAAAGTTTCATCGCAAGAGAGAAACACAAATAGACAAACAAAAAATGTTGCCCCGTATTAAAACGGCTGTACGGCGTATGGACCTGAAAACTCAATTTCCCTGTACAAAAATACGGGTATGAATTAGGGTTAAGGTTTGGACTTGAGTAAAGTTAGGGCTGGGGTTTAGACCCAGAGGGTTAGAGATAGGAATGGAAGTAGGGGCTTAAGGCTTGGGCCATGAGTAAAGTTAGGACTGGGGTTAGGTTGTATTGGACTAAGGTTAGGGTTTTGGTCATGGCTAAAGTTGGTACAGTACTGGGGTTTGGTCCACAGGGATGAGATAGGACTGAAATTAGGGGTTGCGTGAGAGGTAGTAAAGTTAGGACTGGGGGTTATTTTTGGGGGGGTCAGATTGTATAAGTAAAATGTGTATCGTAAACCCTCCTCCACCCTTCAACAAAAAAATTTACTCTAAATCTTGACTTAAATTTAGTTTTCCTCCTGATGACGATCGCTTGTGTTGTGATCGAAACGTCGTAGTTTTTGTTAATTTTATTTTATTAATTTAAACCTATCTACGTGATTTTACCGAAAGACCCAAAGAATATGAAATCGTCCATAATATAGGTTTTTGGGTTAGATCGCGTAAGGGGCCGTCCATAAATGACGTCACGCGATTTTGGACGATTTCCTCCCCCCCCCTACCCTCTTCGTCACACGGCGTCACAAAAAGTCAGACCCCCCCCTAAAATATGACGTCACAAAGTTCTGCCCCTTCCCCTCCAAAAAATGCTTCAAATCGCTTTAAACTATTGTCATTGTATTGCGTATTTAATGTGGCGCTGCACTCTGATGTTGGCAGGAGAAAACATGTATTAAAAAGTCTGTTTAATTAAGTAGAACGTGCTGTCACACATCGTCACAAATGTCTGACCCCACCCCCCACAGGTGCGTGACGTCATTTATGGACGGCCCCTAAATATATAAATGTGTTGTTAAAACCCGCCACCACCCGACACAGCCAACTAGTAAGGTTTGTCACGTAAACAGAACATGCCAATTCGTCACTAGTACAGCACTAACCGGTGTGTTGCTTGTGGCTTGGCTCTCCAACATACCAGTGTGATGTACTAGTGACGAATTGGCCACGTTCTGTTTACGTGACAACCCTGACTAGTTGGCTGTGTCGGGTGGTGGCGGGTTTTAACGACACATTTATATATTTACACGATCTAACTCAAAAACATCTATTATGGATGATATTGGTCGCGAAAGCCTACGTGTATGAAATCAACTTTAAAATCTTTATACTCTTAGGTTTTTTTCTTCTTCGGTAAAGTCACGTAGGTAAAAAATATAAATAATTGAAATAATAATAGAAATAAAATAAAAAATAAATGAAATAATAATAGAAATTAAATAATAATTTTTTTTTAGTTATTTTTACCTACGTGACTTTACAAAAAAAAAACCTAAGAGTATGAACCCTTGCAGTCACGAAAGCTTCAAATCTAGAATTTATAATCTTGGACATCCGCACCCACGTGGTGGGCGGGGTTCAGGAAAGGGGGGGGGGAAGAGGGCGTGGCACCGGCGGAGAGAGGGGGGGGGCGCGCGTGACGTAGAGGGTGTGGCCCACATCGCAGCGCTGCGATTGGCTTCACCCTTCAGAACTAGCCCCACCCCCTCGCCCCCACCCCCCACACGACTTCCCGCGCATGCGCACTCGGCGGACCCATGTTGGGTGACTGCCAGAGTGCACGTGCGTGGTTTCGCATTCCTCTTCAGGTCACCGCCCCCCACGTCTGCAGGCGCCTCCAGTAACGACAGGAGGAGCAAATCGACAGCCTCGCCGCCACCATGAGCGACGTCGACAAGCAGAGGCAGATCAGCGTGCGGGGCATCGTGGGCGTGGAGGACGTGGCCGAGGTGAAGGGCCGCTTCAATCGCCACCTGCACTTTACGCTGGTCAAAGACCGCAACGTGGCCACCCCCCGCGACTACTACTCGGCGCTGGCCCACGCCGTGCGCGACCACCTGGTGGGCAGATGGATCCGCACGCAGCAGTACTACTACGAGAAGGACCCCAAGGTGAGCTGTGGGGTAGCGAGTGAGGTTGGGAGGGGGGTGAGTGGCAGGTGAGAGTGGCTGGGCCCTAGGGGCGAGGTGGGTGGGGAAGGGGCAGTAGCGGAACTATCATGGGGGCAGGGAGTGCCTTGCCCCACTAACACCACCACCATCCTGGTGGCCAAAAGCTACGAGATATGTTTTCAACGACAGTGTAAAATAACACAAACTGATTTAAAACGCGGTTTAGATAATGAGATTCTTTGCTATGAAAATGCTTTCGCATAGAAGTCCGTTGCTGGGATATTGATTCCATTAAATACTTGTCAATTGTATTTCAAAGAGGAGCCCGTGCGCGTAATGTTGTGATTCTGCAAGAGGAGTCCGCTGTATACAATTGCCTCGGTGCGACCGTGCGAGACAATTCAAATATTGGGGCCCCAGCTGACAATGTAGCAACGACGTCCCTGGAGAGGGTGGTGTTGATATGGTGATGTGGGTGGGTGGGTGAGTGGGTGGCAGGGTAAGTTGGTGTGTGTGTGGGTGGGTGCGATGTGAGGCCGTCCATAAATGACGTCACGCGATTTTGGACGATTTTTGACCCCCCTCCCACCGTCGGCACACGGCGTCACAAAAAGTCAGACCCCCCCCTAAAATATGACGTCACAAAGCTCTGCCCCCCCCCCCCCCCCAAAAAAAAAATAAAACATGCTTACAATCGCTTTAAACTATTGTCATTGTAGTGCGTATTTAATGTGGCGCTGCACCCTGATGTTGTAGGAGAAAACATTAAAACGTCAATTTAATTAAGTAGAACGTGTTGTCTATATTTACTTAAAGTTGCGCATTTTGATGTGACGTCACATTTCTCAAACCCCCCCCCCCTCGTCACACATCGTCACACATGTCTGACCCCCCCCCCCCCAGGTTCGTGACGTCATTTATGGACGGCCCCTTATGGAATTATGGGTATGGTGGTGACGTATTTGTAAGTGCGTGCTGTTGGATGCTGGAATGAGGTGGTTGTTGAGGTGTGCTTCATGGGTGGAGTGGGATGAGGAGTTGAGATGCAGTGGTGGGATGAGGTGCAATAGTGGGGCTGCGGGGTGATGGAGCCTTGGAATTGAGTGGCGTGCTGTTGGGATCGAGGTGGCGAGGTGTGGACTGGCGAGGGTCAGGTGGGATAACGAGGTGTAGTAGTAGCGGATGAGGAGTGGTGAGGTCATGTGGTTGTGGTGTGAAGAGAGTGGATTGAGGTGGTGGGTTGGGGGGTAGGGTTTGAGAGGAGGCATTCTCGAGATGGCCGCTGCACGGGGCTGGGGTGGGGGTGATTTGCATGAGGACTGTTTAGGTCAATTGTTAGTGGAAGGTGGGGCGAGGTGGTGGTAAACCTGTAAAGTGGGGCAGGCTACGTGGTTCGGAGTAGCGTGGCATGATGGGGGTGCGACGTGGGGGTGAGGTGGTGGTCTGGAGTGTAAAGTGGAGTAGTGGAAGCTTTGTCTGGGGTGGCGAGGTGTGGAATGTAGTGTCATGAGATGTGAGGTAAGGTGAAGAGATGAGCTGTAAAGTGGGGTAACAAGGTTACGGAGTGGGGGGGGAGGGTTGTGGTGAGATCTGGGGTGGGGTTGAGTGTTGAGGTGCGATGCGTTGTGAATAGGAAGGGTAAGACACTCAAAGAAGCAGCAGTCATCAGAAGCAAGTCGGTTTCAACAATGAATTTTGTGTTTAGTTTGTTGTCCTTCCCCGCAGCTCCGATTAGCAGGTTTGGCTACGTACGGCCCAAAATAAGTTCAGCAAACATACAGAGATCCACAGATAACCAGACCAACATAGGCACCCACAGAGGCACCCACAGAGGCACCCACAGAGGCACCCACAGAGGCACCCACAGAGGCACCCACAGAGGCACCCACAGAGGCACCCACAGAGGCACCCACAGATACCTACAGAGTACATACAGTTATAAGTAAGTTCCACATATAATTGTGCAAGCAACATTATCAATCAGCAGGAGCACGAACAGAAGCAGCATTAGCAACATCAGCAGCAACCTTCAACAGCGGAAGCATAAAAAACGAATAGGATCATCAGAAAAAAACCTCAAGCAAGTGTCAGCAATAATAGTGGAAACATTGGTAAGCAATAGGGACACCTTAACCTACATTGGATTTCTGAATAAAATACATTAGCAATATAATCTCAACCATTGTTGTGATAGTAATGACTCTTACCTGGAAGGAATTGCTTTTACTGGTCCCATACATCATCACCTGCAGTGGAATCATTGCAATTAACCGTGATCAATCAACTGCTGGATGAAAGCGTCCCCCCAAGCTGATCCCCCATATCTCGTGGTCCTATGATAAAACAACGAATCTTGTACTTGAGTGAAAGCGGATTTCATTGCAAGCTTGCTCCCTCCTTTGGCTGCCACTCCATCATTAATCTCCACCATCGGCCATCGGCCTCGCAAGCGACGTATCCTGATCAAGCTCCACAGTGACGGCATCACGTTTACCCCTGCTGTTTAAGACCGAAACAGGAGGAGGATTTCTACACAATTCTGACTGTTGCCTGATGTGGCTGGTTGTGATTCCCGGTGAAACGTCGTACTCGAATTGTACATGTTTTGGGTTTAATCCCCAGCCCACCGGTGTGCTGAGCCAGTAACTAATTGGCATGTTTTGGTTCCATGACAAACCTTACTAATTGATTGTTGGTGTCTGTGGGTTTAACGACACATTTACGTGATCTTACCCAAAAAACCTCCATTAAGGAAGCTCATTTTGTTCACCAGTCCCTGCGTTATCTACAACTTGCATATGTTCTCTCATTCACGTGTTCCTCTTTTTTTTTAGTCATCACAATGTGTATACCTGGTAAAGTTACCGGAGGCCGGACCGGGATTCAAACGATTAAATAAAAATAAAAGAGGTGGACAAGAGCAGGTCGTAGAGCAGCGGTCGCAAACGGGTTTTGATTCCTTACCCGTACCCGGCCGCACCAGGGTCGCAAATGGGTACCCGTACCCGAAATGAGTGACAAACAGTTACTCACCAGTGACTCACGGCCTACCCGTACCCGGCCGCACCAGGGTCGCAAACGGCTACCCGTACCCGGGTATCGGGTAGGGTACGGGTATCGGATACCCGGTTGCGACCTCTGTCGTGGAGTGCTTTTTGGAAAATGAGCTTAGTAATGAAAAGCAACGTGCCAAATCGCCAACGGAATAACGTATGTCACCTGCCATGACATCGATCAGAAACAAGGCAGTGGTATATATCGTTAGTCCTCTGCCCATTCACAGGTCTTTGACCCCCAAAACTCTTTCCACCTTAAATCTTGATTTAAAGCATTCGTGACTGCAGGGATTCAGGGAAGTAATAAAATAATATTAATATTGTTTTATATCAATATTATTTTATTATTTCCCTTCTACGTGACTTTACCGAAAGAACCAAGAATGTCTTTCCACCTTGTCCGATCTTGAGCTTTCTTCATCATTTCACTGTACAGCTGCCCTTCTGCTTCTTGGCTTCTTTCTCAACATCCTTCCACAACTTCCTCCGTTGAGCCCTCACCTCTGAGAATGTTGCCCGATCCACATATTTTTTTTTCTGGATTGTTCTGATTATATTGAGCTCATTCCTGAACCCGCTCTAGAACTTTTTACAGTCACTCTTTCTCGCCATCTGACTGATTTTGTTGAGCTGACACCACAACCCCACATCTCAAGACTTTGCGGTCTTTGGTCGAATAGAAATGGCAAAATAATTCACCTACATGGGTCTATGGGTCCGGTTTTTCCTTCCACAGTTAGAAACATGCATTTAGATTATTTCAGGGCTACAAAGTTCCACATGATAATCGACTTTTGTTGAGTTATCATTTGTGGCCAGGCCGCTTCTGAAATATAATAAAATATCTCCGTGGGCTTCACCTGGTAAGGTAAAAAATAGTTGAGTTGTATTTGTTTATTTTTAAGTGATTTATTTACCTTTCATATACTTTGCACTCCTATCATGATTTTGTATTATTTGTTGTTGTAAGGTTTTGACCCGTGCTTACTGCACAAAACAGAGCTTCATAGCTCATCGGATTTTTCTAGGATGAATACATATTCTGATTCTGAAAATCTGCTCTGTGCGAGGTTGCTTCTTCTCCACTGCTGCCTCTCCGCTCTGGATCATTCCCATTTGCTCTTTGTGCTGCCAAGTCCATCGCTCTGTTCATCCCCTGGCATAAGCCTTCAGTCTTATCCCGTTGCCGACGATGGTATTCCTCTGTTCTAGTGTTCTAGTATCTTTATTCGTGCCTTCGTGGTTCTGGTGCCTTGTTAGCCCCGTGTTGCCCTCTCCCTAACCTCCCAACATGCCTTCAAAGACAAAAACTAATTCTGACCTTTCCCGTGATGTATTTACAATGCACATGTCTTCCCGTACGAAGGTGCGGTCCCATTTTACTTGGCTTTATAAATTCCAGTTGCCGCTGTGGTTGTTGGCGCGTCTACTCTGGCTCCAGTCCGGTGTCTTCCCTACGGAGTGTGTTGCGCGTGTGTGCTTGTGCCGGCCTTTGTTTTTCCTTCCCTGATCCGGCTTCTCCAGTAGCCACTTGCTGACTGCTTACTCTTTTTCCCTTCAACATCAGCACTGAAAGGACAAAGGCGGCGGCCGGGCCGTGGTTCAGGCAACACCCCCTCCCCTTCTCCCCTGCCCCCATACCCCTTTGTACACATGATGCAAGTCTCAATACGTGCTCGCTAACAGAACTTGCCTCGACAGACGGTTCAGAGGCAAATTTGAAGAACCCATGTTATGTATAAAATAAGTCTTATGTATCTTTTGTTTGTGTTCGTGCGTCTGCAAGTCGTTGTGTGGGTGTGTATTTATGTTTGTGTGGACAGCGGTTAGCTCGATGCACTACGAACCCAGCGACCCAACACCAGTGACGATTATCTGAACCGGTCCTGGGCCTTCCCTAGGTCGACTCGGCCTCAAGCGGGTACCTGGTGCGGCATGTAAACATCGCCACTAGGGAGACAAAGGCGGCCGGGCGTGGTGCTGGCCACCCACCCCCTCGTGTGCTGTTCCAGCCTTCATCGGTGCTCACTAACAGCACTTCCCCCAGCAGTCTATGAAGGCTATATGGGGTGTCTTTGTCTTTGTGTGCATGTGTGTGTGAGCAGCGCATCTACTACCTGTCTCTGGAGTTCTACATGGGGCGCACTCTGCAGAACACCATGGTGAACCTGGGTCTTCAGAGCTCCTGCGATGAGGCCATGTACCAGGTAATGCCACCGCCGTCAACGCCGCCACTGCAGGTCCTCTCCGCTCTCCGGGGATGAGTGCTCGTGCTGCTGGGGAGGAGGGGCAGTTCGTCCAGACTGGAACGCATGTTTGGAAGCCGCCCCTCTGTCTGTCTGGATTTCCCACCCCCCCCCACCCCCGTTTTATATTAAAATTCAAGCCTGTGACCAAATCGCTCGGAATGTGCCAATTTCGTCAGATCTCTGATAGTTGTATGCATGTGCATGCACGTACGTATGTTGAACTTCTTTAGCACCGTACGTAGTCAACTGTGCTAATCGGATGTGCAGGGGAAGGGCAACAAACTAAACACAAAAAGTGGTTATGCAAAAATGCGTTTTCAATTTATGCAAGCAATGGTCACCACCATTGCATGCCAGATTGGCATGGGCAGCTGCGAGGCTGCACTACATTGCGGTTAGCAGAGGTCAGTGCAGATATTTGCGTTTCTTGTACGGAACTTCTGTGTTCCCACGCCTGTGTTGCCCACCCTTCGCAAACCCGCACTGACCTAGCGTAGTGAAGTATTGTCAAGAACCTCCGCTATCCACACGGTGTGGGGGTAGCCCTCATCCAGCAGTGGATTGCAGATTTCTGTTGAAATTATTGGTACAGACATCTGGTCGGCAGCAAGGCTTGAATCAATTTAACAGTTTATTTTGGTCGCGGAGGGAGGGGAGGGGTTGTCGAGGGGTCAGGAGATTAACGAGAGATGAAAATTTGAAAATGGCATCGGCACTGCATCTCAGGTTTGAGTTAATGTTCTTTACAGTGCAATAAAGTTATTTGAATCACCTTGTTAATCTAATTGTTCGCTAATGGCACGGAACATGAATACTATACCATATATTAACCTCTTGCATTAGAAAAATTCCTTTGATAATGTGAATCTATTTTTAGATTTTTTTTGTGTGTAATGGACAAAACCCACTGTACCACTTGCAACCACCTGGCAAATTCTAAACAGCTGCTGCGTTTCTCCATTCGCACTCTGCACAAATATATATATTTTAAAACGGAACGTTGAGCAACACCACAATACCCCTTTGTTAACGCTTTCCAATTAAGATTTAAAGCATTTATGAATTATCTGCGTTTGTCCATCCATAACAACGGGGGCATGTGGTGGGGGAGAAATCTCTTAAAGATTATCCAAACACGAAGGAAACTTCGCTGTATAGTTGCCTAGCTATTGGGGACTTCTGCTATGAAAAACTTGGTTTAGTGATCAAATGGTTGCCCAACATTTTAAGACACCGTCCAGCACTGAAAGGATTTTACGAATCGCAACGACTTCCGTACCGTCACATCAGAACGCATGCGTGCTCGTGGGTTTGTTCCTATCTTATATTTCCGGGACTTTTTTGCCAGTATAAAAATGATGAAACAGCAAGAATAGGTACTATTATTATTCTTGGGTCTTTCGGTAAAGTGACGTAGATAGGGTCAAATAAATAAATAAATCTTTTTTCATTTTTTTTGAACTTATCTACGTGACTTTACCGAAAGACCCAAGAATATGAATTCCTGCAGTCACGAAAGCTTTAAGTCAAGCAAGAATATGTTTTATTCTTTCTGGCAATAAAGCAGGTGTTAAGATATTCAAACAACAAATGAATACCCTTTTCAAGGCATCGAGTCTGCATTAACCACACACAGTACTTGTGACAAAACATGCAAACAAACATGCTCTGATAATACACACATTGTCTTCGAAACTGATTGCCCTACACCAGAGAGAGCCTTCATTCTATATTTGAAGTTTTCGTGACTGCAAGGATCCATACTCTTTGCTTCTTTCGGTAAAGTCACGTAGGTGAAAAATTAATTAAATAAATTAAATCACGATGTTTCGATTGCTGTGGTTGTCACACCTGATGATGATTGCTTGTGTTGCAATCGAAACATCGTGATTTCATTATTTTTTCACCTACGTGACTTTACCGAAAGAACCAAAGAGTACAGACAGCCTTCTTCATGGCCTAGTCTCAGGAGTGTTAGACCAGAGAAGGTCAAAAAGGTGAACATGTATCGTTTCCTAACGTGTTCGTTTTAACGATGGCCCTGTTCTGCTCTCTCCGTTACAGCTGGGCCTCGACATTGAGGAGCTGGAGGAGATCGAGGAGGATGCGGGCCTCGGGAACGGCGGGCTCGGGCGCCTGGCAGGCCAGTCACAGCTCCCCGCTTCGCGCGTGCGCTGCCGCGTTTGTCTCCTCCGTGGCTTCCTCCTCCTCCTTCGCGACTGCGCCACAACCACAGCACCACAACTAACCCTGTAGCAATTGGCCCTCGTTGTGTGTCTGTATGTTGAACTTCTTTCGCACTGTACGTAGCCAACCGTGCTCATCTGAGGTGCTGGGGGAAGGGAAACAAACTAAACACAAAAAGCAGGTTTAACTACCTCGCCTGGTGTGCAGGAGGTTGTGGGTTCAATTCCAACCCTCAAGCCTGTACATTTGGAGTTTGCCTGTCTCTCTCTCCGTGGTCATGTGGATTTTTCTCCAGGTCCTCCAATTTTTCCCTCGACATTTAGAAACATGTGTTTAGAGTATTTGTCTGTGATTAATTTCCACATGACAAGCCACTTTGTTGAGCTATTATTTGTGGCCAGGTCGCTTCTGAAAAAGAGCTGTATAGCTCAGTGGGCCTTACCTGGTAAAATAAAAATAGCTTCGTTTAACTTCGCACTCCTGTGCAAAGGCCTCCCACATATTTTTTTCCATTCCTATCCTGAGTTGCTTCCATACAGCGTTGGCGTCCGAACACTGTGATCTTTATCTCACTGCTGCCCTATTTTCTGCTGTCTTTCCTCTGCTTATTTTTTGCCGTGCATCTCAAAGTTGTTCATCTCTCGTCAATCGTTCTCACTTCATGTCCTGCCCATTACCGCTTGATTTCATGAACTCTAACAGCAGCAGCATCGGTGATGCCCTGTTGTGTTCCTTATATTGTAAGTCCTCATTTTAACACGGTAGATGCATTCCTGATAATTTGCGCATTAATTGAAAGACGTGTGAAGCGAAAATCATATCCCCATAACTAATGTAACGATACTGTAACGATTAAAAGATTGCGGGACAAATAGCTAAAGTTATGCTGCCGTGTTACTGTATCGTTGCACGCACTGTATCATACCACTCGGCCACACAGCTCAAGAAAGTAGTTTATCGTCAACCATTGAGAAACTGCGTTATAAAGGGGCGCGCGAGTTCCCTGTTATATAATAGCGCGAGTTCTGCATTGTGCGAAAAGTGTTTCCTAACGGAAGAACTGTGTTATTAGCGAAAATGCGTTGTGTGAACACCACGCGTTAAGTGAGGACTTGCCGTCATTTCGTTTATTTGATCCTTATGGCGGTACCCCGGGGATCCATATAATACCAAATGGCCGAGGGAAATAAATATTTTATTTCTAGGACACTATTTTTTCTAGGATTGTACTTAACTCCGCGACTGGGGTACCAATCGATCCGAAATCAGTGCTACTCCGCGATGACGAAACGCCAAACAGCATAATAAAATCCGTTATCGAAAAATTCAACTTTTAATAGTGCATCGTGTAGAGCTCGTCCAGATGAGTCGATTTCCGCATCGCCGACCATAAGCAGACTAAAAATGACTGCATCACGGACATTATGTGAGAACTGGGGTACGATGGTACCCAGGGGTACCGCCATAAGGTTCAATTGCTCGACCCTCACCTCATTTTTACTGGAAGTCTTTTTGTCTGTCTGTGCGGCTTCTCCCTCCGTGCTGCAGCCTGCTTCCTGGACTCGATGGCCACGTTGGGATTGGCGGCGTACGGTTACGGCATCCGCTACGAGTTTGGCATCTTCAACCAGAAGATTACCAACGGCTGGCAGGTGACCTCTCTTGCCTGGAGACGGACGTGGAAACATATTTTTTTTAATTATTTATTTTCTAGATTTGAAGCTTTCGTGACTGCAAGGATTCATATTCTTAGGTTTTTTCGGTAAAGTCACGTAGGTAAAAAATTAAAATTAATAAAAGTAAAATAAAATAATTTTAATTTTTTACCTACGTGACTTTACCGAAAAAACCTAAGAATATGATTTATTTTCACAGATTTGTGTGACTATACTTCACCACGCTGGTCACTGTGAGTTGGTGAATGCGGGGGGCATAGACGGTGGGAGTGCAGTACAATAGAAATGCAGTACAGTAATGGATTTTGCCACATTGGCCTTTGCTGGCCATGATGTAGCTCTAGTTGCCTCTGATGCCTGCGTGGTGGTCACCCATTCAAGCGCTTTTCAGGCCAACACCTGCTTGGCTTTCTCCGATCTGACAATATCTTTTATAATTTAACATAAATGAGTTTATATCGTAATACTTTGTTCATTAAAGGGTTTGTCTGTTTCCCAATAGCTCCAAAAGGTGTTAGTATTCACATGCCAATTTTTAAAACTGGTCATCAAAATATTGTTCAAATGTTAATTCTCATCAGACCCCACGATGTGAAGTGCAATCTCTGACTGATTCATTATCCACTCTGCACCTCTGGACTCTCTGTTTGTACTCTGAATAAGGGCAATTGTCCAGATCGTCGCCTATTATATATTTTTCCATTTGTAAACTATACCAGGTAAGGGCCCACTGAGCTATATAGCTCGTACTTCAGAAGCGACCTGGCCACAAATGATAGCTCAACGAAGTGGTCTATCATGTATAAATTGATAATCAATGCATATTGATTATAAATGTGGAGGGAAAAAACCGGAGCGCCTGGAGAAAAATCCACGCGACCATGGGGAGAACATCCAAACTCCAAATATACAGGCAACAGGGTTGAGATCGAACCTACGACATCCTTCATACCAGGCAAGGTGGTTAACATTTCTCCACCGCGGCATCATTGCCGAACTCGTTGATAGGTCATACTGATGACAACACTATATTCTATCATAAAAAATATATATATTTTTAAACAATCTTTTTTATCTGTTTTGTTTCGGCTTGGGTCTAATCGTCCACGCTCAACTGACGTTGGCTGCAATTGACCACGGTCCCTTACGTTATGGCAAGCTTCGGGGCCACTTCCTGGAGTCGTGGAGTTCTGCCATTACTAGTACATTTAATAAAAGCGTGTTTAAAAAAAGTAACAAAAAAATAAATATTACTTATTAAATGGAGGCCACAGACTGCGCCACGGAGCTTTTAGCGGTAAACAAGGTATCCGTATTTACCGGGTAATACTTCGTGCTACCTTTACCCTACCGGGTAATTCTTCCGAGCTACCTTTACCCGACCCTTTACCTCACCCCTTGGCATGTCGACACCTTTACCTTTTACCCGGTAAAAAGGGTATTTTACCTTACCTTGCCGAGGCCTACTCGTTGAGTTGCGAGCTCTTGACGCGATTGGCGGCGGCGCCTTCTCGTTCGTCCCTACGTAGATGGAGGAAGCGGACGACTGGCTACGCTACGGGAACCCGTGGGAGAAGGCGCGCCCCGAGTACATGATCCCCATCCACTTCCACGGCCGCGTGGAGCATGGCGAGCACGGGGCCCAGTGGGTCGACACGCAGGTGGGGGGGCCGCGTCGGAGCTCGAGACAATCCACCCTACCCCCCGCCCCCCCGCCCTGCCCCCTGCACTGCCCCCTGCACTGCCCCCTGCACTGCCCCCACCCTCCACTCTGCTCCCCCCCCCCCCCCCCCCGCTAGTTTGCTTCAATACTGTGCGTTATTTTGGTTTTGCTTTTGTCATTTTGGTGACCCCAGATCGCTCTCTTCCATGCAAGACTCTATCCTGGTCTCTTTAGTTCTCACCCTGGTTAAGCAGAATGAACTTGAAACGTAAAATTGGGTGGAGTGGCGGGCGGTCCTGATGATTCCAGAAACTATTTTTGCAAAACATTTGAGCGATCCGTCTATTTGTCGGTTATTCGATGAATTGGATTGTGAAATTTGCTTAAAACCTGCGTCGAGCGTTGCACGTAAGAATGTGCTTTGTTTATTTAAGCTAATGAAACACATCTCGTCTGGCATAGACAAGACGGCCGATACAAACGAGATGGTACAAACTAAAGAGAACTGACCTCCAAATTTTTACAGATAAATGCATGTATGTTAAACTTCTTTCGCACCATACGTAGCCAACCGTGCTAATTGGAGGTGCGGAACAGTTCATTGCATCATTGGTGGGGTGAATTGTATAACGTGCTGGCTTACTGCGGAAATTAACCAGCAGACTATTGTGCTGATTGGCCCGGCTTGCTGGAGAGTTGTTGTGCTTATCTCCTGACCAGCTTCACCGACAGAAAGCGGCTCGGTTGGCTGAATGGCGGTGTGGATGGCAGGTGGGCGGGCTGGCAGGCAGAGTGGCTTAAATCACTGTATGTGGCTGTAAGATTGTGGCTTGCTGGCGATGTGGCTGAAGAGGCAGTGTGTCTGACTGCCAGGCAGAGTGGCTTAAAGCACGGCTGGCTGGCGATATGGTTGAAAGGGGCAGTGTTGCTGGCTGACACAGCCGGCTGGCTTGCCAGTTGAATGTGACTGACGTGTGAGGCCTGTTGCATGCAGGTGGTGCTTGCGATGCCGTACGACACGCCGATACCCGGCTACGGCAATAACACCGTGAACACAATGCGGTTATGGTCAGCCAAGGCTCCCAGAGACTTTAACCTCAAGGACTGTAAGTTGATTAATCGGTCTCTGTAGGCCATCGTTGTTTCTTACTGCATTGGCCATGGCTTTCTCTCCGTGCTGTGTTGTTTGCTGTTTTTGCCCCCCCCCCCCCCCCCCCCCCCCAGTTCTATTTTAATTGTTTTCTTGGTTTTAGTCAAACAAGGGCTACGGCACTTTCCCACAATCCCTGGCTGTCGAGATGTTTATCGCGTGTCGGGCAAAGCCAACAAGTTGAAGTTGTTTCATTCCCATAGCTGGTTTCTTTTTTGCTCCAATTCAAGTCGGAAAAAACAAAAACCTCTTAATTTTGCATTTTTGTGCAGTGATTGGGGGCTGGGATAAGATCCCCGTCAACTCGCTACAATCGAGAACCCAGTTTTAATCGTGGTTTGCCAGCTAAAGCCTGGATTTGAACCCCAGCTCTTTTGGCGGTCCCCGCTCAGTGTCTCTGGCCCTTGATTGTACCCCGGCCACACGGTCTGTGCACAGTATTTTTTTATTTTGAACAAGAATCCCGGTACAGAGCCCGAGCGATAAGGGGGTGGGCGGCACAGATATTCCACGGAGGAAGGCCCGAGGCCAGGTGCTCACGGGGCAGGCGATAAGGAAGGAGGTTGGACTCTCTGCCCCACTAACGTCGGGATAACGATCAGGAGCATGGCATTTTTAGGGGAGGGGAAGGCGAGGGAAAGGGGCGAGGGTAGAGGAGAGAATGTACCCAAACAAAGAACATGTGCGCAGTAATTGAATAACGTGTGGGACAGAGAATGTGAAGAATTTGCGTTGACCTCCAGGTAACTTTACTGTAAACATTAGAAAATTGTGTGCCTCTTGTTCGTCCAGCAAGATATTTGCTCGCTAGTCTTGGCTGCCGCGGTGGCGTTGAACCTTCCCCAATGTGACAGTTAGTTACCGCGCGCAATTACAAAGACCCGACAAAGCAAACTGGAAGCGGCGCAATATGTGGATTTTAAGGAGGAGGACGGATAGGATGTGTAACGTAAATGTGTTGCGGAAAGCAGCAGGGCACACAGTGAGTAGATTAATGAGAATCATTAGAGAAGGGAAAGTTAGATGTCTTGGAGGTGCAATGAGAAAACGAGAGACTGAATTAATATAATGTTTTGCCAGGGAAAATTATAGCAACAATTGAGTGCCAGGGAAAATTATAGCAACAATTGAGCGCAACTAGGAGTAAATCTCATGCAAAATTCTCGAGTAAATCTCATAGACAGTGCTCAGTGGAAGTAAGGCCATGATCGCCGACGTCTTTGGGAAAGGACACGGTACGTTAGGAGAGGGAGAGAGGGCAACGCGGTAACCGAAGTCGCGTTCTGTAACGGTTCATCGTGCCGGCCACCACAACGTTGACGGTCCCCTCTTCCCTCTCGCCGTGCTCGACGACGGTGCAGTCAACGTCGGGGACTACATCGACGCGGTGCTGGACCGAAACCTGGCCGAGAACATTTCCCGCGTGCTCTACCCCAACGACAACGTGAGTGGTGACGTGCGTTAGGCTCGGGGCGCGGCTCGCTTGCCAGTCCTGCCCGATGAGTACCGTGCATCCGGTTCGAAGGTCAAAATATCCCGGAGCACGCGAAAAAATGGGAGATTCTGCTGAAGGAAAAATAACCACGAGGGAGTGCATTAGCAAGTCAATGATTGAGTGAATGAGTAAGTGTATGGGCGAGTGTACTCGTGAAAGAATTTGGCTATGTAACGAGTGAGAGAATCGGTGCATGAGCGAGTGAAGTAGTGAAAGAGTTAGCTCGGGCATGAGTGAGTCAATGAGTAAAGGGATCAATAGACTGCTGAAAGAGTTCCATGAATGAGTGAAAGGCAAATGGAATCTGTTAACAAATAAATGAACGGACGAGCAACAATAATTAATGGACGATTGAACGAGTAAGCGAACAGGCGAGTGTATGCACGATCGAGCGGACGAGTGATGGAGCGGATCGACCCTTGAACTCTGCGCGCAGTTCTTTGAGGGCAAGGAGTTGCGGCTGAAGCAGGAGTACTTCGTGGTGGCGGCGACGCTGCAGGACATCGTGCGGCGCTTCAAGTCGTCCAAGTTCGGCTGCCGCGAGCCCGTACGCACGTGCTTCGACTCGTTCCCCGAGAAGGTGGCCGCTCTCGTTGGCTCGCTCACCCGCTCGACCGCTCGCTCACCCACCCGCTCATTCACCCGCTCACCCACCCGCTCACCCACCCGCTCACCCACCCGCTCACCCGCCCGCTCATCCGCTAACCCACCTACTCGCTAAGCTGCCCGCCCGCTCGCCTGCTCACCCACCTGCCATTCACTTGCTCTCTCAATCACCCACCTGCTTGCTCGCCCGCTGGCTCGCTCGCTCACTCGCTCACCCACCCGCTCGCCCACTTGTTTCAACATTCCACCAAGTGTCTCTCTTCTTGGTAAACGACGTGTCATGTGGTCGTCGCTCGCATCCTCAACCAGAGGTGTCGGTTTAAATGAATTTAGTACCGGTCTCGGGCGTTGTGATTTCCAGTCGAGCAATCTGATCGGTGTTATGGTGTATTCGCTAATCGGGCACTTCCACAAATTACGCAGTCTCAGAGTTTCAGAGCAGTCCTAATCATACATGTGCTTGTCACGAGGGCCTCTCCCACGCCATGCGGCTCATTGGGGTTATTTGACCAAACTTCACGATGCTGGTCAGTGCAGGTTGGTGAAAGTGGGACGCACAGACGTCAAGACATCGATGTTTGTGCGCCCCACTTAGCTTCCCCCTTTCTACTATGCCAAACTAGGATGGCACTTCATGATCGAACGCACGAGTATCCACGCCTTCAAAGTGTCTTGAGGTGCGCTTCTGAAATCGAGTCGTGGAGCTGCCCCTCGTGCGGTGACGGTGCAGGCTGCCCCGGGTCACCAGGCTTGACGGCGCGCGTGTGTCCGCTACTGCTGCTGCTGCTGCTGCTCCTGCTGCTGCTGCTGCCGCTGCTGCTGCTGCTGCTGCCGCTGCTGCTGCTGCTGCCGCTGCTGCTGCCGCTGCCGCTGCTGCCGCTGCTGCCGCTGCTGCCGCTGCTGCTGCTGCCGCTGCTGCTGCTGCTGCTGCTGCTGCTCCTGCTGCTGCTGCTGCTACTGCTGCTGCTGCTGCTCCTGCTGCTGCTGCTGCTGCTGCTGCTGCTGCTGCTACTGCTGCTGCTCCCGCTGCTGCTGCTGCTGCTGTTGCTGCTGCTGCCGCTGCTGCTGCTATCACTGCCCCTGGCGAGCAGGTGGCGATCCAGCTGAACGACACTCACCCGGCGCTGGCCATCCCCGAGCTCATGAGGATCCTGGTGGATTTGGAGAAGCTGGAATGGGACCGGGTGAGAACATCTCTCCCTCCGTGCGTGATGGTGGACACCGAGTGAGCGGGGCCTGCCTTGTGGTGCGAGGCAGTGGACAACTGGGGGCATGGCCCGTCTCTTGGAGGTGTTGGTGGTGGCAGTGGCCGTGATGGAGGGAGGTGGTAGTTGTGGTAGTGTGCAAGCCGTTATGCTATTCTGGCCGTGCCGCTCATTTGTGTTGACTTGAAGGATGTATGGCTGCCACGAGCTAGACGAAGTTGGTGATCCCTTCATCGTGAATTCACTGGAATGTGATGACCAACACCTTGAATTGACAACGGCGGGTGACAGAAACCCCGTGTACATCTCCGAGCAGAACTAGAGATGTTCACAACGCTTGCTTTACGAAAGTGTCGACACGGAGATTTTTTAATTCTCAAGGCATCTTGTAAAGCTGATTGGACAATATTTAAATGCAATCTCATGCTTGCTGCACCATTGCCCGGCACGCCTGGGCCACTGGTGCATGCATGTGAACCCGCTGTTTATTGGGATCCCTAATTAGTTTCTTATGGGATATGTCGTCTAGATTAAATGCCAGTTTTTAACAACAAAAAAACCCACCATTTTTATTGCTTTTCAACAATAAATTGACATTTTTGCCAACGATGTGACAACTTTATTGGATTGCCTCTTTTCGGGTGGTGGGGGTTATAGTAAAAAAAAAATTATAGATATAATTAATTTATTTCAGCAGGAATGGCACAGTAAGCTTTTTAGGCTCTACTATATGACACCTACACGATGTAACGCACAAGAAACCAGTAATGAATAATGACATTGGTCGTGAGAGCCTACCTATAAAAATCGCTGTTTATTATTGTAACTAAGAGGTAACTTGTGAACACGATCGCGTTAAACATAATCGTGATTGTTTGGCAACCCCCCCATCCTCCCACACCGCCCCCCCCCCTGACTCGCTCTCCGACCCCCTGCACCGGTGCGGCCCGGCAGGCGTGGGACATCGTGGTGCGCACGTGCGCCTACACGAACCACACGGTGCTGCCCGAGGCTCTGGAGCGATGGCCCGTGCATCTGCTGGGCAATCTGCTGCCACGCCACCTGGAGATCGTCTACGAGATCAACATGCGCCACCTCACCGTGAGTCGCGACCGTTCTGTTCGCTCTCTCCCTCGCTCTCGTGCCCTCTCTCACCGATGCGCGATGGCAGTTCGCGGGGGTGTGAGAGACATACCGGCCGATGGTTTCGTTGGTTGGGGAGTTTTTCTACGCGCTATTTTGAGGGGTAGTGAAACACATTTGAATTGAGGCCAATGGTGACGGACGGGTCTCCATTTTCACACAAAAAAAATCCCCATTTGATTTTTTTCTTTCCCGTTAGGCTGGCCAGGGTGGTGTTTGGCGGGGGGGGGGAGGGTTGCTATGGTGGTGGAACCTGGCGACATGAGTTCGATTTCTGTTGACGGCCATCACCAGTGACGATTATATCTGAACCAGTCCTCGGCCTCCCCTAGGTTGACTCATCCTCAAAATTAGTACCTGGTGCAGTGTGTAAACATTATCACAAGGGAAACAAAGGCGGCCGGGCGTGGTGCTGGCCACCTTCCCCCTCGTGTGCCGTGCTGGCCTTCATAGGTTCTCTCTAACAACACTTGACCCAACAGTCTGTTAAGGCTACGCGTGGCGATCTTTGTCTTTGTCATTGGTGTCGGAATAGAAAATCGAGGCACTGTTTCCGGGGGACTTGGACCGCATGCGCCGCATGTCCCTGATCGAGGAAGAAGGCACCAAGCGCGTGAACATGGCGCACCTGTGCATCGTGGGCTCGCACGCCGTCAACGGCGTCGCGCGCATCCACTCCGACATCATCAAGGCCACTTGGTAACGATCGCCCCGGTGACGATGTTCGTTCTCGTGGCTGCAACCCCCTCATCTTCCCCCCCCCGCCACCAGACACAACCGAGTCTGCCTTTCTCACTCGCTCGCTCACTTTCTCTCTGCTCCCCCCTGTCCCTCTCGCAGCTTTCGTGACTTCTGGGAGATTGATCCGAAGAAATTCCAAAACAAGACGAACGGCATCACCCCGCGCCGCTGGCTCCTGCTCTGCAACCCGGGGCTCGCCGACGTCATCGCCGAGGTGACGGGCACCACGGCAACGGGAGACGCACACCAGCAGCCAGAAGGGGCTCAGGCGGCAAGCCTGGCATGGGGTCGGGGTAGGATTAGGGTTATGGGATATAAGGGGGCTTGGGGTTAAAGGGATAGGGTTAAAGTAGGGTTTGGAGGTAGGGCAGCAACAGCTGTTGGTGCTGCTGCTTTTACTCCTGCGGCTACCGTTGCTGCTACTGTTGCCGCAACTGCTTCTGTTGTCGTTGCTGTTACAACTCTTGCTGCTGCCAATCATTCTGCTCTTGCTGTTACGGCTTTGTTGCTTTTGCTGCTGTGCCTACTGCTCTTGCTGCTGCTGATGCTCAGGCCACTGCTCCTGCTGCTGCTGCTCGTGTTGCTGCTGCTATGGCTACTGCTGTTACTATGTCTGCTGCTTGTGTTTCTTTATCTACTACAGCCACTACTCTTGCTGCTGTTGCTGCTCGTGTTGCTGCCGCTATGGCTACTGCTGTTACTATGTCTGCTGCTTGTGTTTCTTTATCTACTACAGCTACTACTCTTGCTGCTGCTGCTGCTGCTCGTGTTGCTGCTGCTGCTGCTCTGGCTACTGCTGCTATTATGGCTACTGCTTTTGTTAGGCTATTGCTGCTACGGTGACTGCTCTTCCTGCTGCTGCTGCCACCTACGGTAGCGTGAGCAGCAGCTCTGCGTGACAGGCGTGCGTGCCGGGTGAGGTGGGGGGAGGGTTGAGTTGACGCCTGGTGTCGCCCGTTGTTCCGCGCAGCGCATCGGTGACGAGTACGTCAACGAGCTGTCGCAGCTGGCGAAGCTCGGCGACCTGGTGGACGACGATGCCTTCATCCGGGACGTGGCCAAAGTGAAGCAGGTGCGGAGGCAGACGATGATAAATAACGAGGGCAGAGGTACAGGTGCAGCCCTGCGAATTGCGAAAGTTAAACCCCGAACTCCTGGGGGAGGTTGTTCGGCATCCCCGATGAGCACGGTTGGCTATGTACGGTTGTGAAAGAAGTTCAACGTACGTGCTTACGTGGGAAGAAATGCTCCTGGAATACATTGGTCTACGAGCCCCCATTGGTTGATGGACGCACGGCATATAAAGAAAGATGCAGGTGCATCCCTGCAATTGCTTGCTCGTGCCACCCGCTGGTGGAAGGGAAGCCACAAGCGGGAGCTCTGGAGAGCCCCCCCCCCCCCATCTCGATGAGTGGGGTTTTGGCCAATTTGTTCCACGCCAGCTGGAGGTCTTGGAATACGTGGCGGTACCCACACTTTACCCCACCACACAATAAATGCCGTTGACTAATTGTGGTTTATTTTATACTTCTGGGGGTGGGGGGGGGGGGGGATAAAACAAAATAAATTGGTATTTACAGCATTATTTGCAATTGTGACTTGCACCTGTGATCTGACAACTGCGAATTCATCCTGATCATATATTTTTTTTAACGATTGCAACATTTTTTATTTTAAACGACGACAATTTTGTTCCATTGTTTTGTTCGAGATTACACGCGCTCGTCTCACGCATCTGCCCCACGGAACTTCCTCTGTAATTTTCCGCCGATGTCAACCCCAGCCTTTGTTGCCATCGAAAACATTTTTTTTTAGTTTATTATGTTTTATTTTTATTATTTTATTACTTCCCTTCTACGTGACTTTGCCGAAAGAAACAAGAAGATGAATCCCTGCAGTCACGAAAACTTTAAATCGAAAAATCTACAACATTGTGTCATTTAAAGAGCTTCACAGCAGCCTACCGAGTCCCCCCTTCCCCCCGGACTTCAATCGAATGTCTACAGTTCTATTGCTCTTCATGTCCGGATTGTTGCAAATCTTTGTCCCCGTGGTGGCGACGGCGCAGGAGAACAAGCTGAAGTTCTCCGCGTTGCTCGAGAAGCAGTACGGCGTGGCAGTGAACCCCGACTCGATGTTTGACGTCCACGTCAAGCGAATCCACGAGTACAAGCGCCAGCTGCTCAACTGCCTGCACATCATCACGCTCTACAACCGTGAGACACCGACGCCTCAACCGCACGCAACCCGTTCGTTCGCGCGTCGTCACGCTCTACGGCCATGAGACATCATCAACCAGCCTGCAAAGCCACCCACACCTGTTCACCTGCCCACCTACTCACCTGCCCACCTGCCCACCTACTCACCTGCTCACCTGCTCACCTGTTCACCTGTCCACCTGCCCACCTACTCACTTGCCCACCTACTCACCTGTCCACCTGCCCACCTACTCACCTGTCCACCTGCCCACCTACTCACCTGTCCACCTTGTCCACCTGCTCAACTACCCACCCATTGTTCTGAAATGTGTTTTTATATTTTTTTGGCTCCTCCCCTAACAGGCATCAAGAGAAACCCAACGAAGCGATTTGTGGCCCGCACCATCCTGATTGGGGGAAAGGTAACGGCTCAGGAGAAGAGTAGTTCATAACGACCGCAAGATGTCTCTCATTTGGAGTATACTTTCCCAAATATTCAAACGCGCTTTGCCCCGACAGCTATCCAATGGATTCCGTGCCACTAATAATCCCGGGAAAAAGTGCATCTTGGAAAGTGTCACGCAATGCATGCTTAAAAATTATTTTAAAATTGTTTTTGATGTACCCATTCCATATATTTGCGGTCCGGAAAACCCATAGAGGCAGAGAGTCCAAAGCGTCGTGTTATATTTTCAGATTTTGTTGGTGAAACGCCTCTTGTCTCTGCCATTTCCAATTGCCCTGTCCTGTCCAGGCAGCCCCTGGCTACCACATGGCCAAGATGATCATCAAGCTGGTGACGTCCATCGGCGAAGTGGTGAACAACGACCCCATTGTGGGCGACAGGCTCAAGGTCATCTTCCTGGAGAACTACAAGGTGTCTCTCGCCGAGAAGGGTGAGGCTTCTCCGTGGTGGGATGTGACAAACCGTCCACCCTCTCATCCCGCCCGCCTGTCTCGCCACTCATCGTTTGCTATACTCCCTGAGTCGGCCGTCTCCCTCTTCTTCAAAAAAAATCTCCTAGGTCGTGTCGCAACAAGCTGGGTGCCAGCCCATCCTACGGACGGGGGGTGGGGGTGAATCTTTGTTTACAAACTGCCGCATGATCCTCAGTGAAACTGTTTTGCTGGATTTGGGCTTCATTTTCTACCGGGGGAGGCACTGTACCTCCCGTAAAAATAATCCAACTTGGATAAAACTTTTTAAGTGGTTTTGTGCCCTGTTGAAAACTGGCCGTATTGATCAAAGCGTTGCCGAAAACATTGGAGATGCAAACCAGAGAAAAATATATATTAGCAAATATGCAAATTAATTGTGCGCTGACATCATCCCTGGCAAGCCTCTCATCGGCTTCCATGCTGATGGTTACATTCTTCCGAGGACAAACGCACGGTGGAAAGTGCTATGCAATAATCCATGTGTATGCACGACTTTTCTTGCGTTGTTTTAAATCCTAATCCTCGGTGGCCTGGGTTTATTCATTCTGCTGCTCAAAATAGTAAGTGCGTGCGCATTAGGGTGCCACTCAGAAGTTAAGTTTTTCTTTCCAGGTCACGCCTGTTAAATTGAAGGCACTGAGTTTACTGATGATCCGTCAATATTCTCCGATGACTCAACACGCATTCCAGGCAATGCACTAGAGTCGTAGTAAAGGCATAGACACACAGAGGAGGGGCATCCTGTAAGTGTGAACAGATCAGAATGGCATTCTCAGCCTTTGACTTTTACTGCAAAAGTAACGAGTACGTATGTTTAATGTCTTTCGTTACCGTACGTAACCAACCGTGCTAATCGGAGGTACAGGCAAAGGGCAACAAACTAAACACAAACAGCAGTTGTAAAGAAATGAGTTTTCAATATAAATTTAAAACTGGATAGCTCCAATTGTTTCCTGAAATCAGAAGGAAGAGCATTCCAGACGGCTGCAGAAGTGCATCTGAAAGCGCGCGATGCAGTAACCGTCTTTGTTTTATGGCTAGCCAAAAGCTGCCACGCGGATGCCCGAAATTCTCGTGATTGTTTACACTCTTTGACGACATCAGCAAGGGAATGTTTTTTTGATAGACGTCCCGTAGAGCAGCGAGTTCCAATAATCGTGCCTTGTCAGATACTGCGCTACATGCCACCGTGTCGGCTACGTCAAGCGTTAGCCACGGCGCGTATCTAGAGGCCACCACTCGTGCTCGCGATTCCTCGTCCTCCTCGGTTTCGATCGTAACCGCGGCGCTCGCTCGCTCGTTCCTCCGCCGCCCGCAGTGATCCCGGCGTCGGACCTCTCGGAGCAGATCTCCACGGCCGGCACGGAGGCGTCTGGCACGGGCAACATGAAGTTCATGCTGAACGGAGCGCTCACCATCGGCACCATGGACGGCGCCAACGTGGAGATGGCGGAGGAGGCCGGGGAGGAGAACCTCTTCATCTTCGGCATGCGCGTTGACGAGGTGGAGGCGATGGACAAGAAGGGGTGAGGGAGAGGTCGTCGTCGTCCGACAAGACAACGCAATGGGCTTGGGAACACGCCTTGATGTGGTCCGTGCAGGCGCTCGCTCGGTGGATGATCTCGTCCATCAGCGGATTGAACTTGGCTGATTATGATGAAATGTGACCGCATCCAGCGAGTTGTCCACCGAGGGTGGCAGAACGCATGATGAGTTGGTGGACGTGCACGGTGTTGCTTTTTGCGTTGTTTTTATGTGGAGTGTTCTCGCCAGTGAGAGCCAGTCAGGCCAGAAGCACTTCTTTAGCAAGGCTCACTCTGCTCCACATCAGTGCATCGTGATTTGTGTAATTTATACTCTTTTTTTTTTTCGGTAAAGTCACGTAGGTTAAAAAAGAAAACAAATAAATTAAATCACGACGTTTCGGAGGCAACACAAGCTTCCGTCTTCAGGTAGAACCGTCACAGAAAAATTACTGTATCAAGTGAAGAGAGCGCTAAGAGACATGAGATTATATACAGGTTAAGGGGGGGAGGAGCCAGGATGAGCCATGGGGGGGGGGGGGTGATAAGCTGGTGACATCATTTTTATTTATTTAAGATGCCAGTGAGTTAATACGGGAGCTAAGTTAAGCCGCCTTTTGTTATGCTGCAGGGGATTAGGAGGACGGATGAGCGGAGGGGGTGCCGCGTGCAGGCGATGGCATGTGGTTGACAAAAGATAAACACATGAACAAAGTAAAAAACGGAGGCAGTAATTAAGCTAACAAACTGGTTGCCTTGCAGTATACTGCAGTAAACTATAAGGCTGCTAAAGTTTAACTTGGTTAAAAAAGGGCTAATCAAGCTTAAATAAAAAAATAATGATGTCACCAGCTTATTACCCCCCCACCACGGCCCATCCTGGCTCCTCCCCCCCCCCCCCCCTTAAACAGGATATAATCTCTTGTCTCTTAGCACTCTCTTCACTTGATACAGTAATTTTTCTGTGACGGTTCCACCTAAAGACGGAAGCTTGTGTTGCCTCCGAAACGTCGTGATTTAATTTATTTGTTTTCTGTTTTGACCTATGTGACTTGACCGAAAAAACCAAAGAGTATGGATCATTGCAGTCACGAAAGCTTCAAATCTAGAATTGTGTAATTTAGTTTATTGTCCTTCCCCCGCACCTCCGATTAGCACGGTCGGCTACGTACGGTGTGAAAGAAGCTCTACATACATAGATACGTACGTCCGCAGCAGAGAGCGCACATCGGGGAGTTGACCGAAACAGGAGGGGGGGGGGTGGGGACAGGTGGGGGAGAGGCAACACCTTGGTGGGGGGGGAGGGAACGGGGAGTTCTCGGTTGAGGCGTGGGCGTTGTCGTGATGTCGTGGTCGTCCGTCTCCACACGTTGCCGGTGCCGCAGGTACAACGCGCGCGACTACTACGAGCGCCTGCCCGAGCTGCAGCAGGCGATCGACCAGATCAGCAGCGGCTTCTTCTCCCCCAAGCATCCCCACGTCTTCGAGGACATCGTCAACATGCTCATGCACCACGACAGGTACTCGCGACGGCGCCGCCCGCCGGGAGCGCGCCCGTCGAATGCGGCAGACGGTCCGTAGTTCGAACCGGGCCGGCCGCTCTGGCTAATAAGGGCGCCACGATGGCGAAATGTTAATTACCGCGCCTGGTATGTATGCGGGAAGTCATGGGTTCGATCCTGGAGTTTGCATGTTCTCTTAAGTTGAATCGATAGTGCGCCAATATCAATGAGTCGTGAAAATGCGTTGGAAAAAAAACTGACCAGCGGTTCTGCTATTCTGCCGCCCCTCGCCCCCATGCCGTGGTGGCGAGATGTTAACTCCCTCACCTGGTATGCAGGAGGTCGTGAGTTCGATCCCGTCCCTGCCGCCTGTATATTAAGGTTTGCGGTGTCTTCTCTTTGTTGTCGCTTTTATCCAAGTCCTCCAGTTTTTCCCGCCACATTTTGATTCATGCGTTTAGAGTATTTGGCTGCGATACATTTCCACATTAGAAGCCGCCACTTCGTTAAGCTATAATTTCTGAAAAAGAGCTATATAGCTCAGTCGGCCTTACCTGTTAAAATAAAAAATTAAAAGTGAGGTGTGGTATTGATCGTAAAATACTGCGCGCCGTCCGTTTCGATCGCAGTGGATGCTAAAGATCCCCGGACGGCTTTCGAAACGAGTCGGCCGTCGTGTGCCAGCGTCACGGGATTCAAATTTTCCACATTTGAAAATGACGCCGCAGTTTACTGTAATTTGGATTGTACACGGCAGCATTCATAGCTTTCACGCCAGGTGCAGTCACATTTTGCCGCACAGGGACGTGGCACCAGGGGTGACACTTTATGATGTGTTGAGATGTGGTGATGTGAGTCGCTTATTGTGTATGAGAGAGGGTCCTGTTGTAAAGGAGTGTGGCTCTTTATCAAAGACACGAATCGTTATAACTATCGAGCATTTAAAGAACAACCTTGCAAAAGTTGCAACCAACCCTCGATTCATCCGGATTGTGGATTAACAAATTCAAATATTGTTATAAAATATATATTATTGGCTGCTCCTCACTCGTCAAGGGTCGGTGACTCGGGTCCCCCCCCCCCCCCCCCCCCGAGTGACGTGACCGCAGACAACAACACGTCAGCCCAGTGAACCAATCACTCGGAGGTGCAATATAAACTGACGCGTTGTACGTGTTCACCCCCTTTCCGCAAAGCGGTTTGTTGCATCTCCGTCTTTTGGTTTTATCTGGGCCATGCCCCCCCCCACCCTTCCACTCCTCGCTACCGTGCAGTAATCCAATGTCGCCTGCAGCCACGATGTGTTCCGCCGTACCTGCCTGCTCCGATGTTTTACGTGTCGACGTTTGAATGACGTTCGCAGGTTTAAAGTTTTTGCCGACTTTGAGGATTACGTCAAGTGCCAGGAGAAAGTCAGCGAGCTCTACAAGGTGAGCAGTTTACGGCGGACTTCACCAACTCGACTTCACGTTGGTTTTGTTAATGTATTGCTATCGGTTTTTTTTTATCCAGCAGTGGATAGACTGGCTCGTCATGATAACGGGTCAGACCGTCATGCTGACGGGCGTTGAGCGAGAGTGTGCGTTGCGGAGGTTCACAGTTCGAGCAGAGCGGCCGCCCTGGTTAATACTGCAATACCCGCCATCTACTTAGCAGCGGACAAAGATCCCGTATCTTTATTTGAAAGAGAGTGGCCCATGTGTGCTGGTGTCACGGTCCAAATTTTCAACATATTTGATGAATATTTAGCAAAGTTACTTAATTTCGAGAAGCCACGTCACAACATTGTCCCCCACGTGGCAGACTGTTTCCCCATCGCAGGCCGGTGCTGCGGTCGCTTTGTGGCGCACAGTGACAGCTGCCACCAGGGGGGTCCCCCTTGGTTAGACTACCCGGAGATATACATCATGGGGGAAAGGCGCGCGGGATAAACACTCCGTGATGACGATGACAATGCCATCGCTGCCCACTTACCCCTCCCCCTCCCCTCCTGACCCCACCCACCGCATAGAACCCCCGCGAGTGGACGATCAAGGTCATCCGCAACATCGCCGCGTCCGGCAAGTTCTCGAGCGACCGCACGATCGCGGAGTACGCGCGCGAAATCTGGGGCGTCGAGCCGTCCCGCGTCAAGATCCCTCCGCCGAGCAAGCCCCGTGAGGAGAGCCACACGGCAGATACGACAGCCAAAGCAGCCAAAGCAGCCGCGGCAGCCAAAACCGCGCCGCCACTGCCACCTTCGCACAAGGGGCTGGTGCGTGCCATCAGCGACTACTAAACAAACGGCCCGCCCCCCGCCCGTGCTGCGCCGTGTGGAGGAGGAGGACGGGGCGAGACGGCACTCTGATCCGGGCTGAGCGGGGAGCGGCACCGGCCCTGGGGCGGTGAGCAACGTGACGCTCGCTGGTGAGGGCGTCGTAAAGGTTGCAGGTGAAGATACTCTTTGGTTCTTTCGGTAAAGGCAAGTAGAAAAATAATAATAGATAACGACGTTTCGATCGCCACACAAGCGATCGTCCTCAGGTGGATTTTTATTTTTTTATTTTTCTACGTGACTTTACCGAAAGAACCAAAGAGTGTGGATTCCTGCAGTCGCGAAATCAAATCAAGATTGCAGGTGAAGATGTTTTAAAAAAAAAGATGTAAGGTGCACCCTCTTCAATTGCTTGCTCGTACCACTGCGGGCGGGGGAGCCTCTGCTAGAGAGAGCTGTGGACAGCCCATCTCCAAGAGGGCATTTGGTCTACTCTTCCAACACTGTACTGACGTCTTGGGAATGTGGTGGGGAGTACCCAATGCAGAACCCTCCGGAATAAAATTGTCCGACTCGGTGAGAATTCCCTGGATAAATAGCTGTTATGGAATGCAGGGTTTAATAATTAGGTAATGATGGATTTTTGTCTGGCCTTGGCAGCACCGAGGGTAATTTCGTGGTTTGTTGACCAGGCCGCAGAGTGCAGTCTACTGGAGTGTCGCACCACTTCTGATTGTTTCCCACTCTAGCAGAGGGCTTAACTCTGCCTCCCGTCGTACAGAACTACACATCAGCTCGCACGTGTCCCTCCCAAACTCTGAACGCCCCACCTTGCATGGAGCTCAACCACTAAAGTCGGCACTCGCCCTGCCCCCGCGCCCCCCAGGTAGGGGTGGGTGTGGTCCCTTCCCTTCGAGTCTGGCTGACTTCACAGAACCTCGCACGATTGACCCCGGCCCTCCTTACAGTGCACTGGCGTTGTGCAGAGGCAGCCGCTACCCCAAGTTGGATTACAAGCCCGACCAGAAAGCCATGCCAAGCAAGCACTAACCCCATTGGCAGCACTCGCTAGAGTTACAGCAATACCTGCCGGTCAGTCGATTTCGGCGGGTCACGTGTTCCACCCTTTCCAAGACGTCTGCCTAGTGTGGAAGAGTAGGCTAATGTACCCACTAGAGAGGGGGAGGCCCTTCCGCCATCAGGAAGTGGTGGTTAAAGGGCCATTCCGGAAGCTTCTGTCCGACACCATCTGGAGGAGATGCACCCGCCGGCAAACGATAGTGGGTGCTACCAGGCCGTTCAAAAACCGGATGAGATGGGACGAGGATGTCGTTGTTCGTGGCGGTGGTGGCAACACTTAGTGCGTGTGCGTGAGCTCCTTCGGCAGGCAAGGCTGCGTTGGCTGGGTCATGTCACCCGCGTACCCGGCCACCACATGCCTAAACAGCTTTTGTTTAGCCGGATAGAGGGGGCTAAACAGGCGCGGCACGGGGTAGAGAAGAGATGGAGTGATGTGGTACAGGAGGATGTGGAGCTGAGTGGGCTTGCTGATGACTGGTACTAGTGGTATCAAAATCGTCCTCTGTGAAGGAGGCTCGTGAATGACGCTACTGGGCAGTTGGAGGCAGTCGCCCTCCAACAACAACAAAGGTCAGAGGAGCGACGCTCACAACATCGAGCGGAGCGCCGGGTGGCTAAAGCACAGCAAGTTGGCACAGTAAGGGGCACAAGGTGGTGCATCAGCTAGTCATCTCAGTCGGGCAACCCATGGCACCTGAGTCTGTCCCGCGACTTCCTGCCAGCGGGCATTCGAAACTTCATGTGGCCTTAATGCGCAGATGGCCTGGCACAAGCGCCGTGGTGATGTCACCACTTATGTGTGCCGAATGGCGGTAGTGTGCTTGTGTGAAGCCACTGTGCAGCCCAGCTTCACGTGAGAACGTGGAGTTGGAGTTCTTTCCCTGGACGATGCGATTGTCTGAAAATCGGATCGAGTTGCAGTCTGATTTTAGTTGGGATAGTGTTGCACCCTCGCACACCTGGATTTTCTCAGGGTCTCCGTTTTCCTCCCATATATCAAGACCAATTAATCGGCCAAGAACATCTTTAAAAGTTAAAGGATCGCAGAGCTTGGGCAATTGTTGGTGCCGGCTCACCGCGTGTCTGCTGCTGCCTTCCCTACTCCATCTGTGGTTCCACCTGGAAGCCCCTCCTTGAGTCGTTGAAACACTTTTGCAGTGGTAGGTTGCGAGTTGAGATTATTGTTCAAGTAAATTTAAAATAAAATTTACTTCAACCAAAGTTGTAATGAAACGGGACAATAGGGACCTGTAAAAAAAAGTGCAATTGGAGTTTCCTTGGGGAAAAACCTGATTTTTAGCAATAAAAAAAGTTATCTCTTCTAGATTATTCTATAGATTTAGATAATTATAAGACGTCAGCTGGTTATGCAGTCCTCTAGGTGTCTGTGTGTGATGCTCCTAGTGAGGAGTGGTGGTGCAGTGGATAGCGCATTGCACTATGAACCCGGCGACCCAGGTTCCATTCCCGCTCACGCCCACCATCTGACAATTATCTTACCAGTCCTGAGCCTCCCCTAAGTAGACTCAGCCTAAAAAACTATACCTTGCACGATGTGTAAACATCAGCCTTGAGCGTGGTGTTGGCCACCAACCCCTTGTGCATAGAAGTGCTCGCTAACAGCACTTGCCCCAACAATCTGCTAAGTCTAAGGGGGTGGGGGGGGGGCATCTTTGTCCTTTGTGCCAAGTAAATGACTTCTCAATCACTCCCCAGGATAACGTTTGCCAGGCCGGCCTGCCTGCCTCCAAGCCTGATTTCTTTGCCAATGTGAGGAGTCCTAACATTCGTCTTCCGGATGTTTGCCTGCACTGGCGTTACAGACGATGCTCGGCCCCCTCGTGAGTTCACGCCAAAATCTTCCGCACTAAAATGTGTCCTTTGCTCCAGGGTTTTTTGGAAACGCTGGCCCTCACGGCCCACCGCCCTTTTTTTCGTAATTATCAGGTGGGTGCCGCTCGAAACCTCCGTAATTCATATTCGAGCCGGGAGGCATATCGGTGGCCTTGGAACTGCGGACCAGCGTGGATCCTGGAAACCGTTGGAATTTTGTGAAACCCCCTGCCCTTGCTGTTTTAATGAAAAACTTGCAAGCTCAGGCTGATGCACAGTGGGAGAGATATTCTGCTCTGTGCTCGAGGTTGCTCTAACATTTTCAACAATAGGGAAAAAAAACAATACACTCATTTTACTTGCTTTCACTAATTGTAACTTTTTTTTTCTGATAGATTTTCTTTCAATTACCTGCCACACCACTGTCCAGTTTACAATGCGGGGACTTTTGATTGAGTCAAATTGTACGGCGCTGAGATTGGTGCGGTGTCGAGATTTGCATGTGTGCGTGCGGGGTCTTAAAATTGAAACGTTTTATATTTCTCGTCCATTTCTTTCGCCACTGATCCGGTCGGTCTGGTTGGTGCTGAAGCTATTGGGACTTGTCTGTGCCTTAATCACAAAAGGAGTTTAACTTTATACGTAATAATCTCATACATAGCAGTAGTATTTTACATACTGAGCATTCGCAAAGTATATGATTGTAACTTTTGTCATGAAATACTGGAGTATTTTATAGCCCCTTTGTTAATCCATCTTTGGGCGAAGGCCTCCTCGCACCTCGACGGTCATGGGAGTTCATTAGTCCAGCGTGAGCCAAACCCTGGTTGCTGGCTTTTGTAGTCCACCTAGATATTGACCTGTTGTTTTCAAATGTTAAATGGTGTTTTATACAATTCCTTTTGGGTTATCTGTTATTATTTCTGTTACATTAACTCCTATTTTCAACTGTTAAGTGGGAGCACCTCTGTGACTCACGAATTAAACCAAGCAAAGATTCAAGCCACACGTTTTCCCCCCGTGTCGTCTTCTTGTCAACAACACGGATGTCCACTCAGTAGTTGGATCTGTCGTTTATTTAATTTCAACCCAAACAGGAGGAAGAACAGAGTGGGTAACACGGTCCTGAACAATGCCTTGTCAAGAAGCTGAACCTGGTAACCCCAACTCCATTCCCATGAGGAATGGAGATCCGGTCCGAGTCTTTGGTTCTGCTCACTGGTTTGCACCATGCTGGATAGATAAACCAGCCACAAGTCCTCTGCGTTGATTCGTGATGCCCGTCAAGAGGAAATGCCCACTGTAAAGCACCATCAGTGCTCGTTCTCTGCCGGAATGGTCCGGAAAGGAACACTACCGGGAATAATTTTGGCTTGCCACATCCATCTTGACTTATTTTGTCCTCAAACCAAACCTATTCATAGGATTATAGGGATTGATATAGGGTAAAATAATATAGGATCAGGCATGCCTTGTATTCTAGTGGTTAGTGCCTTATGCGGCTAATACATACTCCAAGCCAGCTGAGCAGTGTTACATACACTGGAGTGAGAGATTAAGCCCTGAATGAGAATGGTTTATGAAAGTGATTAG
Organism: Lethenteron reissneri; assembly: GCF_015708825.2. NCBI lineage: Eukaryota > Metazoa > Chordata > Hyperoartia > Petromyzontiformes > Petromyzontidae > Lethenteron > Lethenteron reissneri. Next base: position 9,353,256 of record NC_083789.1, on the reverse strand, counting down.
AAAGTGCCGATTCATGGATTATGAAAGTTCTCCAGTTATTTTTCCCCCCACTGAGTGAAAGTTTGGCAACTTGATTTCCTACAATACTGACAAGGTGCCAAACAAAATAGAAAATTCCCTTAACATGAACAAAAAAACACCCACAAAAAATATGAATCTCCTAAGTGACACCATCGACCTACCCCGTCGATTCACTTTTGCAACGTAGCACCAGACGGAACTTAACTACTGAAAATTCCCAAGGCCTCTGTCCTGAGTAACAGACCTTGGGTTGGACCAACTGGAGGGGAGAGAATTTCAGTTGCAGGTCATCCAGCTTTGAGCTCCTCTCACCCCCACCCAGGGCAAAATGATACAGTCCCTGTGGAGAGTCACGCCCATGCAAGAAAGCACGTGCAATCCACTGCTGGATGAGGGCAGCCCCACACAGTGCGGGTCGTGGAGGGCGGGAGGTTATGGCTGTACTTTGCCACGGTGGTCGGTGCGGGTTGGCGAAGGCGGAGAGCATTGAAGTACAGTACAACAACGGATTTTGGTGCACTGCCCAACCCAAGTAGTGCTGCATGCTGTTAACATTTGAACGGTTTTAGTGCAAGGATGGGTGACCATCCAACACAAAGGTGGCAGCAAGGCACATGATTGTTCAAACGGCAAAACAAATTGCACTGCAAGAAGAAAATTGGCTGTCCGGGTCGTTTTGCTAACAACCATGGGGCCAGATTGGACCACCAAAACGTCTCTTCCCACCCCCCCCCCCCCCTCCAGATAAATCGTGCACAGATAAAAGCAAGCATTGTCACAGCAGATGCATTCGTTGGGGGTAGTAAAGCCAACAGAGGCACCAGCCTCACGGAGCTGCGGGAGGTCTTGAACGTTCACTCGTGGGTCCTTTCATGTTCGTACCATCGGTCTCGTCTTCCAGCGATCGACTAACGTTTCTTTGCAGTCCCCCCCCCTTCTTGTTCCCCCCCACTACAACCCCCACCGCCCCCACCATGCACCCCCCCCCCACCCCACAACTTTTACCAATTCCCAGTCTTCCACTCTTATTATAATGACCACGACACCAAAAGCCAACAAAAGCTGCCATTAAGATTGCATATAAAGAAGCAGCTGAACGTCATCAACATCATCATCGGCGGCGTCGTCGTCAGCATCATCATCGTAGCTACCCATGCCACGCGCGCGCACATGCGTGTGGGCAAAGCCCCCCCACCCAATCCCCCCCTCCCCGCGTGCCAGTCGTGGTTGGGCTCCCGACGTCGTTTGCTCGTTGGACGAAGCCGCGGCTACGGAGAGCGCCGCTCTGGCCGACCGCCCCCGTCCACTCGCGCGCGACGTTCACGAGTACAAGGTGAGCTGCAGCCACTGTGCGAAGAGAGGGGTCAGAAGGTCACGGGAGGGACGAAGGAAAGACATTTGGGGTTACTATTTTCCCTTAGATGAATGTTATATTTTCAGGGAAGTAAGCGAAAGGTTGATAAAATTATGTCATTGATGTGTTAACAACACTGGCCTCAAAAAATATAAAATCGGTGACGTTTCGGGCAATGGGCCTTCGTCAAAGCGCAACGTCAAATTAGATCCATTTGGTTGTGAGAATCGTTGTTGGACTTGACAGGGAACGAAACGGGTGACAATTTTATTTGGCTATGCTGGTGGTTGGGAGGGTCTCTTATGCCCCATGTTTGGCCTCATCATTACGTGTACGAACCGAAACATCTATTTGTGAATCGTCGAAAGACAGACCCAGAATACAGTCGAGGGGAATGCAATCTCGAGAAGAATCTAGTTATGCTTTAAGCCAGGAAATAAATGCAGATGAGTGATTTGTAATAGATTACACACTGGCGTAAAATGACAAAGCCTGCAATACAAGAGGACACTTTTAGACGACAAAACCTGTGATGTCAGGAACCCAAGATGTTTGGTGGTGGTGTTAGCACCCTAGCCTGGTATACAGGAGGTCGTGGGTTCCATCCGGAGCCCGACACCTGTATATTTGGAATTTGCACGTTCTCCCCATAATTGTGTGGATTTTTGTCCGGGTCCTCTGGTTTTTCATTATACATTTAGAATCAACGTGTGTTTTAGAGTATTCGGCTGCTATACATTTTCACATTAGCTCCTTAAATTGAGCTATCATTTGTGGCCAGTTTGCTTCTAAAAAAAGAGCTACATCCAGTAGCTCAGTGGGCCTTACCTGGTAAAAAATTAAAGAAATAGTTAAGGATAGTTTAATGCATAAGATTCAGACGTGTGGGTCAATCCTGATCCTTCTCAAGTTTTTACATCAAGAACTTCGCCTGCTATTGATCATGTTTGTAGTCACCAATTGTATCATCTAAATTGTGCAATCGGTGGCAGTCGTGTCAGTAGATGAAGAATCCAGAGCAGGGCAACAACTCACGTTAGAGAATGGCAGGTGGAAGCGGATATCACAGAACTACCTCTGAGATAAATCCGTTTTAAGTGACCTCCGTAGAGGGTAGCACTTCCCCTCCCGCTCCTTATGCCACCGAGGGTAACGTTCGTCGCATGGCAGTCAAGCCGATTAGATTTACATTCTCAGAACTGGAAATGTAGCCAAATTTAAGTTCGGAACCAACATTTCCACGATGCGTTTTTCTGCGCGCATTCATTTGTGACTGGGCTGAGGCCATCGACTCTACACTTTAATCAATGCCCGTTAGCATCCGAATTCAAACACGAGGCTCAACGGTGCTGGATCAGCGCTCCGATACGCAAGGCTGGAAATGGGACGAAGTTACTGGGGGAACTCGTGAATGATTCGCCCCACTCCCACTAGATCGTCGGAGGAGGGGGGAAGAGGAGCTTCGCTCCATGTATGTGTAGTGGTATAGCGCCGGCTGCTGTCCAGCAGTGGCAACTGCGGTGAACGAGCAGTACACGCCGGTGAGCGTATACACGGGTGTGTTGGCAGGGCGGAGGAACTGGGGCAAGGGTCATGGGAGACCCCATCTGGAAGCCCCTGGAACCCGATCGTGGGTTCGAGAAGGGAGGCGCGGCCAGGGCGGAGCCAGGCCGCGTTGGGTAGCATGAAAGCAGCTGAGAGCGGGAGCTCATGGCTGCCGGTTCTGGGGAGTGAACTCATCTCGTCGTCGCTGTCATCTTCGCTAGATACTGCTCGACCGGATAGTTGTTGACCGTCTCGGTCGGCGCCATCGGTGTTACAGGGTCAGGGTTGTGTTTAGGCTAGGCTAGACTAGGGAGAGCGTGAGGGCGAACCTGTGAAGGTGTTAATAAAGAAGGTGCCTCCTAAAAACCTTGTCTCCCGCTCCGCTGACACTACATGTGTCTCTGTGCGTGTCTCTGAGCGTATCTGTGGGTTTCTGTATGCGCCTGTGGGACTCTCTTAGTCTAAGGGTTTATCTGCGAGTCAAAAAAAGATATTTAAAAATGTATGAATAATTAATTCCAGTCGGGTTCAAATTTTCAGACCCACCACATCATTCCGGGGCTGACATGGCCATTATGAACCACCGAGTGTCCCGACATCCACCTCTCTCTCACATGTGCGCGGAAATAACTTCATTGCCATGTATAAAGCATTGCAATTTACATTTTCTTTTGAGATAAAAATGCAAAATGTTCAACAAATTCCAGGCACGATGAACAAAAACACTCCGAATCGTTGTACCTCATTCAGGCCCAGGTTGATCATGCCCGTCCCTTTCTTGTCAAAGGCAGCGAAGATTCCTGTTTAAAACAAGCGAAACAAAAAACACAAGCTCAGACCCCTGCTGACGAGACCCACAAAAGTCGAACCCAACCCCCAGGGGATTATTGCTGTGTACAGAAATGCTGCGGGGGAAACTATTGGACCGGAAGCCCCCCATTGGCTGGTGGACGAATGCATTAGATGGGATGAATCCACGTCAGTTTCGTTTGGGGCAAGAAGCACAGCCTCGTGTATTCAAAAGATCGCTTGCGACACGGAGCAGAAAATAGCAAGATTAAAAAGTTTAAACGCCTGGATAAAATTCCAACCCATGTTGTCAGTAGGCACCAGTGCAGCAAATTCCATTGTTCTACTGCACTATGCTCCAGTGTCTATGCTCCCCGCCTTCACCACCCTGCAGCGAAAGTTTGGTCAAACAACTCCCATGACCTGCATGGTGGAACAGAGGCCCTTGTCTAAAAAGGCCCGTACACATAATTGTATGTAAAATACAGATTGTATTTTGCACTGTATTCAACGGTTTTATTTCTGCTATTTATACGATCTACTTTGCACCCGGTCTCAGTGGGCACTGAACCTTGATTAAATAATAATAAAATAAAACTTCTGTCTACACGTCCGTGCGTGAGTGCGTGCGCCCGTTCAGATTCTTCGCGCAGAGCGGGAGTCTTACTGAACATGGACTCGAGTCGCGTGAGGCAGGCCACGTAGCCGTCAAAGTTGATCTCCAAATTCTCGTCCGCGTATCTCATGGCGACGAGCTCGTGCAACATCGTGGTAAGCTTGAAACCTGGCGGGCAAAGTAATCGCGTGACCAGCGAACACATTCAACAGAGGAGGGGGTAACACAGCCACGCTTGTTGCAGAAGTTCGCGGTTCAGACCCGAGGCCACCCTGGTTAACACTCGTGGTGAGTGGAAGTGGATTATGATGTGGAAATGTATAGCAGCCAAATACTCTAAAACACATGGAGGACTCAGAGAAAAATCCACACGACCACGGGGAGAACATGCAAACTCCAAATACTGGCGTCAGGATCGGGATCGAACCCACGACCTTCTGCATACCAGACGAGGGAAACAACATGTTGCCACCGTGGGGCCCCATTGCCAGCAACGCATTTACTATGGACTACTATGGCAACCAGCTGTAGCTGTGGAGTAGACCGAGTGGAGCGCTGTCTAGCCAACGAAAACAGAGTTTGTTAATAAGGCATGTTCAATAACTATAATTGGTCTAGAGAGCACACGAACTCGGGTTGTCTCGTGACCAAATATCTGCGATCCCATTGGAAGTTGCAAACCCCAGTTTCCCACCAGGGGGCACAGCAAACAGATCTGTTCACAATTTGGGCTACCACAGTTTCTAACGACAGAAAATAGCACGGAAATTATTGCCAGCAACGACTGCTGACAATAGTTGATTAAAAAATAGCTCTCGTGCATCGTCATCATCATCGTCACGGCATTCAGCGGTCATACTGGACATGTGTGAAAGAGCTTCATAGCTCAACAGATTTCTCCAGTCTAAATATAATAACCGCGAAGCAGGGCTTCATTTCAGCCACGTTTACCGTCCCGGTCGGCGACACCAGAAAACATTTCTGTTAACACCCGGCACACCGCATCCAGTATACCGCTCGCTACAGTTGCGGCTACCGTAACTCCAGGTGAACCACAGAGACACGGAAAATCTCCGGTCAGAGGTTAATCCTCCCCCCCCCCCCATTCCCAGCTGCGATGACTCCTTTACATTATAACCGCCACCTCAAAAACAACCGCAGCCGACGCGACAGTGAGATTTACCTGCAGCCTCGACGGCAGACCTCATCTCGTACGAGGCCATCGTGCCCGAGCGGTCGGTGTCGAACTCCTTGTAGATGTCCTGCCGGGCGGCGGGGCACAAGAGACGCGTCGCATTGAGACGTCACTTGGAGGCGCAACGACGGACGCACCGGTTCGTCGCTCGATCCTTATCAAATTCACGAGCTTAGCGGTGTATAGCAACCCTTTATTTATCGAGGCCTCTCCTGCTGCCGGTCGGTGTGGGTTTTGGTGCTGGTGGTCGTACCCAGGACCGGTGCCTGGGTATCCTACTCTGGTCGCCGGGTTTATAGCGCAATTATCGAACCACTGCACCACCGCTCCACCACAAAACGGATGGAATATGCCTCAAGGTCACGTGTGCATGGATTCACGTGCTTTCTAGCGATTAAAGATTTTATGAAGGAGAGTGTAGAGTGTGGGGCTCAAGACAAATGAGCAAAACAAAAGTCACACATGCAGAAAGATTCCTAAACAAGCGAAGATGTTCGTCGAAGGCACAACAGTTTTTTTAAAGGGGGCCCAGAATCGGAACGATATCAAGGCAAGATGAGAGCAGGCTGGAAGTGAGTTTACAAAACTGAACTACATTCATAAACAACCAGTGCGCCTAAATAAGGACATTATTAACATCAGCGGTTTACTCACAATGGTCCACACAACAGCACGTAATGTTTTTTTTTTAATACAATGTTGAATTTTTGCGTTAAATGAAGGAGACTCGACCTTTCAGAGGAAGTGCGGTCACCAATAACATCCGGTGACCCAGTCGTATTGTAACGAGCCTGACTGCTGACAAGACCCTGCCGGACGAAAACCAGTGCAGACTCTCCCTGCTTAAACAAATCCCGCTTGGTAAACGTCGGTCTGGAAAGCCGACCCGCGTGAACCTTACCGACAAACTAAAAACATCCCATTTTATTATTTATTCGACTTCCTACAACGCTCCGCAACCATATCGGATCACTTTGGCTGGGTCAGGCGAGTGCACGGGGGAACTGGTGGCGGAGGTGCGGCAGCAGCAGCAAGCAGACGGAACTCACCACCCACTTCTTGATCTTAAACCACAGGTACTTGAACTCCTCGTAGCCCAGCTTGCCACTGCCGTCTTTCTGCAGCGCGCTGGGTTAAAGTTCATCGGCGGGACAAACGCTTGCGTTGCGCGCGCACTCCTCACGTATTATTGCTATTATTATGTTGTTAACTTACTGAGTTGGGGCTACACGTGGCAGTCATATCCCCCCTCTACTGGTGGCAAACCAATGCCCGCTCGTAGGCCAGGTTCTGGGTCACATCGTGTGTCACACGCAGGTGGAGAGCTGCCAGCAGGGGGTGCCCTTTATCAAGTTTTAGATGAGATCGTGTAACGTGTAACCCCAACTTAGTAAGTTAATGTCAGCAGCTAGTGGCGTGTAAACCGCTCTGGGGTGCCCCAGCGTAAAGGCGCACACAGTCTGCCAAAAACAAATTACTATTTTTATTATTATCACTTGTGTGTAAACCACCTTCACCAACACATGTCGGCCAGTGTGGTGAAGTATTAATAAATAGCCCCAATGACCCGCACCGTGTGGGGAGTCCTTCATCCAGCAGTGGATTAACACGGGTGTACATCTGTATGTAAAATCCAAGGTAAGGACCAAGTTTGATTTTATATATATAACAAAAAAAATTGTCCAGATCATTACGTCGGTGCATAACCCAATGATCAAATCCTACACGTTTGACTTTTGCAAACGATCGCTGGACAGAGTGGGGGAGGTGCAGGGAGGTGGGGATACGTCCAGAAGTGCCACGATCCCACGGCAAGTTTCAATGCTGAAGCCCTTTGTCTTGAGTGAAGGGTCTGTTCAGCATCCACACACGCAAAGACAAAGATCCCCCCCCCCCCGTACAGCCTTTAACACTTTGTCACGCAATAATCATGCATCACCATTCTCCACACACACACACACACAGCCACGACAGTCACTAAACGTTCATGTGAGAGTAAGCGTGCGTGCGTGCGTGCGCGAGTGGCCGGCATTTCGTCCGTACGTTTCATGACGATTTTATTCAGGATTCTCTGAAGCTCGAGGGAGCTGATCTCCATGTCCTGAAGAAAAAAATTGAAAATTATATCGTAGAACCCGATCCTTCAGTTCGTTCACATTTAAAACGAGGCAAGAGAAGAGATGCTCGTTTTCTACTTACAGCCTTCAGGCCGTGCTGAAAAAAGAATCCCATTGAAATCCCACACAGTGGCACTTAATTTGTTGACTGCAGAGGGATGAACAGCTAAGCCAACCTCTTACTGGGCTTTGATTAGTGCCGTAGGTCGGATAGCACGACTATGAATGAAACGCTGCCAGTTCACCGCATGTCCTGGTTGAGCCTCCCTCAATTATGCCATCCCTCATTAAAAGAAGTGTTCACTCAAGAAGAGTGAGCGCATGAGCTCCACCCCCACCGAAACAGGCTTTCCCGGGTGAACAAAATTGAATTTCTGGGACACACCAGTGATGGCCCCACTCTGCAGCGGTGAACGAGGCGGTGAAATACGGCGTGGAAGCCAATTTAATTTTATTGTTTGGGGATTTTTCTTTATTTCTTTTGCTCCAGCCTCGTGAGTTCATGGTTCAAGTCCCACAGTTCGTCGAGTATAATTTCCGGATCCGCTTTGCGACACTGCCTCGGCCACACCGCACATGTGGCCAGTCCACCGTCGATCAGCAGGAGCGGCAGGGGACCAGGTGCTCTCATGCCGGGTCCGGTAGAACTAACGGACTGGGCGATTGGCACCGTGGCACCCCCTCTCCACTCGCTTTGTACGTGCCAGCGAGTGGAGACACGGCACGGTGGGCACGGAGGGCATGGGGGACACGCAGGGGCACGGGAGGGGGGGGGGTTACAGGGGGGCTACTCACATCTCCAGCGAGGACTTTGAAGGCATTCTTGATCTGCTTGTCTTCCTCCGTCTCAGGCTGCTTGGGAACCACGGGCTGGTGGAAAGGCGATCACGATTATAAACTTAGCGGATTGTGATAACGTAACACAGCGCAGTGTCTGGACACGCACTTTTTTGCACAGTCGACTTTATTACGTGGACCAATTAGTTTTGTACTTATGGGTTTAACTTTCAGGTACAGCCCTCTTCAGTTGCAGCGCCTGGATGAAGAGAAATTCCTCAAACCATTTCAGACATAGGAGTTGTTTGACCATACTTCACCATGCCGGCGATGCCCAGCGCTGGTTAAGATATCACCCGCCGCTGGTGTTAGCCGTGGCTAGGAATCGAACTCAGGTCGCCGGGTTTGTAGTGGACTAGTAAACAAACGTTCTCAGTTACCTCTGGTGGTATGTCGGCAGATATGCTGTTGTCCATTTCACTGCAAGGGAAGGAAAAAACAATGTAACTATTCAAACTTGGCCATCACAAATGATAGCTCAACTTAAGTGGTTTGTCAATCACGTGGAAATGTATTAGCAGTAGCCAAATACTCGAAAACAGGGGTTGGTAACATGTGGTTGCGGAGCCGCATGCGTCTCTCTACGGACTGCGTGATGTGACGTACTGTGTACTCGCCTGCATTGCGGCTCTTGAAACCTTCAGTTTTGCATCGAATTCTCTTCTTGTTATTTTGGTTGCCAACCCCTGCTTTAAACGGTGCCATGTATACATCACGAGACCTTTTTTCCCGGAATCAAAGTATGAAAAAACGAATAGGATAATAATAGGGGTTTTCCCCCTTTTTTTGGCAACAAAACTGAAACCTTTTTACGAGAAATCATGTGTGCATTAACCACAATACTTGTGGTCAAAATGCAAGCTGTCTCTGGTGTGGACCAATCAGTGTCAAGGCCAATGCATCTATTATCAGTGTGTTTTTTTTTGCATTTTGACCACAAGTATTGCGGTTAATGCACACAGGATTTCTCGTAAAAAGGTTTCAGTTTTGTTGCCATAAAAAAGGGGGAAAACCCTCTTGTTATACTTTGGTACTGGAAAAGGAGGTCGAATGAATAAGAACAGGGTTTACCCTTTCCTGGCAATAAAACAGGTGTCGAGGTGTTCAAACACCAAATATAAACCCTTTGCAAGAAATCAAGTCTGCATTAACCACACGCACTTTGTGGTGAACATGCAAACAAACACGCTCTGATAATAATATTTGCAGTCTTTGAAACTGATTGGCCTACGCCAGAGACAGCAGCCTCCTTTACGGCCTAGTCTCACGATCAGTGTCACATCAGAGAACGCCAAAAGGTGAACAGCAACAAAGACGATGCACGCATCAGAGCATTTATAGCTCGGGGTGAGCAGCTTTATCTTGCGACCTTTTTATTCAACTTATTTTTGCACTGCACGCGGCCAAACGTGCTGCATCGAAGTGGAGTGATGGAGGTGGTGGTGGTGGTGGTGCGGTATCGTTGACGAGCTCCTCCTCACTTGGACCCGTTCTTCTTCTCGGCGTAGAGGCGCACCACGAACTCGGCCTCCTGCTTGGGCTCGAAGGTGGAGGGCACGATGACGTAGTTGCCGGGCGGCAGGCAGAAGCGCTGCGACACCTCGCGCAGGTTTATGAACTGCTTGCTGCGCGCCTTGGAGGCGTTGTAGAGGAAGAAGTCCTTGGGCAGGTGGCCGCCCTGCTGCTGCAGCTGCTCAGCGAAAAGGGGGGTCGCCGGAAGAGCGACAGGTGGACAATTATGATTCATACTCAGGTTTTTTCGGTAAAATAAAATAATTATTTTATTTTATTTTCATTATTACTTTTATTAACTTTCAATTTTATTTTTTACCTACGTGACTTTACCGAAAAAACCTGAGAGTATGAATCCTTGCAGTCACGAAAGCTTCAAATCTAGGACAATTATGATGCTGATGATGATAATGATGATGGACCATAATGATAATATTGATCATGATGATATTGATGATGATGAAATAATAGGCTTTATTCTTGCCGGCAGGAATACGGGTGTTAATATGTTCATCATCTTGATACTGGCACAAAGGGCCTCGTAATGATGATGATAATAATGACCACAGTTACTGATTTACCCAGGAAGAAGCTACACATGGGAGTCCGAAGGCATATTTCCAAGAGTCACCTGCTACATCAGAATGTGGATTCGATCCCGAACCCCGATGCCTGCTGTATATTTGGAGTCTGCGTCTTCTCCCTGTGGATTTTTCTCCGGGTCCTCCGGTTTTTCCCTCCACATTTAAAATCAACATACGTATAAAGTATTTGGCTGCTTTAAATTTCCACGTAATAAGCCGCTTGGTTGATCTATCATTTGTGGCCAGGTCGCTTATGAAAAATAGCTACATAGCTCAGTGGGCCTTAGTTGGTAATATAAAGAGTTTAGTTGAGTTTGGCCAACACCCCCGCTTCCATTGAATCGTACGTTGAGTTTTGGGTTAGGGCCACGTAAAGATCTCACCAAATTTGTGTCGTTAAGACCCTCCACCAATTGTTGGTGTTACTCCGTGACGCTTTACCCCCCCCCCCTCCCCCCGTGTTCCCCCACCCAACCCTGCCTGGCCGTTCGCCGCACCTTCCCCTGGCTTTTTTTTTACTTCCGATAAAATACTTCTGGGAGAAAAAAAAACACAAACCAAAATGACTCTCCGCCAAAAAAATCTATTGCGTAATCGTTATATCGGCTGTGAAAAGCCCACGCTTCAAGTTCACCAATTGCACGGTGTAGGAAATAGCTGGAGAACCCAGAGGAGACTGATGCAGAACGGGGGGGGGGGGGGGGGGGGGTAAGAACAGGTTAACGCCTCCACATGGAAATGTGCCCCGAGTCAGGAAATTAACAACTTTGCCAGCCCACCAGCCCAATGCTGTAGCAATGTATCTCGTGCCTGGGGTACGACCGCCCAGTAAATACATCGCCATACTTTGTAGGATTTTGACAAAAAAGCAGTCCGGTCGGTCTATTGAATCAGCGCTCACCAATTTCACCAGCGATCAGTCGCCTCCTGATCATTCTCCGATCGCTACTACCATGGTTCCTCTTCCTTGGAACTTCAAACTTTGATTCCTCTACCCATGTTGAAGACTCGTGTACCAGACCGTTTGTAGAACTTCTTTTGCACCATACGTAGCCAGTTGTGTGATGATCAGTTGGCTACGTACCACCACACTGCAGGTCACAACACTTTTTCCCTCTGCTTCTTGCCTTGCACTGCTCCACTTTGGAGTTCTCTCCCAACATCTTGCCCCCCCCCCCCCCCCGAGTTCTTATAATAAATAACCTTGCTCAATATCCAGCAACATGTTAACTTATACCTTCTACGTATGAAAAATAAGAAGAGATTTTACCCTTTCTGGCAATAACACCAAAAAGATAGCTTTTTCAAGGAATCAAATCCGCATTAATCACACGTACTTGTGGTGAACATGTAATCAAAACATGCTCTGATAATACAGCATATGGATTGTCTTTCAAACGGATAGGCCTACACCTGAGACAGCAGCCTTCTTTATGGCCTAGTCTCACCACCAGTGTCAGACCAGAGGATGCCAAAAGGCGAACAGCACAAGGACAATGCACCTATCAGAGCATTTGTAGCTCAGGGTGAGCTGCTATCTGCAGCTCGGGGTGTGTTTGAACACCTTAACACCTCTTCTTCTTGGTTCTTTTGGTAAAGTCACGTAGAAGGGAAATAATAAAATAATAAAAATTCAATATAATAAAATAACATTCTCACGACGTTTCGGCCACAACGCAAGCAGCCGTCGGAAAGACATTTAGGACGCTGGCTTTCCGACAGACATGTTCTCCACCTGAAGACGGCTGCTTGCGTTGTGGCCGAAACGTCGTGAGAATTTTATTTTATTATGTTTTATTAATATTATTTTATTATTTCCCTTCTACGTGACTTTACCGAAAGAACCAAGAAGATGAATCCCTGCAGTCACAAAAGCTTTAAATCGAAATTTAACCACCTTAACACCTGGTTTTATTGCCAGAAAGGGTAAAACCTATTCTTTCTAGATTTAAAATTTTCGTGACTGCAAGGATCCATACTCTTTGGTTCTTTCGGTAAAGTCACATAAGTAGAAAATAGAAAATAATTTATTTAATTTTAATTTATTTTATATTTTATACCTACGTGACTTTACCGAAAGAACCAAAGAGTATAACACCTATTCTTATTTTCATACTTTGATAATGGCAAAAAGGGTCCCATGATATTCTACCTGCTACATGTTGCTGCTCCACTTGACGTTTTAGGCCTTTGGGCACTGCGTTCTACGACCATGATGGAAATGAAGGTCGTTGAACTTCAGAAGCAGAATATTTATTGATACTGGAGGCATCTGATGAACTGTAAAAATATTTTTTTTACAGATGTCCAGTAGGGGGCGGGTCAGAACGCAAAAATAATAATTACTACTTTTGTATTGATTAGAATCAATACAATCAATACAAAAGCACGATAGGAGTGCAAAGTATAAGAAAGGTACACAAATCACTTTTAAAAAAGATACAAATAAAAAACTAAACCATTTTTTTTCTTACCAGGGCAATCCCACTGAGTTAATAGCTTAATTTTCAAAAACGACCTGGCCACATATGATATCTCAACAAAGAGGCATAGCACGTGGAAATGTACAGCACCTACCTCCAACATCGCTTCTACGTTGCTCACCTACTCGTCTGTTTTGCTCTGCCATCGCACTCATGCATTTGTTGGTGGGCCCTCGTTCCGTTGAGTTCTGGGTGGCTGGCACTGACCGGTCCAACACTAGAGGCCAGGCTTGATGCAACCATGCAGGGTTCACCATGCAGGGAAGGTCGGTCCATGCACCATGCAACCCGAAACTCACCTTCGCTGGCAGCTTTAGCAGGGCATCCGCGGCCAATGCAAATTTAAATGTACGATCAATATTAATATTAATAATAATCAAACATATAAATTCTTAGCACTTGCAAACTACCGTGGCGAGCTCACTGCGCAGTCGCAGCTGGAAAGAAAAGTCAAGTGATTCGGAATACATGAGCACGTGTCTTTAAAGTTCTGTAGCACTGGTGATTGTCTAATTCATATTTTTTTCTAGAGAGAGATACATACACACATAGCGTCGTTCATGACAAACTGCGTCTCAAAACGCCGTACACTTTGCAACGCGCACCAATTTCGCATGGAGTCGTGGGACACCACAGACAAAGAGCAGAGGCAGCCCAAGCCGGTGCCAACCTCCTCCCGCTCAAGCTCTGTCGTCCTACATTGGGATATTTCGCCAATTCGCGTGGGAAGAAACGAGAGGAAACCAGAACTTTCGCAGATAATAACAGGACAGGTGAGGGACAGGAAAAAAAATATTGCCTGCGTCTCTTCGTGTCCCTTTGTCGTGTCTCGACCATTCTGGAGGTGTCCGTAGGCCCACGAAAAGCCTGCCCACGGTGGCTGCCCTCCACCCCTCTCCCCCCACTAGCCCCCCCTCCACCCCACCGTGACAGGTCGGCGCGAGCGGCGATCGTTTGCGGTACCGCACCTGGTAGATGGCGAAGCCGATGGTGTAGATCTGCGCGCCGAGCTTGCGCTGGTGCCGGCGGTTCTTCTGCAGCACCGACACAATGAAGGAGCAGCCCTTCTGCCCCTTTGCGTCGGGGTCGTCGTCCTCCTCCTCCAGCTTCAGACGGAACTGCGGGTTCGTCCAGAACGTCTCTTTGGCGCCACGTGTCCGGGGGGGGGGGGGCGGGGGGGGGGTGGAAGGGTTAAAGAGGCGAGGGGGTGACAGGCGAGTAAAACAGTGTTGTGCGTGGTGCCGCGACGGTTGGCACACCGAGATGTGCAGTTCGAGAGGTCGTTAGGAAGGTCTGAAAAAAGAAAAAAACTCGTAGCTCGGTGGGCCTTACCTGGTAATATAAAAAATTGTTTAGTTTGATTTATTTAGCTGACCTGTCCCCTTGTTACGATCACAGGAGGAGAGGTACAGGGCAGGCTTACCTTTCCCATACTTTGCACTCCTATCGTTTTTTTATTATTTGTTGTTGCAAATTTCTGACCTGCCCCTACTGGACATCTGTGAAAAAAGAGCTTCATTAACTCATCATATTTCTCCAGGATGAATCAATAAATCGGATTCTGATCTCGGAAGCTCTCAGGCTTGACTGATTCGGATATTCTCGTCTACGCCCTTGATCGAGCTACGTCCGAAAAATCCCACCGCGGGGCTCGCCCACTCGCTCGCCCCCGCTCACCCGCTCCCCCGCTCACCCGCTCGCCCGCTCGCTCACCCGCCCGCTTGCTCGCCCGCCCGCTCGCTCGCCCGCTCAAGAGAGAGATCACCGCAGCTTGGCGAGGCTTTCACGCTGGTGGTGGGCTGACCACGTGGCTGATGAACTACGACGATGATGAACGGCCAAACGAGCGAGGCCCGGCAGGGCCGTTTCAACGCGGTGCACTGCCCTCGGCGGTCTCCATATAGCGACCACCGCCACCACCGCCACCACCGCCACCACCACCGACGGTACCGGGGAAGTTGCGGCAGCCTCCGGCCGTGCAGCCGTTGAGCCAGCGGCCCTCGTGCGTGGACACGGTCCAGTTGCCCGGCGTGTCGTCGTCCAGCGCGTCCGGGGTGAGGTTGCACACCTCCACCTTGTGGAAGTTCGCGATGAAGTCCCTGTAGGACATCCTGTGGCAACGGCGATGCACGGGGGGAGGGGGGGGGGGAAGACAAACTCAACTGCTTGTTGCTGTGTTTAGTTTGTCGTCCTTCCCCCACCGCCCCCGCACCTCCGATTAGCACGGTTGGCTACGTACGGTGCGTAAGAAGTTCAAAGTACGTACGTAGACAAAGTTTGCCGCGGTCGGAGGGGTTGTTTCCCCCCCCCCCCCCCCCCCCCTCTATGGGTCCGGGGATCGTTTTATTTCGCTACGAATCGAGGTTCGTTTTGTGCGTTTGGGAAGCTGTGCGCGGTATCGTCAGGCAGTTAGCACGGCTGGCTACGTACAGTGCGCAAGAAGAAGTTCAACAAGTACGGCAGGTGGAAACTCCGAACTGGCACCGTTGAAGAAGCTGGCTTTGACTCTGGCTCTCAGCCAACTGTTGTTAGAGTGGGTTCTGAAGTATTCCTCACTAAGCAATTTTTATTGTACCAGGTAAGGCCCCCTGAGCGATATAGCACTTTTTCAGAAGGGACCTGGCCACAAATAATAGCTCAACGAAATGGTTTATCATCGCGTGAAAATTTATAGCAGACAAATACTCTAAAACGCATGTCGATTGGAAACGTGGAGGGAAAAACCGGAGGACCCGGAGACAAATCCACGCGACCACAAGAAGAACATGCAAACACCAAATATACAGCAAGCATCAGGGTCGGGATCGAACCCACGACCTCCTGTATAGCAGGCCAGGTAGTTAACATCTCGCCACCGTGGCACCCATGGTGGCAAGTATAGTCACTTGACTGCCTCAAAATTCCTTCGCCTAAAACATTTTATGAAGTATGATCCGATAACCACCCGTGAACCAGGTGGCGTGTGGAAGCCATAATCATCATCATCCAGCAGTGGATTTAACCAAACGGAGCTGTCCGCGGCACATCGGGATGTGGCCAAATTGTGCTCCGAGTGCTCTGCGTGTTTTTGTTTCTCTTCCCGCGTGGTTGTGCACGGCTCCACTCACCAGAACTCCCCGTCGTCCTTCTGCTGGTGCTGCAGTCGCGTCCTCTCTTTGGCGGAGACCTGCTTCCACTCGGGGCCCCTGGCGGGAGGAGGACAGCGGAGGAATGGGCACGCCGTTGTGACTCGAGGTGGTTGGGGAGGCGCACACGCGTCATCTCAAACCCGGGTCGCTAACCAAACCCGGATTTGTGATGTGCGCCAGTCGGCACGTTATCAAAAAACGTGCAGTCCACAATGGGAATAAAGTTCAACCACCGTGCCGGCACCCAATGTCAGCACGAATAGATTCCTGTCACCCGAAGACAGATGCCAGTTAAACTCGGACAGGTGGCAAGCCTATCCAAGACAAAGATCCCCCGTATAGCCTTAATAGACCTTTGTGGAAAGTGCTGTTAGTGAGCAGCGCCTATGAAGGCCAGCACGGCACACGAGTAGGTGGGTGGCCAGGACTATGCCCAGCCACCTTTGTCTCTCCAATGGCGATGTTCACACAATGCACCAGGTAATGATTTGAGGCCGAGTCGACCTAGGGGAGCCCCAGGACCAGTTCAGATAATCATCACTGGTGTTCACCGCAAGCGAGAATCGAACTCGGCTGGCTGGGTTCGTAGCGTAGCACGCAAACCGTTGGACCACTGCTCCCCACACGTTAAACCGGCCATCGTAAGCCTCTCTCCCACACACACGCAGATCCCCGAGGTCGACTTAGGGAGGCCAAGACCCGGTCCTCACAGTGGATTTTGGCTCGCCAAACTAAGTCTATAGGGAATGCTGACGTGGTGTGGTGCTTAGCGCGCTGGACTTGCAATGCTGACGTCGCCGGTTCGATCTGATCTCCGTGCGCGGCAGCAGAACCTATGGTGCAAGTTTCTTAATTCTCCCCCCATTTGGGTTCACCAGAGTTGCTCAATTGGCAGGGTACATGCGATGGGGACATGTGTGGGTACTGCCACCTCTTTCAATACGACTGTCCAGCATGTGAGTGGGCCAAAGCACCACCTACAGTGGCTCACTCGAGAACTCCCTCTTGCGGACGCCCATCTGCCAGCGGGGGGCGTAAACAAGAAATTGCAGGGCTGCACCTTTATCTTTACCTATGGCAAAGTCAATTACAGGTGCAACTCACCCATCGCTCCAAGCGCCGTTCCACTCCACCTGGCCCCACGGGTTGCGAACCCGCACCAGCTGGATCTTGTGACCTCTGACCTCCACCTGGTGGCGGACACGGCAAAGGTAAGTGTCCATAGTACCGCGTCGGTTCTCGGCAGGTCTCGCAAAAACCAAGCATCTTTGAGCGTGAACAGCGCTTGGATGGGTGATCGACGTCCGTAAGAGGTTGTCATCGGGACCCCCTTGCTCGGGGTCCCTCCTGGCATAACCCCCCAAGCGAGCGATTGTCTCCTCCCTCATGCCAAATTAAACACTCAAGTGGAATTGTTGAAGCACCAGAATTCATGACCCACTCCCCCCACTCCCCCGCCCCCCACTCCCCTGCCCAATACTCCCCCGCCCCCCACTCCCCCACCCCCCACTCCCCCGCCCCCCACTCCCCTGCCCCCCCGCCCCTCACTCCTCTGCCCCCCCGCCCCACTCCCCCACCCCCCAATCCCCACTCCCCCACCCCCCAATCCCCACTCCCCCACCCCCCACTCCCCCGCCCCCCACTCCCCCGCCCCCCACTCCCCCGCCCCCCACTCCCCCGCCCCCCACTCCCCCGCCCCCCACTCCCCCGCCCCCCAATCCCCACTCCCCCGCCCCCCACCCCCCGCCCCCCACTCCCCCGCCCCCCAATCCCCTGCCCCCCACCCCCCAGGATGTTGCTGGTGAGGGTGTTCTGGGTAAAGGTTATCACAGCTAATTAATATTAATGCCGACTTCCGACAAATTGGTATTGATCATATTGATCACGGGAAGGATAATGGGGCAAAGTAGATCATTGCCAGGGGAACCCGCATTTTGCGAGCCCCGTCTAGGAAGCAAACTCGAGTCGCGCCGGATTTGCAGAGCGGTGCGCGAATCCACCACGTTATTCTACCAATATAGCTCTTTTTCAGAAGCGACCTGGCCACAAACGATAGCTCTAAGCTTACTGCGTGGAAATTTACGGCAGCCAAAAACACGTTGATTCTATACGTAGAGGAAAAAAGCAGAGGACCCGGAGCAAAATCCACACGACCACGGGGAGAAAGGACATGCAATCTCCACGTATACCGGCATCGTCAGGGTCAGGGTCGGAATCGAACACACAACCTCCTGTATACTGGGCGGTGGAGTTAACATCTCGCCACCGCGGCACCCTAGACAGAAAGACGGCTTACGTGGCAAGCGCCGCGAGAGGAGCGGCAGGGCGAGGCGGCGATGGACTCTCACCTCGTCGAAGCCGGTGATGGAGTAGGCGTGGCCCTTCACCAGGCCCGTGGTGGTTCGAGCCTCGGACTCGGCGCTGCTCGTTACCTGCAGCACGTGCAGCCGGGGGGGGGGGGGGGGGGGTGCGGGAGGTACAGGATAGAGGGGATTAAGGGGTTACGATGGTCTGGGGCGAAATCAACGGCGAGTGTGCGTAGATGCCGAGCTCTGAGCACAGGACGCGAGCATTGTGCACGGCGCACACGCCGGACAGCGAGCGCTCGTGGGCAATCTCGATTCAAGGTCACGAAGGTGGCCGCGTTTTTTGGGCGAAAAACGGCGTCACTTTCAAGCATTAACTTTCATGTCCTATACTCGCTTAACGACCAAAATCACTTAGCGGCCGTTTTCGTGGAACCAATTTGCCGTCGTTAAGAGGGGTTCTACTGTGTAAGCACGTGCACGCGATTAAACAGACACTCCGACCATAAGTCCACGTGCTCACGGACACTTTAGACATCAGGGCACACGTATATATGTGCATAGACACGCAGGTGAATTGCACATCGGTCATGTTCAAATATTCAAGTTTCCCCTCGCTTCATGCGGGGAGTAGTAGATGCGGACAAAGCGAAATCGCACGTGGAGGCAGCTGCCTGCCAAGTAGCGCATACAGTACACACGGTACACACAGCACACACACACAACGCAGTACACACGGTACACACAGCACACACTGCACACACAATGTTCCCCCGCGTCTGACCGCATAGCCGCATGTAGAGTGAATTCAAACCGCATATAGCGAATTTTGGGTAGAAATAGGCGTGGCGCAATATACGGCGTGAAATCTCAACAAACCGAACCCGCACAGAATCGAGGGGCACCTGTAATAGAATTCCACAACATCACAGGACTCTGTTAGGGTTGTGGAGAACCCACACAGACAACAAACAGCGAATGTGTTCGCCGCCGAGGTCGTGACGGCTTTCTTTTGCTCATTCCTTGTTGTCATGCGCACCGCTGTCGACTTTACCGAGGGCGATATTGGCACGTAAAATGAAGGCTGATCGATTGAATCGCTTTTCATCATCAACACTGCCACGAGATAGGAAAAACGTAACATAGTGGGCCCAACAAACGAAACAATGGCCTCAATTGAAGAAAATCGAGTTAATTTGCCTCCTTAAATGCATTCGCTCGGATGCCACTCACCGCCCACTGTCATGCGATTTCACCCCCGAGGGAAAGGCGGGAGGACACGTGGACACACCGCGGGACCGGCGAGACGAGTTCCACCAGATGGTCTGGTTTTTGGGTGAGAGTCACTCCACCATCCACCGAGGATGATGACACGCACGCGGTCCATCCCGTGGTGCACGCGCCTCGCACGCGCACGACACACGAGGGGGTGGGGGTGGCCAACACCACGCCCGGCCGCCTTCGTCTCCCCAGTGCTGATGTCTACACACCGCACCACGTGCTCATTTGAGACTGAGCCGACCTAGGGGAGGCCCAGGACCAGTGCCGGATTAAGCTAGTACGGGGCCTGTAGCATTTGTTATAAAGGGGCCCTAAAAAAAGCACAAGTATTTTTTCATTTGCTATACAGCTTGATAATACGACAAATCGCTAACCTTAGACACCAAGTCGTTCATACAAGTTGAAGGCAGTATAGTACCATATTAATAGAGCAAGTGCAGATTCATTGAACCGGAATTGATAGCTTGGAAGCATTTAGCACGGGGCCTTGAAAGTGGGGGGCCCGTAGCATATGTAGTACTACCCAGGACTGGTTCAGGTCATCGTCGTTGGTATTGGCCGTAAGCGTTAATCGAACTGGGTCACCGAATTCGTAGCGCGGTACGCTAACCACTGTGCCACCGCTCCTCACACCGAAAACAATTATCCCCCGTGTAGCCTTGAACGTACTGTTGGGGCAAGTGCTGTAGGGGCAAGTGCTGTTTGCTCGCACCGATGAAGGCCAGAATGGCACACGAGAGGGTGGGTGGACAGCACCACAGAGCCACACATGCACGCACAAGTATTGATTAGGTCCCACATTAGTCATTAACCACAAGCAGACCTAGGATATTATTTTACATCAACTTTCGTCCATAATTGAAATGTCATATTTCTGCTGCTCCTTCGGTATTTTTAGAAAACTGCCGGAGGGCTCACAGGGTGTGATGCTGTGCCGCACCCAAACAATTTAGCGCTGCATTCTTGTTCCTCCTGCGTAGAGCCCTTCCTTACCACCGCCTCCCTTCACTGCTCACACGTAACCTCATTTTGTGATGGGTGCAAGTGCTAGCTCGGGTTGCCACCTCGGGAGGTACAATGTAAAATCCGGCACGTTATGAGCAGGGAAACGAACGCCTGGCATAACTCGTAGAGACGTAAAGTTACGTGCTTATCATCATTATTATATCTTGACTTAAAGCTTTCGTGACTTGCAGGAACTCAGATTCTTTGGGTCTTTCGGTAAAGCCACGTAGATCGAAAAATAATGATAAAAAATAATAAAATATCACGACATTTCGATCGCAACACAAGCAATCGATATCAGGTGAAAACATATAGCGGGAGATATTTTATTATTTTTTATTATAATTTTTCTATCTACGTGGCTTTACCGAAAGACCCAAATAATATTATTATTATTATAATTAACGTTGACGATAAAAAAAAACGGGACTTTCAATACGTCCCAACCCCCCGCCAGGAAGACCGACAGATTTTCCAGGACGGCCGCCACACCTCAACAAGAGGAAAATTCTGGGAAAACCAGGACAGGTGGTAACCATACCTCCCCCATGCCCTACGCAGGTCACCGAGGGCTCTTTGTCCACTCACTTCTTCAACGTGCTGCTCAGCGACGGTCGGTGGCGGCGGGGGAGCACAGACGCGGAACCGCAGAAGTATGGTACAACGATGAAATTTGCTACGCCGCTTCTCATGGCTGTCAACCATGGGGAAAAAACATAACAAATCAGAACAAGGTAGCGGCGGCAGCGTGAGGTGTCCAGAACCTTGACGTAGGAGGAGAGTCGCTTATCAGTCCTACAGGGAGGGCCCAACAAGGGCCGATATTCGTACGGCAGTGGCCCACATGGACACGTGACCACGGCCGCCCTCTTGCACGACCACTCCGGCACCGAAACGCACGCGCGAGACCCATCGGCCGTCGCCGTTAAATTTAGCGAAGAGACGGAGAGCGCCGGCTCTCCGTTTCTTCGACGTGCAGGCGCGTTGCACACGAGCGTGGAGATAGTAAACCTATCTCTCCGTGGGGTCGGCGGGGTGGGCGTACATTTTTTCGCATCAACTCACCACGGCTCGGCTAGCTATCGACAACGCCTGTGACCATCAAACCCCCCACCCCCCCAGGGCACACAGGCACGTGCCCCATCTCGGTCGGATCTTGCCAAGCCAAGCAGGTTTGAGGCCCGGGTACTGCTCGGATGGGGTTAGCGACTCACGGAACAAGCAGGTTGTGCAAAGGCTGCCCCGCCGGGTCTCTAGGTTTTTGTGGGCAGCAGAGCCGTAGTGCAGCCGAGTCAATTGTTGTGACGTGCTCATACGCCACCTTCACCCCAACCCGCACTGGTCAGCGGTGGTGAAGCATGGTCAAACGGCACCGACGAGAGGCCCTCATCCAGCAGTGGATTGACAAAAGGGCTGTACAGTACAGCACTGTACAGGGTAACGGGTGCAGTCCTGCAATGTCGAGCTCACGCCACTGCTGACAGAAGGGCCTCCTCCTAAAAGGGAGCTCTAGGAGATACTTGGCCTACTCTTCCATGCTGGCCAGACGTCTTGGGGCGGGTGGAAAGGGAGCACCCACACTTTACACCACCACACACAAAGACCTGCCGTTCAAATGGATTGTGGCGCGAATCGTCGATGCAGACACACCCAAGTTGCTCTTCGAGAGCCGACAGGCGAATATCGTTGACCAGCCCTGCCTGCCGCTTTATCTCGGCTTCTGTCTCTTCCGCACGGCGGTGAGTGAACCCCAACGTTGTACTTTCATGCAATGTGAAACCAAAGCCTCAAAGCATTCGTCAATAACGCTGTGTGTGTGGCCTTAAATATATATATAATAGGAGACGGTTTCAGGGAATGGCCCTTGTGCATAGCACATACGTAGAGAGGCCAGTCGAGAGATGGAGCGGATTATGATAGTTGGAGACTGCACTTCCCACCATGGGGCCTGATGACAAAGGTAAACAAAAACATTAGTCGACCTCCGACGCGAATACACGCGGTATTGTCAGATCTCAGGAGCCAAGCTGGATTGGGCGCGACCAGTGCTGCTGCCATCCGTCTCACTCGTGCACGCAAAATTGATCTCATCGCGTACACTCCTTTCGCTGCAATTCCTTCACCGGTCTCGTCCATCAGCCATCACCCACGTCCAGCGCTGCGTCCTGCCTACGCCCGATCGTCTCTTTCAAGTTGAATCGACAGTGCGCCCGAGATCAATCGATGCGTCGTGAAAATGCGTTTGAAAAAAGAAAAAAGACGACCAGCGGTTATGCTGCTCTGCCGCCCTTCGCCCCCATGCCGCGGTGGCAATATGTTTACTCCCTCGCCTGGTGTGCAGGAGGTCGTGAGCTCGATCCCTTCCCCGACGCCTGCTGTACATTTTGAGTTTGCAGTGTCTCTCTCCTCGTTGTCGCTTAGATTTGTATCCGGGTCCTCCGGTTTTTCCCTCCACATGTAGAATCAACATCACGTGTTTAGAGTCTTTGGCTGCTGTACATTTCCACATGATAAGCCGCCACTTCGCCGAGCCATCATTTGCGAGAGGAGCCGTCAGCTCCGTTGCTGCCGTGGTGCGTGAAAACGCGCGCAGCATGTGGGGCGCGGCAGGGCGTGGTGCGCACCGACGTACACCGACCATTCCGCGTGCACATCGCTGGAATACCGTGCCTTTTTAAAAAGGTATTTGACAATGATGGAGATGCAGCATACCAATGGTTGGTATGCAATTTTACACATGGAACGGGGGGCACGGGGTGGGGTGAGGGGGTGGGGAAAGAGTTAAAAAATAATAATTATTCGAGTCCAGTGAAGGTTGATCGCTTCTTGGGATGAACTAACTAGACTCGACTTGGGCAGACCGATAAGTGCATTTAAATTCATCCCACGTGCTGTAGGCGCACTGCTTGCACCGCCCCGTCCAGGATTTCCCATGACATTTTTTAAAACTCAATCCACTCCATGTAAATGTTGTGGCTCGAAGCCCTTTGGCAGTGGCGCAGTGTTGTTGGCATGGGCCCAGTGCAATGAATGAATTGGGGTCCCTTGCAAATTTTCTGCCCCCCCCCCCCCAACGCCACGCTTCTTTGTAGCCAAGCTAATGGGCCCCTCCAGCCCATGGTGCTCATTGAAGTTGCACCGCCTGTACACTTGATGTATAAAGAGAGAGAGAGGGATCGTGCGAGAGAGTGAGCAAGCCAGGGAGTGGGTGAGTGCGAGAGAGAGCGAGAGAGCGAGCAGGATGGGGAGTGGGCGAGTGCGAGAGAGAGAGAGACAGGGGAGTGTGAGAGAAAGAGAGCGAGAGGGTAAGCAAGACAGGGAGTGGGTGAGTGCGAGAAAGAGTGAGACAGGGGAGTGTGAGAGAAAGAGAGCGAGAGGGTAAGCAAGACAGGGAGTGGGTGAGTGCGAGAAAGAGTGAGACAGGGGAGTGTGAGAGAAAGAGAGCGAGAGGGTAAGCAAGACAGGGAGTGGGTGAGTGCGAGAAAGAGTGAGACAGGGGAGTGTGAGAGAAAGAGAGCGAGAGGGTAAGCAAGACAGGGAGTGGGTGAGTGCGAGAAAGAGTGAGACAGGGGAGTGTGAGAGAAAGAGAGCGAGAGCGAGCGACATAGTGAATATGAGAGAGAGAGAGCGATGAAGAGGCGGCAAGATTCATTCCGTTTGGGCCGTAAACTCACATCGATGGAGCAGCCGAGCATGGATCCCCGCTCCAGCGCCTTCTTCATCAGCTGAGGGAAGTTCTCGGGCACCTCCTTGGTGTCGTACATCTCCACCACGCCGCCCGTGAAATCCTCCATCGCCTCTGACGTGCTGCCCCCCTTCAGGGCCTCGTACGAGCCGTGCAGCCTGGGTGGTGGCAGCAGTGGCATTAGGGCAGAGAAGGCCTCTGGGATTTAAAATCGACCTCAAAAACAGTGACCACTTTAAGTTAAATCAAATCCACGCGTGTTTTGCACGACACAGCCGCCACCATGACCTTCATAAAATGTAAATTCAGTGAAAGCCTAGCGATTGATTGCAGGACCAGAGACCACCAGGCCATCGACCACACAGCAGAGAAACCAACGTTCACAGTTTGTGTTTTTCTGCGCAGTCAGTGATGACCGGGTGCAGACTTTCCCGCTTTCACTGCGATCATTGGATAGCAGTCAATCAATATAGATTACTAATTAGCAGACCTATAATTTACCCATACTAAGTGAACAGTTTGTCCAATCCCATAATTGGAGACCAGGCTGGGATCACCAACTCACTCCGCTCGACCACCCAGTTTAGTCACCGTGGCTGGAGCGGCTGAAACCCAGAGGTCAAACCCAGAATCTCAGTGGTGACTGGGCTGAGCATCTCCGACCTCTCCCCGAGAGCCACACAAGCCCACCCCTGACTGTGACGGAGGGTGGCGTTGAACTCACTTGGCGTAGGCCTTCTCGAGCAGGGCGCTCCAGAACTCGTGCCCGTCAGCCGAGTGCAGGAAGACGAGCCGGTCCTTGTACGTGGGCAGGCGATCATCCACCACCACGTCCGTCCACTCGCCGTGCTGCCAGAACTACATGCGGCGGATCGCGGTCAAGGCACAGCTCGGCACGGAGCAGCGTCGAATTGCAGTTACTGGGGTGGGTGGCGGCGGCAGCGGTGGTTAGCGCTAATCACGCGACGGACACTATTGCTGGTGGTACGATGATGCTTGCACTTGGCCAGTTTTAGTAACTACTTTCAGGTCTCAATACTAAACCAAACTATAAACTAAACTATATTTATTTTACCAGGTAAGGCCCACGAGCTATATGGCTCTTTTCAGAAGTGACCTGTCCACAAATTATCGCTCAACCGAGTGGCTTATCACGTGGACATTTAAAGCAGCCAAATACTCGAAACGCACGTTTCTAAATATGGAGGAAAAACTGGAGGAACCCAGAGAAAAATACACGCGACCACAGAGAAAACACGCAAACTCCAAATAGACAGGCTTCAAGATTGAACCCACGACCTCCTGTATACTAGGAGAGGGAGTTAACATCTCACCATATGCCTGGACGTGTACACTTATTTTTGAGAGGGTTTGCGCAGTGGTTATTGCTGCTGCCCTGTGACCATACGACCCGAGTTCTATTCCCAGTGGTGGCAAGCGACATCTGAACTGGACCTGTGCCTCCCACGAGATCGACCCGCATGGACCAGCATGGTGAAGTATGAGCAAACAACCCCGATCACTGACATTTTGGGGAGGCCCTCATCCAGCAGGGGATTGACATATTGCGGTAAACTATTACTACGCAATATGAAGTTGCTAGACATGCCGATGGAAATTTCATGGTTTAAGTTCACGCCCGAATTAACTCAATTTGTCATCGACATGTTACCTGGATTTTTCTTAATTTCACGAAACTATCACGAACTCTCAATGAAATAAATATTTGAAAAAACATTGAGGAATGGGAAGAGATAAGTACATAGGTTATTTGCACCAAGTATTGGAGCATTTTGACTGATTAACAACTTTTATGACCGACTGCCTCTCTCTCCAATACAACAATATGCCTACTGTCTGTGCAGCTTCTTGAGATGTGGTTGCATTTATACTCTCTATACACACACACATCCAAACTGCATTGTTGACTTGCAGAGATCCACAGACTAACAGAGACCCAGACTCACGTAAGAAATTAAACTCAATGAAACCCATAAACCCACACATATCCATAGTCAACAGAGACCTACACTCACACAGACTCGTTTAGAGGCCCACAGACTCACACAGAGATCCATAGACTTGCACATAAAGCATTAGATTCGCATGGGAACTCAGACTTGTACAGACCCATACTCATAGAGACCCACAGACTCGCACATTGAGACTCGTACAGACCCATAGACTCCGAGAGGCCTTGGACTGCCTTTAATATAAAATAAACATGCTCACAGTTTATCTGCAGCCTCTGCAGACGATGCTACGTGAATCTGCATTGCATGGCACTTGTACCGGCTCTCGCAGGAGCACGTGGTCACCTTGAAGTGGAAGATGCCGGCGTAGTCGTCCCCGAAGCTCTGACCCTCGGGCACGACGCGCTCCAGCAGCTTGGGCGACAGCGTGAGAGACGCGATGGCAGCCAGCAGCCAGCAGTCTCCTGCACGGGAAAGCGGGCGCGCGCGACAGCGAAACACGCCATCAGTGGACACGCCACAGCGAACACGCCATCAGTGGACACTCCACAGTGGACACGTCATCAGCGGACACGCCATCAGCGGATACGCGCGGCATCCCGGCGTCAGCCGCCCACTGGACGAGGGACCAGGCCACCCCACAGAGAAGTTTCAAGTTTAATTTTCGATTTAAAGCTTTCGTGACTGCAGGGATTCATCTGCTTGGTTCTTTCGGTAAAGTCACGTAGAAGGGAAGTAATAAAATAATAAAAATAAAACATAATATAATAATTCTCACGACGTTTCGGCCACAACGCAAGCAGCCGTCCTCAGGTGAATAAATTATTCGCCTGAGGATGGTTGCTACGTGACTTTACCGAAAGAACCAAGAAGATGAAGTTTCAAGTTTATTTTCCAAGTTTTTGAGCTGGGCGGTGGTGGCTGTGATGCTGCACGTAACCCGATGCCGTGGAGGCAGCAGCAAGGGGTTGGTGGACCACCACATAGATGGCGTGAAACTCCCCTCCCGAAGGTGGGCGTCGAGGAGGTGCAGTACAGCAAGTGGACTAATCGCCATCTGTTTACATCTGTATGGGGATAAAGTGTTGCCTCCTCACCCGTGTGGGTTTTCGCCGGGTGCTGCGGTTTCCTCCCACTCGTATAATAAATACAACTCATCATTCATTGGCTGAAAACATTCTTAAGATAAAAAAAACCCAATGCACGACCCTCTTTGAAAAGGATTCCTGGAAGTCCGTGTGGCTTCCCTGGATAAATAAATAATTATTATTTACGATTATTACTTTGTTTAGCCAAGGTGATAACTCAAGAGACCAGGGCGAGTCTCATTTGCAAGAGTGGCCCGAGTCACCAAAGTGACAGAAGTAAAACAAAATTAAAGTACCACAATTAAGCAAATCGAAGCCAGACGGTCGTGGCCGCATGCTGTGGAGGCCGTGGGTGGCGGCTGTGGGAGGGTCGGTTTGGATTGGAGCTCTCGGCGATGCCTTCAATGTATGGCTCCCATGTCACAGCTTCCGCTTATTTGGGCAGCACCGACACCTGCGACGTAGGGCCCAGGGTGTCTTCTACTACATTTCATATTTTGCGGTGGTCCGCGTAATAAAACTAGCGCTTGCTGGCGGGGCAACGTGATGTCACACGCCACATTACATTTTCATGCCGCGAAAGCTTGCGATGGGATTTTATGCCAATTCACGTGTAACTTTATCCGTGATAAATTGGGCCATTATTTCTCGTTCATTCTTTTATAAGTCTTAAGTAAATTACAATGACGCTGGCAATAGAATGTCGCGACTACCAAATGTAATTAAACGCTGCAGCCATGACGAACTGTTTCGCTGAAGCAGAGAGAATTGTAAAAAGCCTTACACTGCACATCTATGCAAAGCGGCAATTTTTTTTTCTCCTGCGTTCCATTACTTTAAGTACACATCAGACGTAATTTTTCTTGCCAACTCACCTCAATGTCCTTGGCCACGTTTAACGTTCTATTTTCTGGATTCCTCGTGCTACTAATGGAATTAATGGCCACGAGCCCGAGACTCAAAACGTTTGCAATTTCTTGACATGCAGCAAGCGGCTGCTGCATTCCAAGGAAATATCTATTTAAAAAACTGATTCTTTTTTTAAATCAAGGACCTCCTTTCCTTTCACCAATTATTATTTAAGTAGGTCAGGGCTCTCAGGAGCTCCTCTGATTTTCCCGCATGTTTGTTAATGGGGGAAAAAAACGTTCAGAGAGAGGACCGAGAGAAACAATATATAGACAGAGGGCCTGGATAGAGAGGCTGGAGAGAAACTGATTGGGGAGAGAGAGAGCTTTCCTGCATGGGGAGTGAGGCTGAATGCTACGAGAGGGCCTGGGTGTAGGAGAGCCTTCAAGGAGAAAGAGAGTTTCTACACAGAGAGTCTACACAGAGAGTGTCTACACAGAGAGTGGTTGAAGAGGAGAGAGGGCCTGCGTTGAGAGAGGGAGGGCCCACCTGCACAGAAAGGGCCTGGTGAGAAAATGATGGGATCCATGCCGCCAACCTGCTTACCCTCGTGTAAAGCTAGGCCCCGTTTCTAGCATGCCTGGCCCCTAAAAAAATTCAAATTTTTACGTGAAATTTGCAAAACCGATCTGTAAGAAACTTAGCAGAGAGCTTACCCATGTCCAATGCCTAGCCTTGTGCAGGATAGCTTTTGGGCAAAATTGGCAAGTAAATTTAAAATCATTCATATAAATGTATATACGTATACAAAATCAGTGTGTACCAGCATGTACAATCGAATACTAGAGCCCAAGTATAAACTCACGTGCCTAAATGTTTCGGCAACTATGCGCACGTTTCAACGTACGATCGATGCCCTTAACAAAATAGCGGCCCCATAAACGGAATGGCCGTCTGTCTTATTTGTATTGCTGGCTGTTTCCAGCGGAGGTCTTTTACCTATCAGTTACATAACCCGTCCCACTTGTGTGTGACCCTGTCACATCCTTCTGGTAATGACCGACATACCAAAATGGCACTCGAGTCACCTCACTTTGACGGACACGCCCTGCCCAGTGGCAGCAGCAGAAAGCCGGGCCCGTCGCACGGACCCGGCACAGCGAGAGCTTCTAACAATTTCCATTTTATCCACAGATTGAAACGTTTGCAAACCCACGGCTTGAATCGACGGTGTTGTGCAAAAATATAATTGGCACCTGCACGCATGACTCGATGGATTGAACTAACGGATGGACATTTCGTTTTGTGACCCTGACGCCTGTATATCTGGAGTGCTCGTGTTGTCCCCATGGTCACGTCTCATTCCCTATTCATTGTCTGAGCTTGCGGTGGCAAGATGTTATCTCCATATGCTGCTATGCAGGATGTCGTGGGTTTTATCCCGACCCTGACGATGCCTGTTGTATATATATGGAGTCCGCATCTCTCTTTTCCCACGGCGGTCACATGGATTTTTCTCTGGGACCTTCGGTTTTTCCCCTCCACATTTAGAATTAATGTGCGTATTTGGCTGCTATAAATGTCCACGTGATGAGCCACCACTTAGTTGAGCTATCATTTGTGGCCAGGTCACTTCTGTAAAAGAGCTGTAGGCTCAGTGGGCCTTACCTGGTAAAAAAAAAGAAATGTTTAGTTTAGGAAGTGGTTCGCGAGTGTCGTACCAAGCTCCCCCTGCTCGATGTCCGTCCGCGTCGCCCCGTCGACGATAAACTGCGGGTCGTTCACAAATTCCTGCAAGCAAAAAAAAGAACGAGATTGGAAATGACAACACTGATCGTTCCATTAACTCCTTTCTTCAATGGTGCTGTTTGTTGCTGGCCACTATGATGTTTTCAGGGCCTTTGGGGCCCATGCCCCAGCAACCACGATACAAATGTAATGAGTTATTAAATATTGAAACAGTTGCGTTTTGAAGTGAACACTGCTGGCGAATGGTGGTGCACAACAACAACAACAACTGCCATTCGCCACCAAGTGGTGGTGACGTCACCATGGCGCTTGTGCCAATGTGTGCTATGTGCACGTTATGGCCATGTTAAGCGTCGAACGCCCCACTAGCAGGAGGTCGCGGGACAGACCCAGGTGCCATGGGTTGACCGACCGAGATGACTGGCCAGAGCACCACCTGTGCCCCCTACTGTGCCAACTTGGTGTGGTTTAGCCACACGGCATACCGCAAAATCCAGCCTGATTAAACCCAGGATGGATCGTAGGCAGGCTAGCCTAAATGTTTCTAACCAGTGAAGATGATCCATTTGGGAGGGAGTCCACGTTTCACAAGCATAGAGAAGGGAGGGCATGACTGTGGCCGAGAAGACCCGAAGCTTCGTGTGGAGCAACAGACCAGGTAGCTTCCACACAGCGTTACGCAGCAGATGAAAAAATAATGCCGCTCTACGGATTCAGAGCAAGATCTCTGCTATCAAACTAGAGCCGGTCATGAGCACACTGCCCAGATATGGAAAATTTTCCACTCTCTCAACAACTGCCCCATCACCAATTGGGAGTTGTGGGGGTGGAGTGTCTGATGGTAAAAAATACCCAGGCAGGTGCTTAGTTTTGGTGGGGCTGATGGTAAGGCCCCACCTCTTTGGTGGCACACTCCAGGTTCAGCAGCAGTGCCTCAAACTCCTCCTCCAAGTGATCAGCAATCACCAGATCATTGGCATACGTAACATGGTCGACCAATAGGGAGCCATCCCTTGATCGCACCCGGGCATCGATTCGTCTCCCATTGTATCTGTACCAGATGGAAATTCCTCTGGAATAGCCATCGAAGGCTTCACGAACTACGTGGTCAAAATGACTGTTAAATTATGTGGGAGCCAGAGGACATCCCTGTTGCACCCCAAGGTGAACAGGGAATGGCTCCGACTTACGGCCACGTAGTTTTACCCAGGCCTGTTCACCATCATGAAGGTCCTTAAATTATTGTGAGCAGAGAGTCAGGGACTCCGAAAGGCCGAAGAACAACCCAGAGCCCAGGCCTACTGATGGTATAATAGGCCTTGACCAGGTCAATAAATCAAAGATTTAGGTCCTGTTAGAATTCCTTATACCACTTTTGCAGTAGACTGACAGAAAATATGGCATCTGTGCAGAACTGCCCTTTCCTGAAACCACATTGGGGCTCTGCAAGCCTCTCATCAGCTGTGCCTGGCAAGGCGATGTTGAATAATCCTTGTCAGGACTTTTCCCGGCACACTGAGGAGGGAGATGTCCCTGTAGTTGTTACAGTCTGTGCGGTCCCTCTTCTTAAAGAGGGGGGCCACCAGGGCATCCTTCCAATCCTGCTAGACCCGTCCAGTGGTCCAGACTCTTATTATGATGTCATGTAGGGCAGTCAGCGCACAAACGCCACCCTCCCTCAGCATTTCGCTTGGGAGATCATCTCCGCCCGGTGTTTTTCCTGGTCTCAGACTCTGGGTCACCTTCTGTACTTCTTCAACAGATGGCACCTCAGCCAGACACTCACAGGGGGTGACTACTTCCAATATTTGAGGCACAGCAGCCTTAGCAGGTTCATCCCCAATTTGCCCCATGATGTTTTCCAGGTGGAGGGATTTCCCCTCCCCCAAGACTTTACAGAAATACTCAGCAAATTTGCAAACCTGTTCCTAGGGGTTATAGATCGGATCACCTCTCTTTCTTCGAATGATAGTGATAGGTGTGGCACTGCAAGTTACTTTTTTGATGGAGTTAAAGAGTGATTTAATGAGGCAGACTCCATCTCCTCAGCAACCCACGATCACCACCCATCTTTGCAGTGCCTCACAGCTCTCTGAACCTCCAAAGGAAGGCTGCGGTAAGCCTCCTCATTCTCTGACGTGGGATGCTGTAGATGGTGAGAGTGGGTCTGTCACTTTTTCTCAGCGAGCCTGAACAACTCCTCTGTCAGACAGGGTCTCTAGTGAGGTTTGGACCATGTACCCAAAGCAACCATTGCAGCTGCATGAGCCACAGTCCTAAACCTTGCCCATTTCCCTTTGGCATTATCAGGAGTGAGGGACGATGCCAACTCTAGCTGCAAGCGATGATGAAATCCTCGCTTGCAACTTTCATCAGCTACCTGAGACCATGCCACTGTGGGTTTGAATAGGGTCCTGGATGTACACCCACCACCGAAATGGAAAAATGGCAGGCGCATCTTACTGATGACAAGCCGATGGTGAGTGGGTAGATCAGCTCCACGGTAGGTCCTGACATCGAGGACATGGGCCTGCATCCACTGTTCCGTCACTATGTAAGTCCAGCAGATGTTCGTGTTGGACCCGACGTGCATTCATGATGTTGCGTGCATGCGCCGATTTGCAGAACAGCGTGTTGGTAATTACAAGCCCATCGGCTGCACAAAAGTCTAGCAGCCTCCTATCATTGTTATTTAGCTGATCTGGCCCTTGCCTTCCAATAACTCCAGACCAGGTACCAGCATCATGACCAACTCGAGAATTAAAGTCACCCAACAGGATGACTCTTTCCCGATGGGCCACTTTAGCTAGCACCTGTGACTGGAGGTCATAGAAGGCAACTGACACACACACACACACACGTGTCTGCGGGTGTGACAATTAAATATTACAAGGAAAAATTGCATTTTCAGCTTTATTCACGAAACTTTACTCATTCATTTTATAATTGCAAAGTTTGCTGGGTTTTTTTCTACAATAATCTGCTTACATTGTAATTCTGAGAATAACATTGTTACATTGTTATTCACCGTTATTAATGAGATGTTGTTATTTACTGAATAACAACCAAAGAATAACGTCACGTTTGACATTCCAATAAGAATATATATAAAAAAAGAAAATCCACCCGAATTAAAGCGCCGCACACACTGGCAGTGATGCGTCTCTCCTCACCGCTTGCATAGCCTGGTGCAGACTTCCCATTCAACGTGAAAACACCTCGATTTAAAGCTTTCGTGACTGCAGGGATTCATCTTCTTGGTTCTTTCGGTAAAGTCACGTAGAATGGAAATAAAAAAATACAAAAAAATAAAAATAAAAACGTAATAAAAAATATTATTATTATATTATTAAAATATAATAGCATATTATTTAATTATATTATTTCCTTTTATTACATTATTTTATTACGGTTTTTTTTTCATTCTACCTGACTTTACCGAAAGAACCAAGAAGGTGAAAACACCTCTCGCAGTCCACGTAAACGTTGCGACTCAAAGCCCATTGGCAGTGGCCTAGCGTGGTTGTCATGCCCGCTCTCCTGCCTCCCCCCTCCACCGGGTACACAGAAACAAACGGTGCCCCCGACCGCCTTTCCCTCCTCTTCATAGCCCGGGGCCTGGAGCCCTCCGACCCACGTGACCCGGTGCACCGCCTGCACACTCGCCACGGTAGCGAGATGTTAACTATCTTGCCGGGCATACAGGAGGCAGCCTGTATATTTGGAGTTTGCATTTTCTCTCCGTGGTCACGTGGATTTTTTATTGGGTCCTCCAATTTTCCCCTCCACATTTAGCAACGAGCGCGTTTTATATTTGGCTGCTATAAGCTTCCAGACAATAAGCCGCTTCGTTGAGCTATCATTTGTGGCCAGGTCGCTTCAGAAAAAAGAGCTATATAGTTCAGTGGGGCCTTACCTGGTAAAATAAAAATTGTTTAGTTTAACTTTGCCACTGCCAGTTAGTTAACATTCCTTCGCAAGGCTTCTGACATTGCAAGCGCACAAAGCACATTTCATACGCATCACATACTGTAAACAAAATTAAGTATCTTGTCTCGAATATCGTTATGTCTAGATTTCAAAAGTGTTGCCAATCCGATAATGCAATTGCACGTGACACGTTCAGTCGTGAAATGTGTTCTTTTATTAGAAGTGGGCTGTAATCGGATAATTTTAGGAAATCGATGACTCGACCGCTTATCGGTTCGATTGCTCGACAAAGCGGATGACACGAAAATAGTTGAAGAAAAAATCCTCTCCGTTCCCACGTGTGCCGCTGGGATGAGAGGTGATGGGCGAGGCTTGGTGACATCATCCGCACCATCAGTCGCAACACTGAGAGCATTGGCATCTTTACCCCCATTGGGCGACTGCTGGAGACGGCTGCATTTAAATTTTACTCTGCGAACTCAAAGCTCGGGGGAGCATTGGGACAGTGCTTAACAGCGCATTGCGCTACGTACCCAGCGGCTCGCGTTGTATTTTCAGCTATGGCTAACATCAGTGTTGAGTAATGTCTGAATCGGTCCTTGGTAACCTTCAACCGATACTCAGCAGACTGAAGTACTATATATCAAATAGCCCCCATAACTGGAACAGCGTGGAGGGGCCTTCATCTCAGTGGTGGTTTGACAAGGGGCTGTATGTTATTATTTTTACGATCGTATGATGTGTCTCAATGAAGTGTCTTAATTCAAAGCTTTTAGTATGTTTTGGGCTTTCACTCTGACCTCTAGATTTCCAATAGTTTGCTTTTTGGTAACAACAACAACAAAATCCGTTGCATAGTGATGACAAGTGATGAAAAGTGTCAAGCGCAAGAGCTCGATGTATTGTGGCACGCTCATGCCACTGCATGGCCGTGGCTAATGATCATGATTGATGATGATTGATCATTTTTTGTTGGGGATGAAGATAATTTAAGCGATTAATATTGAGATGGGATGATCTTTGAGGATGATAATTTTTAAAAAAATCCAAGAAGCTTGAATGTCACATTTCACGAGATATTGTTACTCTGTGGGTATCGAGAGCAAGATCTCAATGGACCAAGTTGATCTGACAAAAAAAACGCCACGACAAAATGTCAAATGGGTGTCTCAATTATGGAAACTGCTGGCCAAGCGGCGAATTTACGCCCGAATCAGAAATCGATCACCAATTTTTTTTCCAACCAAACACCCACCCGCCCTGTCCACTGACCCACCCACCCGGTCCACCCACCCACCCATCCTGTCCACCCACCCAGTCCACCACCACCACCTACCTTCACCCTCTTCCACACCAGCTTCCGGACCTTGACCTTCTTGGCTTTTTCCCCCAGCTCCTTGTAGCCAACTGACTCCCGGAGCGGGGGGAAGAGCTCATCCTCAAACAGAGCACCTTTCTCCAAGGCCTCCTGCTTTAGGGTCAAGTAATCCTGGCCTTTGAACTTGACGGGGT
Source organism: Lethenteron reissneri (assembly GCF_015708825.2). Classification (NCBI taxonomy): domain Eukaryota; kingdom Metazoa; phylum Chordata; class Hyperoartia; order Petromyzontiformes; family Petromyzontidae; genus Lethenteron; species Lethenteron reissneri. The sequence goes on along the minus strand of NC_083789.1, from coordinate 9,317,697 downwards.
TCTGAGGCGTGCCCAGGGTCTTGTCCCGCGAGATTGCATTCTTCACGAACGCGTTGCCATGAGTGTTGATCGACAACATCGTGAGTGCCTCTCCTTTTTGCGGTGATGATGATGATAAGGATGACAGCCCTTTCAAAAATGCTGCGTTTTCAGGCAACTAACGGCAGGGCTTGCGATGAACAAATGCGGTGGGAGATTTTCTCACTGTGCCTCTCTCGGTCTCTCTCTCTCTCAATATCTCATCTCGCTCTCTCTCTCTGCCAGTCCCACGCTCTCTTATGCCCCTCCTCCTCCCATCTCTCACCGCTTCATGACTGCACTGCAGCCACATCCAGCCACCCCATTGGTCGACTCAGAGCCAAGTGTCTGCATCCCAGCTTCCTGGCCGCATTGGTGCAGTCCGCCGCTGCCGCTGGGTTGTCAAAAAAAAAATCACGTGGCCACTTAGGGAGATTAAACTCTCCGGACAAATTGCTCGTGTCGTGCCTCCCTCCGTTGAGAATACACAAAAAGCATAATGTATTTACTGTGCACCGAATGGGTAAGGAATTATTATGCACAGCAGTGGTTAGATCATGGCTGATATTCATGATTTATTTTCAAGATGCATTATATAGACGTTTGTAAATTTAACCACCGAATCATGATATTATTTTACAAAACATTTTTTAAAATGAAATTATACATTTAAGTGTCTGAAATATACATTCAAAACATTGGGCGCTGCGCCCTAGCAATAACATCTGCTGACTGGTGGACCCACGTGCTCATCCAGCACGGTTCATGATAATTTCACAGGCGCGAGATCGCCGCTCGCCACGGCGCTGCCACCGTCTCCCAAACTCCCGTGGCCCGCGCCGCGTTCGTGGGCCTCCACCACTCCCTCGGGCCATGCACAAACGTGTGCAGAAACGGCACTCGGCTATCGCTCTTTCTCTCTCTCCATCGCTCTTTTTGTTACGACAAGTGCTGCATCTGCACCCAGCCCTTCTCGCAGTCCTACGGCCTCCGACGGGAGTTCATATCTGCATGCAGAGCTCTCCGCCTTCTGCCACCGAGCACACGGCCTCCTCCAGCGCCCACTGCTCCTTGAAGGCCGGCACGGCGTGGGTCAGCCGCGCATGCCGGAACTCCAGCCCACCCTGGCTCCGACCAGAGCGCGGAAGATGCCCAGGCTGCTGTCCGGACGTTTCTCTCTCTCCGTGTATGGCCAGACGCCGCACAATTCGGTTTCCGTCAACCATCCCGGGCCGAGCGCTTGTGAGAGCAAATTGAGGGTCACACCTCAACGAAGAGCCCTCGCCCGACCCAAAATCGTAAAATCACCCTGGCCCACACGCGTCGCGCGCTGCACCTGCACCAGGGCTTTTAGGCACCGCCGTGCAGAGTTTGCACGATCGTTTTTGTTTGGCTTCCGGCCGTTCTCGTCGTCCACTGCATCGATGGGAGGAAGGAGTGCAGGGAGGGGTGGGGAGCTTGCAATGTAAGGGGGATAAGGGATGCACAATAAGAGGCAAAGGAAATTCTCCATCCCGGTAGTTTCCACAGACCGTTGGGGCAAGTGCTGTTCGAGGGCAATCATCAATCACGGGCATGATGCACGAGATTGAGGTGGTGTGCGGGCAGAAGCACACCCACGGCCGCCTTTTTTAAATCCTTTATATTAAGTTCGCTTGCTTGCTTGCGTGCTTGCTTGCTTGCTTAGGACCGTGCAAATCTTTCGGTCGTTTTTTAACCCACTTCCCGTGATCCAATCGAGCTGACATTTTCCACACAGACTCGTTGTGCCAGACAATTATTGTTCGTGAAAAAAATTCCCAAAATGTTACACTTTTTAGGCAAAAAAAATATATTTTACATATATTCAAATAGAACTCATTCTTGGCTTTGGCTGAACGTCACAGTATAAGAGCCCAGAGCGTAACCCCTCTAAAGGCCGTGGCGGAGTAGCGCAGTTGGTAGCGCCCTCGCTTCCCATGCCAAAGGTCGCGGGATCGATCCCCGCGTCCTCCACAGGCGAATATATTTTTAAATCCTTTATATTAAGTTCGCTGCCACGCATATAAAGGATTTATAGTGAAAAACTTTGTTTTTACGGATTATACTTATTCCTCCTTGGGGAGGCCTTCATCCAGCAGTACATCGACCATGAGGACGGCGATGTGATGAAATTGAATAGCCAAATAGCTTGGTGCTAGCTTCCCGCTTGCCCCGATACGGGGTTGTTTCTCGTTAAAGCAGACTTCGCGTCACATTTCCGCGCTCACGTTACAATGATTATCGCTGTTAATGATCGGCGGAAACTCATCACGTGTAACGCAACGCTCTTTTTTATCATTCCCTACATCCTCGAACATATATTCGCGGTAAATGCAACGGACTTCTGCGCGTTGGCAGTTGTAATACGAGTATCGAATGGGTTGTTGCTGCTGCTGCAAGGGAATATAAACATCTATCCATCCGGTCTATTCATATTCCGGAGTTTAAATTGGAGCGGCAGCACAAGCAGCAGACATCGCGGACGCACGTGACATCGTCAGATCTCAGCGGCAAAGCAGTATTGGGCGCGACCTTTGCTTTTAATTTTAAAATTAGTTTATTTACAGTCATTCTTGTTGAATATAGAAGGGTTTGTCCGTTATCCAAAATCGTATCATTGTTGTAACTTTTCATGTGCCTATTTAATACACTGGTCATCAGGCAACATTACAAACATTTAATTAGCCCCTCCCCCCCATGATGTAAAGTGCAGTCTCTCAACTCTTATCATGCACTCTGTATCTCTGGTCTCTCTCTCTATCTCTTTATGTGCTACGAAGCAGGCCCATTGCCCAAAACGTTGCCTATTTTTTCCATGTTTTCCCCCTTTAAATGCAGTGCTATTGACAAGTGTGTTAATCTTTTATTATAATATTTTTGTGGATAGAACGGTATTTGAATTGGAGATTGCCTGCCCAGATCAGGTGTTATAGTCTTTTTATTATTATATTTTTATTATTATATTTTTATGGATAGGACGGTATTTGAATTGGAGATTGCCTGCCCAGATCAGGTGTTATAGGCTTGGCTTGGAGAAGATGGCAGCACAGCAATGGGTTCAAAATGTTACCACGCGAAATCAAACGCTCATTTAAAATGGCATGGGCCCAACACCCTCAAATTTAGGACCCTCCTGGAAAACAATATTGGACATGGAGCGAGGCTTTCCTGGGCAAGCAATTGGTATTATAAATTAGTTTAGCCTATGACCGCATCCTCTGTCGTGTAAACGATCTCATCAGATATCAGAAGCGAAGTAGCTTTGAGCCTGGATAGTGCTTAACATTGGCGACCATCGTGTTCAAACAGGCTGTTGTCATCGGCTGCAGTGCTATGGGGCGGCCAGCAACGCGCAGTGCAGCAAGCCCCATTGCGACACTACACATCCATCATCCCGTGTCTATGCTCTCTGCCTACAGCAACCCGTACTGATCAGTGGCAGTGGTAACATATGGTCAAATAATGCCCCCGCCACCCCCCACAACTAACTCCATGACGCCTGGTGCATTTGGAGGTCATCATCCAGCAGTGGATTGATGAAGGGGGTTGTACATGTACTCGTCGCTGGCTCGGATGGCTACTCGGTTACACCTGCCTGTCACCTCTATGCAGGTGATGTGGATAGGTACCACTCGGTGCCGGTTTTCTTTCCACTGGATTGGACAACCGAGCTTGCCAGGGCCGTACTCAACCCAACCCGGTGCAGCTCAGGAGGCGCGAGGCCGTTCTTGCACTGCAGACACAGGAGCCGTGCCGCTGACGTCACGTGCAATGAATGCATAATTAGGCCCCGCCCCTGGCCCTGCTTGGCTCCTGGCCAAATTGAGATATCTTCTGAAGAGTCACGTGTTTTTTTTGTTTTGTTCCGGCTCGGCAGGGCAAATAGCCAGTGGAAAAACCGGCTCGGCTCGGATGTGTCGGTGGAAAAAAAAGTTGGTACCGCACCTACGGGGCAACTTTGCATGCGTTTGACATGACTCCCCGTCCACGTTGACGGTGACACCGCCAGCGGCATAGTTAGGCGTTGCCGCTCTCGTGTCCTATTGCTTATCCTGGTGTGTTTGGATTGAAAGAGGGCTGTACGTGATACATTATGGGGAAGGGGGGGGGGGGGTTCCTCAAGTCTGTAAACGCCAAGTCATTCTGGTTAAATGTGTTAAATTCAGCGGAAGTTATTCCTCTTAATTTGCTCAGTCACACGAGTGCTGTCATTAAAAAAGCAAACAAAATGGGACGATAATAAATGAACCAAGACAAGCACACAGCCTCACCTCTCCCTCAATATACAAAAAACAAAGAGCAAGTGAATTGAAGGGAGCATCACAAACAGGTGGTACAAACCAGAAGCAAGGCCAAGCCCAAACAATGAACACGACCACCAACAAAACAACCACCACAACCATCAACAACAATAAATAGATTAGACCAACCAACAACAACACTAATGACAAGACGAACATCACCAACAACTAAAGAAACAACAACAACATTAAGATCAGCCACTTTTACCAACAGCAAGACCATTCATTGACACCACCACAAATAACCAGGCCAACAACCACCACCAACAACAACAGCAACAAGACCAATCAACCAACAACAAGATAATCAATCCGACAACAGGAGCATCTAACCATGAAAACCACCATCGTCAGTCACCACCACAAAAAACAACCAAAATTACCCAGAACCAACCAACCAGACTACCAACACCACCAACGAGAAAACCATCCGTAAATACAACCAGCAAACAAGAACGTCAACAAACCAACAGAACCAGTCAACACATTTCCAAAATTCAAAATTAATTTTTCAGCACCGCTTTTGTCGTTTAGTTCTCGGTCCTTCCCCGACCCCCTCCCCGCATCTCCGATGACAACGGTCGGCTACGTACGGCGCGAAAGAAGTTCAAACACAAACAAGAGTCACCGCCACAGCGGGTGCTGGGTCTCACCCACGGTCGCTTCCACACGAATCTCTCGCCAGCCGCCGCGTCGCTGTAGAACACCGACTCGGCCTCGGCAGGGAAATCGGCGTCCTCGAAGAGGGCTCCCGAGTTGAGGCACTCATCCCGGAGTTCCTCGAACTTCTTCTCCTTGGTCCCCAGAACCATGGCGCCTCGACTCTTGATGGCAGCCCCGCTGGAGTGGCTGCCTGGGATTTTGGCGAGCGAGTAGGACGGCATCGTGGCTTCTTCTTGAACTGTTAATCGGGTAGGGGGGTCTCGTGAATTGATTCACTAATTGATTAATTAATGAACGGATTCGATTTTAAGAGGGGGGGTGGGTGGGATATTTATTTAAACAAACAAAAATATCTCCGAAGTTGCTATAGATTATTATTCGGTTACGTTCGTATGTAATGTGTCACGTTCGGATGATGGTCTACGGGGCTTCTCAACGTGGGCCCGGTGGACGCACCCTCGTATTGAAGGGGATGGCACTGGGCTGGGGGTGTCCACGCAGCAGGAGTGTTTTATAGCAACATACCACCTGTGTCCTGGGGGTGGGGGCTGAGTGGGGGGGGGGGGGCAGGTAAGGCACCACGCCCACACAAAGCAAACGCCAAAGAATCCCCCGTATAGCCTTAACAGACTGTTGGGGCAAGTGTCGTTTGCGAGCACCTATGAAGACCCGCACGGAACAACAGGAGGGTGGGTGTGGCCAGCAACACACGCCCGGCCGCCTTTGTATCCCCACTGCTGATGTGTAATACACACCGCATCAGGTACTCAGTTAAGGGTGAGTTCACCTAGGCGATGCCCAAGTCTGGGTTCAAATATTCCTCACTGTTAATGGTCGTGAGCGGGAATCGAACTCTGGGGTTTTGTGTGTGTGTCTGTGCGTGTGCCGGGTTTCGTAGAGCGCTAACCACTGCGCCACCGCTCCCACGCGCCCACATTTTCCTCCCGCTGCGTTGACAGCGATCACACAAACACGCGCACACGCACGCACGTACGCGCCGTGGCACGGGTGTTCATTTCCACTCGCTCGTCCGCCTTGCCGGTGAAACGCTTTACTCACTCCTCGTTGTGGTTCGTGTATGTGTCCTCTAAAAAAAAACAGGGGGGGGCGGGGGCTGGGGGGGGTTACATGTATGTCCGACTGATGATGGACCGGTTAGCCAAGGGAATGCGAACGCGTCCGAGAAGTCACCGAGGAGATGGAGCGATGTGCCGCGGGCGGCGCGTGCGGCGACGCAGCAAGGCACTTTATGGGGTGGATAAGTTTGACGTTGCATGATCGCCAGAGGTGGGAAGGCCTTCATCCAGCAGTGGATTGACCGTGGCTGATTGATGTCTTCAAATCCGCGGAAACGATTTGAGTGGAAGTTGAATATCATGAAATTCGTGTTTCTTTTATGCAGCGTTGTTCAATACATATTAAAGTTATTTTGTCTTTTTTTTTCAAATACTTAGGAGTACTGTATCCGCCAAGTTTTTTTTTTGTTCGACGTTTAAATGTTATGGTTTGTGTGGAGCGGTGGCGCCAGTAGTTGTCACACTGCATGAGCCAATCCGGCTAGCCGAGTTTGATTCCCGGACACGGCTAACATCAGTGGCGTGTGATATCTGAACGGGCCCTCAGTGCCATATCCCCACACCCACCCTTCAACAATCCTCACTGACCAGCATGGTGAAGTATGGTCAAACAACCCATATGACGTACAGCTACTCCGTAGACGGCGGTGGGGGAGGGGTTCTTCTAGCAGTGGATTAGACTTGATTTGAAGCTTTCGTGACTGCAGGAATTACTCTTTGGTTTTGTCGGTAAAGTCACGTAGAAAAAATAATAATTAAATAATAGAATGCGACGTTTTGATTGACACACACAAGCTGTCTGTGTATCTCCGTGTCTGTGTTTTGTCTCTCTCTCTCAAATGTAGTTCTACCTGATGACGATTGCTTGTGTTGCAATCGAAACGTCGAAATTCTATAATTTAATTTATTTTCTTTCTGCGTGACTTTACCGAAAGAACCAAAGAGTAGCAGTGGATTGATAACATACACGTGAAATGTATTTGCTGCCAATAGTCTCGTGTCAAATGACACTCACGCTCCTAAAATGTGCACTCACGTGCGAAAAATTAAAGGTCATCTCTGCATCGCAATCTTTCCGCGAGCCATCACTGAGTGTCTCAGTGAAAAACTGGCACGACTCGTTATATTGAACGCGCAGGAGCGGGGGTCCACAGAGATGCAGAACGATCATCTAATGCCCTGTGTACAAGGCTATGGTGCCTTGCCGGTCTCGTCGAAGAGCAGACACCGTCACACGAACTCCGGTCATCCTCGCAGCCGCTTTTGGCTCGCCATCGAACAAAGACGGTCACTGCATCCGTGTGCTTTCAGATGCGTTTCTGCGGCCGTCTGGAACGCTCTTCCTTCCTATACGAGGAAGCCACTGGAGCTATGCACTTTTATGTCTGGATTGAAAAGTAATTTCTTTGGAACTGCTTTGTGTGTTTAGTTTGTTGTCCTTCCCCCATACCTTCGATTAGCACGGTTGGCTACGTACGGTTTGAATGAAATTCAACAATGTTTTGTGGATCTTTTTCTGCACTGCCCCTCACAAACCTATCACCGCAGATTATAAGACCTGTCACGATACATGGTGGTCCCCAATCAAATCACTTTTTGGTGCCGATTAAAGTTGCGGTAGAGATGTGTGTGTGTGTGTGCATGAGTGTACCCGTGTCCCACGTAGACTTGGGGTTCTAGATAAACAAACCTGGGTTCGATTCCCCGGCCACGGATGACACCAGTGACGACTGTTTGAACCGCTCCTAGGCCTCACCTAGGTCGACTCAGCCTCAAATGAGCACCTAGTGCTATGTGAAAAACATCGCCACTGGAGAGACAAAGGCGGTCGGGCGTAGTGCTGGTCACCCACCCCCTTGTGTATCGTGCAGGCCTTCTTAGGTGCTCGCTAACAGCACTTTCCCGAACAGACTGTAAAGCTATAGGGGGGGAATCTTTGTCTTTGTCCCACGTAAATTTGGGGAGCTGGAAAATCAAACCTGGGTTGGATTTCCCGGCCACGGATAACATCAGTGGCGAGTGACAAGTCTGACGTGCGAAAAAAGAGCTTCATAGATCATCAGATTACTCCCGTATAAATACAGATTTTGATTCTGATTTTTACTTTGTCCCCTAGGTGGACTGCGCTTTCACCGAGTCATTTGGGCATTGTGTGAAACATGAGCACTGGGGAGAGACAAAGGCGGCCCGGCGTGGTGCTATCCATGCCACCCCCACGCGTACGGGTGCCTTGCGCTCTCAACACACGGGTAGTTGAAACAGGTAAAAGGCGCAGCCCTGCAATTTCTTGCTCACACCAATGCTGGCAGACTGGCCTCCACGAAAGGGAGCGCTGGAGAACTCGAGATGGCCTCTATAGACTTTACGAGGCATTTGCCCTACTATTCGACGCTGGCGAGACATCTTGGAAGGGGTGAGAGTACCCACACTTTACCCCACCATGCATCGAATGGCTGCAGCATGAACCCATTTATATGATGGGTGGACAGAGGCCATGGCTGCCACGCCAGAAGATCGAGCTGGCAACCTCAGCATTGAAAGTCCGGTGCGCTGACCATTACACCAGGCGAGAAATCCCTTTAGACCGCGTTATGTATAAATGTGTTGTAACCCTCCACCACCCGACACGGCCAATCAGCAAAAAAAGTGTCACGTTGACAAAAGACAAATAGTTCACTACTTTAGCCCACCCGTGTGTTGAAGAGTGAAACCACAACATTTACAATTTGAGTACGACGTTTCGCTGGTAATTGCATCCAGCATCATTCGCCATTCTGGCGAATTGCCCGATGATGCTGGATGCAATTACCAGCGAAACGTCGTACTCAAATTCTAAATGTTGTGGCTTCAACACACCGGTGGGCTAAAGCAGTGAACTATTTGTCTTTGTCAACGTGACACATTTTTACTGATTGGCCGTGTCGGGTGGTGGAGGGTTACAACACATTTATAAATAACGCGATCTAAACCCAAAAACGTTGATTATGAATAACATTGGTCGCGAAAGCCTACGTGTTAAACTGACCTTCGATTAACACGGTTGGCTACGTACGGTTTGAATGAAGTTCAACAATTATATTTCGTGGATATTTTTCTGCACTGCCCCTTATCGCCGCAGCCTATAAGACCTGTTACGATGCATGGTGGTCCCCAATCCAAGCACTTTCTGCTGCCGATTAAAGTTGCGGTAGAGATGTGCGTGTGTGTGTGCATGAGTGTACGCGTGTCCCACGTAGACTTGGGGTTCTGGATAAACAAACCTGGGTTCGATTCCACGGCTACGGATGACACCAGTGAAGACTGTTTGAACCGGTCCTGGGCCTCACCTAGGTCGACTCAGCCTCAAATGAGCGCCTAGTGCGATGTGAAAAACATCGCCACTGGAGAGACAAAGGCGGTCGGGCGTGGTGCTGGTCACCCACCCCCTTGTGTATCGTGCAGGCCTTCATAGGTGCTCGCAAACAGCATTTGCCCGAACAGACTGTAAGACTATAGGGGGGGGGGATCTTTGTCTTTGTCCCACGTAAATTTGGAGAGCTGGATAATCAAACCTGGGTTTGATTCCCCGACCACGGATAACATCAGTGGCGAGTGACAACTCTGACCTGCGAAAAAATAACTTCATAGATCATCAGATTACTCCAGTATAAATACAGATTTTGATTCTCATTTTGACTTTGTCCCGAGTCTCCCCTAGGTTGACTGCGCTTTCACCGAGTTCTTTGGGCATTGTGTGAAACATCATCACTGGGGAGAGACAAAGGCGGCCCGGCGTGGTGCTATCCATGCCACCCCCACGCGTACGTGTGCCTTGCGCTCTCAACTCACGGGTAGTTGAAACAGGTAAAAGGCGCAGCCCTGCAATTTCTTGCTCACACCAATGCTGGCAGACTGGCCTCCACGAGAGGGAGCGCTGGAGAACTCGAGATGGCCTCTATAGACTTTACGAGGCATTTGCCCTACTATTCGACGCTGGCGAGACATCTTGGAAGGGGTGAGAGTACCCACACTTTACCCCACCATGCATCGAATGGCTGCAGCATGAACCCATTTATATGATAGGTGGACAGAGGCCATGGCTGCCACGCCAGAAGATCGAGCTGGCAACCTCAGCATTGAAAGTCCGGTGCGCTGACCATTACACCAGGCGAGAAATCCCTTTAGATCGCGTTATGTATAAATGTGTTGTAACCCTCCACCACCCGACACGGCCAATCAGCAAAAAAGTGTCACGTTGACAAAAGACAAATAGTTCACTGCTTTAGCCCACCGGTGTGTTGAAGAGTGAAACCACAACATTTACAAATGATGACGTCGCCCTGCTGCTGCTCTATTTAAGACCGGGAGCAAGAGCAGAGCCTCGCCATTCTGGCGATTTGCCCGATGATGCTGGATGCAATTACCAGCGAAACGTCGTACTCAAAAAATGTAGATGTTGTGGTTTTTCACGCTTCAACACACCGGTGTGCTAAAGTAGTGAACTATTTGTCTTTTGTCAACTTGACACTTTTTTGCTGATTGGCCGTGTCGGGTGGTGGAGGGTTATGACAAATTTATAAATCACGCGATCTAACCCAAAAACATTTATTATGAATAATATTGGTCGCGAAAGCCTACGTGTTAAACCCTTTAGACCTGGTCTACAATGGAGTGTGCCTGGCTATTCGTGTAAACGATAGATGTTGCTCCTTCTGGTACCGGCCGAACACGTTAGACCGGCCATCACAACCGCATGCTGTGGTGACATCAGCCCCAACGCCGTGAGCATTGGGGCTGATGGGTTTTTCTTTATTAGAATGTGTTACCGATCATTTGCACATTTGAGCAAACATGTGTAATGATGGCAACACGGCGGGTCAGAAGCAATCCTAAATATTCTCCAGTTAGCACGCAATGTGCTTGGCAACTCTGTGATCATCTTGGCCAGAGGGCATATTGTAAACCAGGTGAGAAGGAAGGGGTGGGAGTCCCGACACTTGAGTTACTCTGGACCCAACACGGCTTATTGGTAGCACGCAGGGTGACAAATGACGATTAAATGTTCCTCCAAGCATTGCATCTCTCGATCATAAATATGTGTGATGTCAAGGTCACCGTGGTAACTTTCTGTGACGTAAATGTCCTTAAGGTAGAGTACGATAGTATGTTTGTTGGAGGAATCTTGTTTTTGAACTTGTATGCAGACACAAATATATATTTTTTAATAATCGACAAGGTCAAATGATCATCCCGGTGTGTTATCACGACCATATAAACATCGCTCGTTAAAGTTTCGACAATTTCACTCGAGAAAAATGACACCACTCTCATTTCATTTGTCGAGGTGCAGGCCTCGCACACCTCCTGTCGGCCTGCGCAACCAAGCACAGCGTGGTCACACAAAATCAAGCCAACAATGGACTTGCTTTCATTTGACGAGGTGTATATTTAGAACGGACACGTTTTGACACAAAACAAGCGCTGTGTGCGCACAGCTGAGTCTGGGAAGCGGTGGCGCAGTGGTCGGCACGCTGCACTCAGAAACCAGCAAAGACCCGAGTTCGATTCCAGCTCACGGCCACCAACACCTGCGATAATTATCGGGACCAGCTCTGGTGCCTCCCCGAGGTCGATTCAGCCTTAAATCAGTACCTGGTCCGGTGTGTAAAAAACATCAGCGCTGGGGAGACAAAGGTTCATGGTGTTGGCCTCCCAACCTTTTTCGTGTACCGCGCCGCCCTTAATAGGCACTCGCTAACAGCACTTGCCCCACACGTCTGTTTAAGGCGATGCGGGGTAAACTTTGTCTGTTTGGACCACCAACTGTTTTTGTAAACCAGGGACGGTGACTTGTTGATTTCTAACGGTAGGAATTCACCCAGGTCCAGCTTGATTGTGTTGAGCAGGTGGAAGTCTCAACGGAGAATCATCCAAATCGCTCTCAACATCGCCTTGTTCCGATTTAAAGCTTTCGTGATTGCAGGGATTCATCTTCTTGGTTCTTTCGGTAAAGTCACGTAGAATGGAAATAATAAAATAATTCTCACGACGTTTCGGCCACAACGCAAGCAGCCGTCCTCAGGTGGAGAACAGGTCTGTCGAGGAGACAGAATCTGACTGAATTCAGACTGAATTAAGACTCTGTCTCCTCGACAGCCCTGTTCTCCACCTGAGGACGGCTGCTTGCGTTGTGGGCGAAACGTCGTGAGAATTATTTCATTATGTTTGATTTTTATTATTTTATTATTTCCATTCTACGTGACTTTACGGAAAGAACCAAGAAGATCGCCTTGTTCATTTGGTAACCGACAGCGACACAGCTCCTCCGACGCGTGATCCTTCACCGCGACCTCTCTGTTGTAAAATGCAGGGCACGAGCCCAAATGTTGATGCTGAATTGGCTAAAACACAATTGGACTTGAACAGGGGCATGGAGTCGAGCGCACGGATATCTGGGGCAAGTGAGTTCTGACCGATGGGGTCAGCAAAGGAGGTTGATGTTTGGCCAATTTAGGCCTTGCGTTTAAATGCAACTGCGTCAATCTAAGTTTCAGCCACCAATGATGAAACACAGTTCTGAAGTTGATGATTGTAAAACAGAGTCGTATTAAAACAAATAAAATTAGTTTTTCCACTCGATTTAGCTAAATTCTACATCTTGAAAATATATATCAATGGGAAAATGTACAAACGTCTCGTGTGTCACTTTAAGGGATCTCGGCAGAAGTTCTGTGATGTCAACTTCTGCAGATCGTTCTCTGGCACAGGATGATGCGACAACTCTGCCCCTCTAGAGGGTACGTTGGCCTACTCTTCCACGCTGCCCAGATTTCTTGTAAGAGGTGGAAGTGCCCACACTTTGCCCGACCACACGCAACCTGCTTACCGTCCAAGTGCGGCACACCGATCTATAACTGCTTCTCACCGGTCACTTTAGTACCCCAATTCCCCCCCCCCCCCCACCAAAGACAAAGATCCCCCGTATAGCCTGAGCAGACTGTAGGGGCAAGTGCGGTTAGCGAGTAGCACCTATGAAGGCCGGCATGGCACACGAGGGGATGGGTGGCCAGCAACACGCCCGGCCGACTTTGTCTCCCCAGTGGCGATGTTTACACACCGCACCAGCTGCTCATTCGAGGCCGAGTCGACCTAGGGGAGGCCCAGGACTGGTTAAGATAACCGTCACTGGTGTTGGCCGTGAGCAGGAATCTAACTCGGGTCGCCGGGTTTGTAACGCAGCGCACTAACCGCTCCACCACCGCTCTCCACACCCCCACCACCACCATCACACACACACAAGCAGAGGTCTGCACTCATTGGTCTAGTTTGCTAAAAGACGTTTAATGTTAAACAGTGTGAAATAAAGACTGCAGCGTTGACACTTTGTAAAAGCATCAGACCGTTCATCCCACCCAAGAACCCAATGCCCCTCAACGGTGGCTCAGCATCGTGAAGAGGCTCCACACCCCGTCCCAAACGGGTGGCATTTGTAAACAGGGCAGGCACTTATAATGACCGATAGCATTGGCTTATACCTTAGTATCATCTATGAAAACGTATTCCTGTAGATAAAGGCAAGTATAAACAACATTAGTGTATTGCGTTACAACATGTAGGTCGTAGGGCTCCTTGGTGTGCATCGGACAGCCAGTGTAAAACAAAAATGCAGAATTGTACTGCACTACGCACCAACGTATGTTCCCCGCCTTCAACAACCTCGCGCTGACTGGCGTGATGAAGTATGGTCAAAATAACCTCCCCACGACCGACACGGCACGAGGAGGCCCTCATCCAGCAGTGGATATACAAAATGGCTGTGCGTGTGCATCATACAGTCCTTTGGTGTTGTCCTTTAACTTTAATTTCGATGCAAACATCGCTTGAATGTCTCCACCGCTCTGTACGCATCGTGGCGGTTATTTGACCCAAACCTCACGATTCTGTGAGTTAAGTGCGGAATGGTGAAGGCGGGGAATCTCGACGTTGCAGCCATAGTAAAATACAACAACGCAACATTTTACACTTTGCTGCAACTCACCTCTCATGCCCATCAAGTAGTTGCGTGGCGGTCACCCGTCCGGGCTCACACGCCTGGCTCAAGCTTCAGAGATCTCGTGAAATTGGCTCGCATTTTGAGTTATTTGAATGTGGACAGGCATATTTATACAATGTGCGTCAATTGTAAACAGTCGTTTCCTACAGGCCTAATTGGATGCGCGCAATATCGTGAGTGCAGGGAATTGATGTTCGATGATTAATGGCATCGTGGTCACGCGCCTCACGTTGGAACGGGCTCTCCTGTTAGAGCCGCTCCTTTGCCGTCGAGATTGCAGAAGCGATCGTAACCGTGCAAGGCAGTTTGCAGCACAGGACATCACTGTTCCACATGCCACACAAAAAAAAAATCAACAATACCATGCCGACTAGGGTTGCCACCTCTGATATACAAAAAATGCAGGAAGAAGAATGTATTTATGTTGAAGTTCTTTCGCACCGTACGTAGCTAACCGTGCGAATTGGAGGTGCGGGGGAAGGACAAGAAACGAAACACAAAAAGCCGTTCTAAAGAAATGCGTTTTCAACCTAGATTTAAAAGTGGATAGCTCCAGTGGCTTCCGAATATCGAAAGGCAGAGCATTCCAGACGGGCGATGCAGTAAACTGTGTTTGTTTGATGGTTAGCCAAAAGCCGCTGCGAGGATGACAGGAGAATATCTCGGAATACCAGAAGAGGGGAGAATTGCATGTAAATGCGTTGTCTGTCTTGAGTGGTGTATAAATTAATATTATTGCGACTCAACAGACAAAAAAAAACTGTGACTTTTATTGTCCAGGGAAGACCGATAGATTTCCCAGGACAGCAGCTGCCTCAACAAGAGAATGAACCTGGGAAACCCGGTACATGTGGCAACCCGAATCGCAAGCTTCATCAACGAACCTCCTCCCAAACACATCGCTGAATCCCGGCCAAATGCCACCCGCGTCTCACCCACTTTTCCCAAACCATCAAATCCCACACAGACCCTCATAATACCATCTGGACCCTCATAATCCCATCTGAAACCTCATCATCCCATATGGACCCTCATAATCCCATCTGAAACCTCATCATCCCATCTGGACCCTCATAATCCCACACAAACCCTCATAATCCCATCCGAACCCTCATTATCCCACACAGACCCTTATAATTCCATCCGGACTCTCATTATCCCACCGCCCATGAATATAAATTTTCACACAGGCGGCAAATGCAGCTGCCATGTTCTTGATAGTGGCGATTCTCAAGGTCTCTTCATGGAAGACGTGACCCAAAGCAACAAACAGCTCTCATCTTGTAGCTAGAAAAATAGCCTGCGTCTTCCGAGTCATCCAACTACAAGTTTCAGGGTTTTTTTGTGAGCGAAATAATGTATCTTTCAAGTGACCTTCCACGGTACCCACCATGGCGTTGTAATCGACTATTTTTTATGTTTGTCCTCGATTAGTTGGGCACCTTTTTAAATCTTGCCGCCCCCACGTCCTGCCTCCCGAAGGCGGGAAACCCCCCCCCACCCCCCCACAAGCCACACCTAACGTGACGTGGCTGATGAGGCAGATGACATCACCAAGCCCGGCCCATCACCTCCAGTTCAGCGGCACACATGGGAGCAGAGGTGACACTTTTTTCTTGTCCTACCGATTCCTGTTATCCGATTAATCGAGCATTTGAGCCAATCATCGGTGGAGTGATCGATTACTTGGATAATAATCGGAGAGCTCAGCCGTGGCTGTATGTGATGAATCTGCAGGGTGTGACTGCCTTCATTTTAAATGCATCAGAAACAGTGATGCCACTAAAGTGCCAGGGTGGCGTGTTTAAAAGTCACTTAAAAGTATGTTATTCTCGCCAATCATGCTTGAAACTCATGTGGGACAGCGTGGGGGACCCACAGCCAGCCCAAAGGTGTCTAGCTAGAAGATCACAGCCGTCGTTTTCTTTTCGGGGGGGGGGGGGTCGCGTTTTCTCTCTTTCGTTGACGCCGAATATTCACGCGTACATAGCCACGGTCATCCACTGCAAAACACAGGCACGCAACCATCCACGCACGCACATGAGACGCAGAAGCAGTTACGGTAAAACGCGTTCATATGCGATCTGTCACACTTCGGCGAATGTTTTCATTGGTACCAACTCACGATGCGTACAAATGGACGGCGTACCTGGTCAAATGGCATTTTCACGAAGCCTTTCTTCTCCTTGTCAACGGTATAAAAAGCGCCTGTGGGAGAAACGCATCGAGATGCGTGGCAATGGTCAGATTCCGTGGGCGCACACACGGCGCTTTGGGTGGCAAAAATTGCGCTAGAAAAGTGGCACGTGTTCCCGAAAAAAATTAAAATTGACGTGAGCAAGAAAATCTCAGGAGCGCATCCAAAAGCGTGCGATGCAGTGACCGTCTTTGTTCGATGGCTCGCCAAAAGCCGCTGCGTTGATGGTTCATGCTTCTCGATGAGAATAGGCTCACGCTGCAGTCGGCCGATGCGTGGTCAGGTCGCGCGTGGTCAGGTCGCGCGAGGTCAGGCCGCGCGAGGTCAGGCCGCGCGAGGTCAGGCCGCGCGAGGTCAGGCCGCGCGAGGTCAGGCCACGCGAGGTGGGGGTAAAGTGTGGGTACTCCCACCCCTTCCAAGATGTCTCGCCAGCGTGGAAGAGTAGGCCA
The DNA here is from genome assembly GCF_015708825.2 of Lethenteron reissneri. Classification (NCBI taxonomy): domain Eukaryota; kingdom Metazoa; phylum Chordata; class Hyperoartia; order Petromyzontiformes; family Petromyzontidae; genus Lethenteron; species Lethenteron reissneri. The sequence goes on along the minus strand of NC_083789.1, from coordinate 9,300,940 downwards.
AATATCTTGCCAAATCTAGAGAAGCCATCTAGAGCTCTTAGAGCTCCCGCTAGTGGAGGCCCTTCCGCCAGCATTGGCGTGAGCAAGAAATTGCAGGGCTGCGCCTTCACCTTGTCAACTACCCGTGTGTTTACAGCACAGTGGCACACGTACGCGCCCAGCCACTTTTGTCTCCCCAGTGCTCATATCTTACATAATGCGCAAAGTCCTCGTTGGAAGTTGAGTCGACGTAGGGGAGACTCAGGACAGGGTCAAGATCACAATCAGTATTTACACTGGAGTAATCTGATGAGCTATTTCAAAGCTGTCCAGTATATATATATAAAGGGTGGCCCAAAAGTCGGCGTTGTGTCACGGACCGCTCGCGCTGGACACTCACGGAACATCGCGTCCAGCCGGACGAGGCAGGTGATGTAGTCGTTGAAGTTGATGAGCATGCTCTCGTCCGTGTAGCGCATGATGATCAGCTGGTACATTTGGCTGTTCAGCTGGAAGCCTACGTCACACGGGAGTGGGGGGGGGGGGCACGCGAGCGAGGGGCATTCACATTAGCAACAGCGTTCATTGGTAATCGCGGGTCTGTATCCGGCTGTTATGCATGTTGAACTTGTTCCGCACCCTACGGAGCCAACGATGCCAATTGGACGTGTGGGAAATACTCATGCGGCTCAAGCCTCCCGCGTAAACCACGTGACGTACGTGTGGCCACCCCCGCTGTGACTCCCTCTGCCTGCGCCCCTGTGGAGGGAGACACGCGCTGCCGCTCCGTGCAGCATTCCTGCTGCTCGCTCCGTTCCTGCTCTCTTCTACCTCTGTTCCATCCCCTCTCATCCCCGACATCTTGGCCCGGTTCATTCCATCTCCCCTTCCTTCCCCTTCCTGCCCTGCGCTCACCTTCTTTCCGCTCATCTTTAGCCGTGCCCTGCATTGTTTGAGTGGCATGCCGAGGGACATGGCGGCTCACCCAGGCATCGAGAGATACGGACGAGTGAGACGAAACGGAGGTAAACAAGAGATATCGAGATGCGAGAGCTGAAGGCAGGAGATTCGTGGTCACGTGTGAAGGCGCTACGACGTCACGTGATCTCATGTCGTCTGCACACGTGACGTATGACGTCACATGATCCACCAGCACGTGCTTATTTCATTATGTGGCCTCCCCGGAAAATATGAGCCTTGGTGTATATGATCAACATGATCGATATGATCAATCGCTTTTGTCACTCCATACACTGAGAGTGCCTGCGTTTTCGTGTCCGTACCAGATGGGGTGGAGGTTTTTGTAAGCGGAAGTGCGCACCCACCTGCGGCATTGAGGGCGTTTTTCATCTCGTAGGAAGACATCGTTCCCGACAGGTCTTCGTCATGTTTTCTGAAGATGGCCTGAGAGAAACAAAAAAAGAAGAATCCAAATCCGCGCGGGAAAATTCAAAAGCCAACGCGGGTCAAAAATCAACGACAATGAAGCGTAGTACAGTACAACGACAGACTTTGCTGCGCTGCCATCTGATTACGAGGAAGGTCCGGCAGCAGCCCACGACACCCGCTTTGTGGGATCGTAACGACGAGCGGCATTTGAGATTTCGACAAGGCTGGCGCAGCCACGTACGCACCTGCCACTTCTTGATCTTGTTCCACAGGATGCGAAACTCCTGCAGACCCAGCTTCCCTGAGCCGTCCACCTGAGCGTAGATTTAAGGCCCCCAACACCAAATCCCACCACGCTTCACGTGAAACACGGACGCTCTGTCAGGCCACCGCACGTACAGGTGCGGCCGTGACGGCACCCCGTGGTTCCAGTTATGCATGGTGGCCACCCATCCAAGCACAATCCTCCGATTATCACAGTGGGCTACGTACGGTGCAAAAAAAGTTCAACACACATACATACGTCCCAGTGAAGCTGACTATTTTGGGTTTCGTCCCCATTTAAGGCTTTCTGGTCTCTCGCTCGACTAAAGACACGTGCCCAGATGGCAGCTGCGAGACCGGCTGCTCCTCACCTCCGATTTTCGTGGTTGAACGACGACTTTGTCCGTTTTTGCAATAATGTGCACGTTCCAAATAGATTTATTATTATCACAAATACATAATGTTGCGATGCTCCATTGTGCGCTATGACGAAGGGTCACTGCCCAGAACGTCGCCTACTTTCCGTGTATTCTTTCCCTTTTAAGGGAACGCACATTCAGAGTTATTGACGGACGTATTGGGTTTTACTATTGTTATTATTATTATTTTTGTTCTCGTTGTTGTTAAGAGGCTGTGGGGTGAGGATACGTCCGTGAGGGCGACGATGCTGCGGCACGCATGCATGCTGAAGCCGGTCGACTCCAGCTCGCCGTCTGCAACGAGCACGCATACAAAACCGCCACGTGTTTATAGCAATAAACAAAACTAACCACTTTTGGTTTACCAGGTAAGGTACACGGAGCCGCATAGCTCTTTTTCAGAAACGACCTGGCCGCAAATGATAGCTCAGAGAAGTGGCTTATCGCGTGCAAATTTATAGCAGCCAAATACTCTGAATGCACGTTGATTCTAAATAAGGAGGGAAAAACCGGAGGACCCGGATAAAAATCCACATGACCACGGGGAGAACATGCAAACACTAAATATACAGCAGCAGGTGTCAGGGTCGGGATCGAACCCACGACCTCCTGTATACCAGGCGAGGTAGTTAAAATATTCTAGCCACCACCATGATGATGAGAAAGAGAAAAGCAAACTCCAAATATACAGCAGCAGGCGTCAGGGTCGGGATCGAACCCACGACCTCCTGTATACCAGGCGAGGTAGTTAACTTCTTGCCACCAAGGCACCACAATAATTTTTTGCAATAATAATCATAATTTTTATTTACAGAGTGCCTTTCATACCGTGCGATTCAAGGCCAGTGTACACAAGTTAAGATAATATACACATAGCAATACATGAAGAGAAGAGAAATTTAATAAAACGGTATAATAGTCATACGATGCCAGAGTAAAATGATAAGGCTAAATTATAGAAGTAGGCCTCAAGCCTCGATGTGGGCGAAACCTCTGATGCGATCGGTCAGAGTTCCACGGTCATTCGCGGGGTCCGAACACAAGAAGCCACCTCTTCTCCTTTCCTCCTGAGCCTTAAACCTCGCAATGCACAGCAGCGGTCACTACCATCAGCTGACCAAACTGTACGCGGAGGCCAATATGCAATCTGGTGCCATTCCATTCAGTGCTTTAAATGCCAGTCATAGAATTTAATACACATTGCACTTCATCTTTAGTCCATGCACAATCGTTTGATGATTCGCCCACTCCCGAGATTTGATAAATTGTCACGAAGCTGGTAAGAGATTTGATCGAAGAATCAAATCTCTCATGGCCCCCCGGTTTTATTTGCATGTAAAATGTGCTCAAATGATACATGTGCATGCATTTCGACGTTTGTATACTGAGTAGAATAACATATTTCAAGCGACTAGTAATTTCTGTGACTCCCGTATGATAATACATTATAACAGATGATCATAAAATGAGAGACTGTACTAGACCCAGGACTTTTGGATATCGCCACCAGTGGAATAATTTCAGCCGGAACAGTCCGGCTGAAATTCCAGGAATTATTTTAGCACGCCACATTCATCTCGCCTGATTTTGTCCTCACAAAACTGCAGTGGCGCATTCATTGCATAATAGGAATACCGGGTTGCAACAATCCTTGTACAGAGTTCGCAAGCGTCCATCGTCGGAGGGAAACATGCATCCTACCAACAATGTTTTCGCTTGGTGAGGACATTCAGGGAAAATTACCGCCTCTCCCAATTAACAACATTTTGCCTCCCAAAAATCCGAAGTGATAACGTCCAATACAAACGAGCGGGTGGCAAAGTCTTTCGGAAGAGTGACTCGCGTTTTATTGGTTAGAATCATCCGGAAAGAGCATTCCCCCACATCGATTTACACGTCAGGCCAATGTTTACACCTGACTGCCATCGTCCCTTGAGCAGAGCCTGTGGCTTCGACGCGGCGACGTTGCCCCACAGGGCTCAACGACGGCGCGGCGTCATCATCCAGTTTCAACTCCGACTCAAAGTAACGCGCGCACGGCCAAGGGGCGCGGCCAGGTTCACGTACCGTACCTGCGTAAGACATCACCTCGTGGACGTGCGTACATGCGTGCGTTTGCACAAAGAGCGACAAAGCGGGTGGAGTGTCGCAGTGACTCACGCTTGGCAGTGATCTTGTTTAGCATGTCCTGCAGCTCTTTGGGGCTGATTTCCATGTCCTGAATAAAACAAATGATAAATAAACCAAAAATGACCTCATGTCTGAAGTTTCAATCAGATCGAGATGTTACCGTGACCAAAGCCGCCAATGATGCCACAACCATCGCCACCTTGCCTCACTGCCAACGCTCTCAACCCTCCGCCCGCAGCTGCTGCACGGTAGATACACAGCGACCCTCACAATCTGCCCTCAACAGCCTCACCCCATCCACCAACTGCTCTTTGGTCTTCTCTTCCACTTGGTTTGAACTATTGTTCTCGCGCACTCCTATGAGTCCAGCCCATCAGAAATGCGAACGCTCGCAGGTCACCCCAATGCCTGACTCGGCAGTCGGCCCTCCTCCAACCTGTCCACGCGTCTCCCACCCAGCGCAACCGTTTTGGCTCAACCGCATCCACAGAGTGAACCCTGCACTTCGATTTAAAGCTTTCGTGACTGCAGGGATTCATCTTCTTGGTTCTTTCGGTAAAGTCACGTAGAATGGAAATAATAAAATAATAAAAATAAAACATGATAAAATAATTCTCACGACGTTTCGGCCACAACGCAAGCAGCCGTCCTCAGGTGGAGAACAGGTCTGTCGAGGAGACAGAGTCTGAATTCGTTGTGGCCGAAACGTCGTGAGAATTATTTTATTATGTTTTATGTGTATTATTTTATTATTTCCATTCTACGTGACTTTACCGAAAGAACCAAGAAGGTGTACCCTGCACTGTTCACTTTGGGACATATGCATTGCTTAGCCTGTCCTGGCCATCGAGTTCTTAGCATCCAGTCTCAATGATTCTGAGACATCAAGCTGCCGGTTCTCTGACCCATATGGAAAATACAGATCGCACCCCTGCCACAAAATACCATCGCTTTATATCCAGACATATTCATCTTATATTTGAAAGTGGTTTCCATAGCCCGTCCAAAGTAATAATAATATCTAATAATAGATAGCTTCGTAATAATTTAGTGCAATTTGGTATTTGTTCCATTCGTGTCGCACCAGGCTATCGGGGGAGGCACTATGTTGTTACTGACAGCTATAGTCTACAAGTCTACAAGTAGGGGCGATGTTGCTGTGTGTGATTATTTGAGTGTCATTTTCCACGCTTTTTGCCAATTTGGACAGCGTCGCCGGCACAAGTTGATCTGTCAGGCAAAAAAATGCACAGTTAACAATGCACCCGCAGTATTAAATGGGGCGGCCACTGGGTTCCAACTGCGAACCCCGTTTACGAGCAGTAAAATACGCTCCTGTCCGGCCCTTTCAACGCTTATTTGCATCCGACCACATCGCCCTCAACAGCGCCAGATCTCAACGAATCCGGGTCGAGCCTGGTTAGTACTTGAATAGCCGGTGTCAGTAGCCACGGGCTGTGACATGGCCAGGATGTGGCAGTGCAAGCTGTGGATTTTTGCATCCATCTGTGCGGATCTCTGCTCGTTACCAACTCGTACGTGTGGTGGGTTTTCTCCGGGTTCTTCGGTTTGCTACCCCACGGAGCCCAGCACTCGTTTAATTTGCCAAAACATCCCAAAGTGGCGGGACCATCCCAATAAAGTGTTTAGAGACTCGGCGAGGCTTTTCTAGCTAAAGGGAATCATTATTACTGTATTACTCATAACGGTGAATTCGTATTACTGTATTATTGATAACGGTGAATTAATTCTAGATTTGAAGCTTTCGTGACTGCAAGGATTCATATTCTTAGGTTTTTTCGGTAAAGTCACGTAGGTAACAAATTAAAATTAAAATTAATAAAAGTAAAATAAAATAAAAATTAGTATTACTGATAACGGTGATTTAGTATTACTGTATTACTATGGTGAATTATTATTGATAATGTGCCATTTTATTGAGGGACTGTGTGTTATCTTGATGTGGTCTGGGACTGTTTAGTTGTTATTTTTGCTGCCTTGCCCAAGCTTGATGAATCGGACTCATATTAATGAATGCATCGCTTATTTATATTTAGTGACATCGCTTACCATTGTCTCTATTTTTCACTGCTATCATGTGTTATTTTGTATTGTTTGCTGTCGTAACTCGCTGACCCGCCCCATACTGGAAATCTGTGGAAAAAAGAAAGCTTCGTAGGCTCATCGGATTCCTCCGCCTGCGGTCAAAATAAAAGATTATTCTGATTCCGCTGATTTACCTCTCCTGCGAGCCGACCGAACAAGGTTTTAAATTTACGATCGTCCTCGGTTTCCGTTCCAGGCTTGGCCACATCGTTCTGAAATACACAAAGCACACGGGGGTGGGGGGAGAGGTGGGGCGTCACGGTGGGGAGATGTTAACTACATCACCTGGTATACAGGATGTCGTGGGTTCAATCCCGATCCCTAAAGCCTGTATATTTGGAGTTTGCATGTTCTCCCGGTGGTTGTGTGGATTTTTCTCTGGGTCCTCCCTCCACATTTAGAGTCAACATAAATTTAGATTATTTGGCTGCTATAAATTTCTACGTGATAAGCCACTTCGTTGAGCTATCATTTGTGGCCAGGGTCACTTCTCATGAAGAGTGATATAGCTCTGTGGACCTTACCTGGTGAAATAAAAAAGAGTTTATAGTTTTAACAAATTCTCATACAAAAACATTAGATCCCTGTACATAAGCACAGTTCTGATAAAAGCACAGTTTTGATAGAAGCTACACATCATTACATACACCGGTAAGTAGTGTGCTACACCGGTTGCAAACAACTTTAGATATAAGCACACGTGGCTTTGCTCCTACGAGGTGTGCTTAAATCCAGCGTCTATCGTACCGAAATAAATAATAGATTTACAAGGGCCAAGCAGGTATAGTGAAGCTTAAATAATATTTTGTTGCCTTTTGTCAATCCACTGTGGAATGGAGGCCTCCCCACACAGCTTCAGTTGTGGGGGGTAGTTTGACCATACTTCACCATTCCGGTGAGTGTGGGATTGTAGAGGGGTGGGGGTCAAGGGTGGTGCGGTTGGACTTGTTAAAATGATCACTTATCTCTGCCAGTGCATATTCGCAATGCTCTAACCATTGTGCCACCATTCCACCCAACTCATTTAGAACTCACCAAATCTATGTCTGCTCCAATCTTGTCATCCGATTCCCTTTGGGGGGGGGGGGGAGAAAAACCCACAGAAAACACACACATGATGTAGACAAAGAAAAAGATACCCTATATAGCCTTAACATACTGTTGGGGCAAGTGAGCGCCTATGAAGGCTGGCATGGCACACGAGTAGGTGGGTGGCCAACACCACGTCTGGCCGCCTTTGTCTCCCCATTGCAGATGTTTACACACCATACTAGGCACTCGTTTGACGCTGAGTCGACCTAGGGGAGGCCAATGACCAGTTTAAATACTCGTCACCGGTGTTGGCCGTGCATAGGAATCGAACTTGGGTCGCTGGGTTCGTAGCACAGCGCACTAATTCTCCCCATATACACATCTGTACACGTACATACACACACACGCATGTACATACACACACGCACACGCATATGAAGGATCATCGATAGACACAGACGCGTAATGCCGGCCCCACTCTGCCGCGGTGATTCGAGACTGAATTATTGATGAGATAAGAGCGCAATTGCGGAGCCTTTTTCACTGCACTGGATTCTAGTGGTAGAGGGACGGATGGGCGGTGCGTATAGCTTCCTCGTGAGCGAGGCGCGTAACCAAATGCGGATAATATTGTGAGCAACACCCATTATGTTTGATTAGAAAGTACTTTGCTTTGAATGGGCTTGGGCATAACGCGTCGCTACAAGGGTCGATGAGCGATGGTCGAATCTAACGATGGAGTGGGAGCCAAGGAGGGAATGACACCAGAGGTGTTACGTCGACTGCGGAGATGGAGCAATGAAATTAGGTTCTCGACAGGAGCGTCTTTCAGATGGGCACAAGTTACTGCTCCCGTACTGTGACAGTCCTTGAACCAACAAATGTCAAGTTCCTACCCAGCCCAGAGAGGACTAATTCAGCTTTCCTTAGGCCAATGTAAATGTGCAAGGCACCCAGTGATATTAACTGTGCAACAACCCTCGCCGCTGTTATCGTTCACTCCAAAACAAAACCACCACGAGAAAGTTCGTGTGAGATGGCGGCTCGGAGGTGGGAGCACGAAGACAGCTCGACTGCGATCTGCCACCACTCACCACCACTGCCGCTCACCACCATCACCATCACCACCACCGGCACGACCACCATCGCTACTACCAATAATACCAACGCCAGCACCACCAATAACACAACTACCGCCAGCCGTAGCAGCACAACCGTCGCTCCCAGCACCAGCACTAGCAGCAGCACCACCACCGCCACCAGGGCAAGTAAGATGCACTTCATCACCCCACAGCGGCCAACACTGCCCTCTGAGAAACAACGCCGGTAGCTCCGTGGCAGAGCGAGCGGCTTGCAATCGAAAGGTTTGCAAGCTCAAATCCTGGTTGGGCTTCGACTCATCATCGTTAACCCTCCCATTCAGGGCTCAATACAATGCGAACCGCTTCGTGGGGGGGGGGGGGGGGGGGGGGGAGTCAACAGCGGTTGTTGACCTGCAGATTTATTTCCCCTCCCAGCACCGTCTCTGTCTCGCGGCTGTAAAACGAGAGATAAGCACCGAGGCGTTGACTCTCATTTTTGGGAAATTCGCTCCGACCCTGGCCCTCTCTCTCCTCTCTCCCTCCTCTCTCTCTCCTCTTTCTCTCTCCTCTCTCTCTCCTTTCTTTTTTTACGATCAGTGGAAACAAGAAGATGCTCGGTGTAGTCGGCACTTTGCTTCGTTCATGATTTCGTAATTTTTTTTTTTTACTTTGCTTTATGTAAACCCCCACCTCTCGCTCACTCTCTCGCTCACTCTCTCGCTCACTCTCTCGCTCGCTCACTCTCTCACTCTCTCGCTCACTCTCTCGCTCACTCTCTCACTCTCTCGCTCACTCTCTCGGTCACTCTCTCGCTCACTCTCTCGCTCTCTCTCGTTCTGCACGCAGCCCTTCTCGCAGTCCGACGGCCTCCGACGGGTAGCTCATATCAGCTCTCCTCTCTCTCTCCTCTCTCTCTCCAGCAAGGGGCGCGAGGTGCCAGCGTGCGTCGCCACACGCTCGCGACGCACTTGGAGCGGTTGGGCTTCTCGGCGAAGACGCGGACGAGGAAGTCGGCCTCCTGGTGCGGCTCGAAGGTGGAGGGCACGATGACGTACTCGCCCGCCGGCAGGCGGAAGCGCTGCGACACCTCGCGCAGGTTGATGAACGACGGGCTGCGCGCCTTGGAGGCGTTGTAGAGGAAGAACTCCTTGGGCATCGGGCCCGTCTGATCGGGAATCTGTATAGACATCAGAGAGAGACGACGATGATTTTTATTATTCATGTTTACGAAGGAAAAGCCTCACTGAGTCTCAGCAGGGGCCCTACCAAATTTGTCACAGGAAGGCGTGATTTTGCTGCCGTGTGTTGCATTGTTATGCTATATGGTATGTGTTTTATAACTTATAAGAGGAACCCGGAGGAAACTCCATACAGAACACGGGGAGACCGTACTACCTCCAATACCAATACCCGCCATTCGCCACTCAGTGACGGTGACGTCACCACGGCGCCTGTGCCAGGCTAGGTGCACTTTGTGGCCACGTGAAGTGTTGAAGGCTCGCTGACAGGAGGACTCGGGACAGAGCCAGGTGCCATGGATTGGCTGACTGAGATGACTGTTAGATGCACCAGCTGTAGCCCCTACTGTGCCAACTTGCTGCATTTTAGCAGCCTGGCGCTCCTCTCGTAGGGCACAAACACTATACAAACTCCACACACTCACTCACTCTCACACTCTGCAAAGCAGTGGGAGGACATACCAACTTCACACAGAAAGGCACCCGAGTTGGGAATTGAACTCAGGCCCTTCTTGCTGTGTTACCGATGTGCCACTCTGCCGTCCGTGATGACGATGACTGTCATGGGTCGTTTTGCTCCAAGAAGAACTCCTGACAGAGTTTACATTTGTCAGCGAATATCTTCCAGGTTTGCTAGCAGACCGGAATAGGTAGCATGCCACCGATAGTCACAACCATAGAGAAAGGTATACTGGATGTGGTGTGCCGGGATCATAAATCGTGAACCAGATATACCCAGCACTGATCTCCGAGATGCTGATAAAGATAGAAGCTGTCATGATGATAATGATGACCGTGGTATCTAAGTTACGAGAGGGTTATTTTGTTAAAAATTGTTGTTATCTTTCCCAGGGTACTGCAGTGTCTAATAACGGATCTCAACTATCTCGGTCTGCATCTTCGGATTAATGACATTTCGCATTAAGAAAGCATTTTTATTTTTATTCAGACACTTATTACCCCTCCCCCTCACCCCCAATATCATTGATGTAAAAAGCGTTAACATTTTATGAAAGGTGCTGCTATATAACCTGTTATTATTCTTCTCCTTAAATAACACTGGTCAACAAAAAAAATACATTTTTTTCTGGCCTGGACTTTTGCAGCTGTTTTAGACTAATTTCAGGGTGCTGATTCCAAATCTCAGATTTGCTCTATCACATCTCATTTTTATGCTATCGGCATACCCCATTTTCATTGATTTTACCCGAAATTAACTCTGTCACTTATGATTAACAGTTGTTGCGAGTCAGTGACTGCTTTAGTGTTAAAATATGGTGCTGTATTTTTAGGATAGTGTGTTTATAATATCATTTTATGTAGATATCCACATTTATTTAATATTTTTCTTCTGCAGTTTTGATTGAAAATGCAATATTTGATATCTCAAAAACCTGATGTGATAGACAAAAACTGAAGCCAGATTTGGAATCGGCACCCCAAAATTACCTTGAAACCGTTGGAATACCTTATGCCAGAAAAAGTGTGTTGACCATTGTAATATTTATAATTTCGTCCCTCGTCACAGACAATCACGCATTGGCCTAGGGCAGCCGGCGGTGGCAGCAGTCATAGCCACGGTGGCAAGATGTTACCTGCCTCGCCTGGTATACAGGAGGTCATGGGTTCAATCCCAATTCTGACGCATGCATATTTGGAGTTTGCATGTTCTCCCCGTGATCATGTGGATTTATCCCTTCGTGTTTAGAAACACGCACTCAGATTATTTGGCCGCTGTAAATTTCCACACTTATGTGTATGTGTGTTGAACTTCTGTTGGCAGCATACACAGTCAACCGTGCCAATCGGAGGTGCGATTATGATAGTTGCTTCATCGAGCAATCATTCCTGGCCAGGTCACCTCTGCAAAAGAGCTTGCATAGCTCAGTGGGCCTGGAAACTGGTAACATTAAAAGCTGTGGGCTTTTTTCTTCTTGGTTCTTTTGGTAAAGTCACGTAGAAAGGAAATAATGAAATAATACAAATAAAACATATAAAATAATTCTCACGACGTTTCGGCACAGGTCTGTCGGAAAGACAGGTCTGTCTTTCCGACAGACCTGTTCTTCACCGGAGGACGGCTGCTTGCGTTGTGGCCGAAACGTTGTGAGAATTATTTTATTATATTAAATTTTTATTATTTTATTATTTCCCTTCTACGTGACTTTACCGAAAGAACCAAGAAGATGAATCCCTGCAGTCACGAAAGCTTTAAATCGAAACTGTGGGCTTTTATTCGTGTTCGGCATGCCTTGTAGATGGCGTAGCCCATGGTGAGCATGTTGCGCTGCTGCTTGCGCATGTTCTTCTGCATGAGCGCCACGATGAAGGAGCAGGCCTTGCTGCCGGTCTCGTCCGCCTCGTCGTCCTCGTTGTGCAGCTTGAGGCGGAACTGCGGGTTGGTCCAGAACGTCTCTGTGGGTCCGATTCACAAGAACATTGAATGGCGGGCCAACGGTTCCACTGCGCTCCTTTAAGCAGACATCATCGACGTCGAAACAATACGAATGCGAATGTACGCAATTGTTTTGTACGGTCATTTGGTTTTATTCACTTTGATTTGAAGCTTTCGTGACTGCAGGAATCCATAATCTTTGGTTCTTTCGGTAAAGTCACGTAGGTATAAAATAAAATAAATCACGACGTTTCAGGCGCAACACAAGCGTCCGTCATCAAACCTTTTAAAACAGTCTGCCTCAGCAGCAGACCATGCTTTCCCACCTGATGATGGACACTTGTGTTGCGCCCGAATCGTCGTGATTTATTTTATTTTATACCTACGTGACTTTACCGAAAGAACCAAAGAGTATTTATTCACTTTATATATTTTTTTAAAATATTTTATATCTTATCTATAATACAGGTATTTGGGTTAGATCGCGTAAATAGAAATGTATCGTTAACCCCGCCACCACCCGACACAGCCGATTAGTAAGGTTTGTCACGTGAACAAAACATGCCAATTCGAATTCAGCACACCGGTGTTTTTGAAAGTTAACCCACAACATTCACAATTCGAGTACGACGTTTCACCAGTAATTACAACCAGCATCATCAGGCGGAGAGTCAGAGTTGTGGAGAAATATTTCTGCTTCGGTCCTAATATATCTTCTTCATAAACTCCTGCTGCCATGTCTGTCTGCTGGCCCAGTCACCCTTGAAAAAGAGCCGTATAGCTCCTTGCGTAATTTACTCAGGTTATAAACTTCTGATTCTGATTTCAACCACATGCCAACGTTGGCCTCAACCTTGGGGTAAGTGTTGTTAGCGAGCACCTATTAAGGAGGATGGCACCGCACAACTTTCACTCCTCCGCTAGAAGCCCCCACCTGGGTGAGCCGATCTCAGACTTTTGTTCGTGGAATCTTTGCCCCCCCCCTCCCACCCCCTTCTTATTCTGTGATCGGTGCTACGTACCGAGCTCGGGTTGAGTTGAAAAAAAAGATGGCGCACCACATGCGGTGGTGGCGAGTGGCCAGCACCACGCCCGGTGGCCTTTGTCACTGGACCAGGTGCTCATCTAAAGTTGGGTCGACCCAGGGCAGGCAAGGGACCGGTTCAAATATTCGCCACTGTTGTTGGTCATGAGCGGGAAGCAGTTCTAAAGAAATGAGTTTTCAATCTAGATGATTCAAAAGTGCATAGCTCCAGTGGCTTCCTAATATCGGAAGCAAGAGCGTTCCAGATGGCCGCAGAAGCGCATCTGAAAGAGAGCTATGCAGTGACCCTCTTTGTTCGATGGTGAGCCAAAATCCACTGCGAGGATGACCAGAGTTCGCATGGTGATGGTTTGTGCTCAGCAAGGTATTGTGGTCCATTTGTGGCAAGCACTTTGTGTGTAATGAGTGCTACCTTATAACGTATTCGTTCAGCAACCGGAAGCTAATGCAGCTCAGCGAGCACCGGACGGACATGGTCGGAGCTTGCAGTACCCGTCACGACACGTGCCGAAGCCTCCTCTACTGGTAGGGTAATGCACGGAAACTGGGGGCGGACGAGGAGGGAGGGGGGGTGTTGGAGGGGGTAGCTTCGAAGGTGTAACCTGGATGCAAACTCGTCGACGGGAAGTACCGGGGAAGTTGCGGCAGCCGCCGGCGGTGCAGCCCTTGAGCCAGCGACCATCGTGCACCGTGACGGTCCAGTAGCGCGGGTCGCCTTCGCGCTCCACACGGTCCGGGGTCAGGTTACAGATCTCCATCTTCGTGAAATACCGCATGAAGTCGTCGAACGACATCCTGCAGCCGTCGCGTTTGTTGTGATTGTCGTTGTCGTTTTGTGTGGGCAATTGGCCCAGGTAGAAATAAAGTAGCGCGTTGAATTCAGGAACGGAAAAATGAAACGAGGAGAGGGAAACGTGGAGGATGAAACAAAAGAGGGAGTAGAGCAATGATGTTTCCCAAACTACTGCTTAGGTTGTTCACGATCGCACTGCGTATCTCTCCGAAGCTTTTTCAGGTCATACTGCTCGTTGTTGGGTGCTATGTCTGACGTTTCATTCCACGGGCTAGGAGCTTCTCTGAGAACCAAATTGTTCCCGAACCGAATTGTTCCCGAACTGAATCGTTTCCGAACTGAATAACTCCCAGCACGTGGTCCGAAAACTGAAACCACATTGGAGAGATATTCGCACAACGGTAAAGAGTAAAACATTTATATTTATCCGATAATCCACAATATTGCACGCCAAAAGGATCAAATGCCTCCCTACCAGAACTCTCCATCCTCCGCCATCACTTGCTGCAGCCGGTTCCTCTCTCCCTGATCCAGGGCCTTCCACTCCGGGGCACTGAGTACATCGACAGCCATTGGCACACGTGTAAGGATCAATATTTACGCACACTTTTAGGCAACTGTTGATTTTCGGCGTCAAGTCTGCATTGAGTGCACAATCATGCTTGTGGTAAAAGCATGGAAACAAACGTGTTTTAATAATAATATACGCGTTGTCTTTGAAATGTTACGGCCTACACTAGAGGCAGCCTCCTTTATGGCGTCGTCTCACCAGCGTGAGACCAAAGTGCGCCAAAAGCGAACATCACAAGGGCAATGCAAAAATATCAAAGCATCAATAGCTCCGTTTGAGCAGTTATATCTATGGAACCCTTTTTTTGTTGCAATTATCAAGATGATGATGGGTGTCTAGTTGGTGTTTCAACATGTCAACGCCTGACTTCTTGCTCGAAAGGATGAAGCCTATTGTTTCCATCATCTTGATACTGGCAAAAAAGGGTCTCATAGATGTTACTTTTATGATAATGAAACCAATTAAATTGATGTACTAGACAAGGTAGAAAATAGTCAGTGACAGTGTACAATTTTTTTTTCTGCAATTCAATGATGACCCTGAATTGTGACAATTAATTGAATTCCGGATGATGTGAATTGTTAAGACGCTTGTGACTGGCTCGTCGACAGGATTTCTGGCTGACTGGTGAACAGACCAGCTGACGACCGCACTGAAGCGAAACAATATTGTCATGCTTCTACGTTGGCAGTGGTGCACAAGCGCAAATAACAACAACTAACACATTCGTCAGTAGCACTGTGGTCCTACAGTCTAAAACTATCATCAGTGACATCTCAGGCATTGGGCCTAATCTCTCTACAATGAAGTAGGGCCATAGCCAGAAACGTCGTCTATTAGGATAGCATTTTATGGAGATGTTATTGAGATTTTGACCATTTGTACCGATCAACCGGCTTGGCAGACGGTTGGAAAGCGCTGACCGACAGGCGGATCCGGTTTAACAGACGGTCGAGTGGTCAGGCGTGCTTACTCGTTGGCGGCAGCATGTTATGGGAAGCATCGATTCATCGATTAAAATAGATGTCAAATGTAATGCGTAACAGTAAATGGTTTACACGAACCGTGAGAATGATTAGCAAATACTAATTTCTTTAGAACTGTTTTGTGTTGTTTAGTTTGTTGTCCATCGTCCGTACCTCCAATTAGCACGGTTGGCTACGTACAGCGCGAAAGAAGTTCAATGTACGTACTTGACGAAACGAATAAGATGTGCAAACAAGACAGATGAGACGATAGTACAAACGAAGCAGTGGAAACGTGACAGGATCATCGGAGGCCACGGATACAAATGAGATGGCCTATACCAGTTTTTCTTCACTCATTCTCAGATGGGGGCCACTTGCGCCGATATGACATCATCAGTGTGAGGGCCGCCACACATTGGAAACCATTGGGGTTTGATCGCAGCACGATGACGATGGGAGGTGTTTTCACTCGTTGTGTATTGTTGGGGGCCGCACGTCAGGGGGTGCACTAAAGGTCACCAGGGGACGCCAGTGGCCCGCGGGGCCTTCCAATGAAGAACACTGGCCTCTACAATTAAGACGATAGGGATGAATTAGTTACACAGTCTAAGACCATGTTTATTTGACTATGAACGGTTTGTCTAAGTATTTTTTCCCAGTCAACTTTTGTGACTGGAAATATACTTGATTCAACATAGATGACGTTCATGCACTGTTTCCGATTTATTTTCTAACGCAGTTGTTTTTGCCCTGACTTCTCTTTGATCCATCGTTGCAATTAGTTTTTCAATAGCATGACACCCACGAAATAGAACCTAACAGCGTATTGGGCCCTTCCTGCTGAAATAAAATGTACGGAGAAAAAAATATATTTTAACGTCATCGCTTTTGTCATTTTTTTTCCTGATCCTCTTGAGTTATCACTGGCTTGATCAGAATTTACTTGGGATAAATCGGGGGGTGGGGGAAGGACAAAATAAGAGTTTTAAAAAAATGCATCCTCACTGGTCGCTCCAGGCACCGTTCCACTCCACCTCGCCCCAAGGGTTGCGGATACGGAGCAGCTTCACCTTCTGGCCACGGTAGTTCACCTGCACGCGCACACCTTGACGGGGTTAACTGCGTACGTGGTAAAGGCGCAGCCCTGCAATGTCTTGCTCAGCGTCACTGCTGGCGGTGGAAGCGCCCCCAGGTATCTGGCCTACTCCTGCATGCTGTCCGGACGTCTTTGGAAGAGGTTGGGGTAGCCACACTTCAGGGACGTGCGGTGAGGTCAATGGCTGGGGAGGCACTGGCTAGTGTCAGAGCCAGATTCACACACTGAAGGGGCGTGGCCTCATGGAGGGGGGGGGCGTATCCTCACGGAGGGGGCGTGTCCTCACTGAGGGGGGCGTGTTAGACACATCCCCCTCGGTGAGGCAGATGTGATAGCTGCCTCACCTGGTGCTTTTTCATTGCAGTTTCATGACGAGACCAGCGAGCCTAAATATCTTATACACATATGTGAAATAAGTTACCTGGAGTATGGAAGGCGAGGACATGAAATGAAGGGGTCTACAAACATTACATTGATGACATACTGAAATAGTAACAGGCACGTGCTTATTGCCCACACTCCATCCAGTTACTGAGGGGTTGCGCAATCAGAGGGGAGGCTGAGCTCGTCGCTGCCTCACCTCTCGTCTCTTCCTATATTTGCCCCCGAGCTCCGCAAATTTGGCGATTTTGACTATAAAAATGATTGTAATCGTACAGAAATGACATTTATAACACAGATCACTGGAAAAATCTTACTATTTATTTGATTTGATTATTCCTTTTTTTTACTTTTCGTAACAGCTATTTTCATTGGAGTATGACAGGTGAGGCTCTGCCTCCCCTGCCTCCCCTGACCGCACGTCCCTGCCACACTTTACCCCAACACACGCACCCTGCTATTGACCTTTTTTGTCTGGTGGAGATATTTATTCATGATGTACGCCTGGTGGACAGAGGCTATTGAACGGGTGACCTGTGAATTGCAGGTCCAGCGCATGAACCTTCGCACCATAGTAGCATCTCCTTGACTGTGTATAGTAGGCCCTGTAAAGAATACATTACATTGGAGGCTGGCACCCAGTATTCAATAACAACATATTTAAATCTATAATGCCTATAAAAATGCCACCCTGTGAAAGCCCTGGGAAGCTTTGATGCTGTCCTGGCTGCCTCGGCTGTGCCTGGGATGCTGTTGTTTGTTGTTGTTTATTGTTGTTTGTTGCTGTTGCTGGGCTCCGGCTGTTTTGTTTTCCCCTGCTGTGCCACCGTGTTGCTCTGCTCTCTCCCGTGTTGCTCTCTCTTTGCCCCCGCCCCCCACCTCCTCACCACCCTACATCTCCCTTCTCAAACTCAAGTCGCCGGGTTCATGGCTCGGTGCGTTACCACTGCGCAGGACGTGGTGGTGCGCACGTCTAAGCCATGCAGATTCAAGGCAGGGTCGGTGCGTCAGGCGGAGCTCATTTTAATGCGCTCTGACATTTTTTAAACCCACTGGGCTGCGATTGCGATCAGCGTGTGGCAGTACAGCAAGTAGGTTCGTAAACGCGACTGTGTTATCCCCTCGCACTCAGGGCGGGTTTTTTTCCCAGGCATTCTGGCTTCCTGCCACGTGAAGCGAAATTACCACCAGATCCCTCATTTAAATATGGAATTGGTCCGAATGCAGGACCCTCGTTCAAAAAAAGAAAAAGCCTTGAGACTCGGCGAGGGCTTTCCCGGAGCCACAGACGAGTAACGTTGCTTTGTGCTCTGACCTCATCGACCCCCGTGATGGAATACGCGTGGCCCTTCACGAGACCATTTGACGTCCGCGCCTCAGACTCGGAGGCATTCGTCACCTGCGGGGGGGGGGGGGGGGGGGAGGCAGCAGGAGACCCACCATGTTTAGACGCTACAGTTGGACAGAAACAACCACCTCAACCGTCACGATGGCCATACAGCACGGCGCTCATCGTCCCAGTGTACATATCATCATCAGTATATAGTCAAGGTAATGTATGTATGTTGAAACTTCTTTCGCACCATATGTAGCCGAATGTGCTAATCAGAGGTGCGGGGAAAGGACAACAAGATGATGTGATATACTCTATCGTACAGTGTATCACATCATTATCATAATCGTCGTTTTTTTAAGATAACAGCTTTACCGAAGACCCTTATTTATCATTCAAATAATCACCATTGTTATTATTGTGAGGTAGAATAAAGGTCGGGTGAGAGGTGGGTTAGAGCTGGGGTTATGGTCAGGTTTAGAGTTGATATTGGTTTAGGCTCACAGTTGGAGTTAGGTTTGGAGTTCAGGCTAGAGCCAGGGTTGGAATCGGGGTCAGAGTCAGAGTTGGGAGTTGGAGTTTGGGTCAGGGTTAGAGCCAGGGTTGGAATTGGGGTCAAGGTCAGAGTTGGGAGTTTGAAGTTGGAGTTTGGGTCAGGGTAAGAGCCAGGGTTGGAATTGGGGTCAGGGTCAGAGTTGGGAGTTGAAGTTTGGATCAGGGTTGGAGTTTGGATCAGGGATAAAATTGTAGCCAGGGTTGGAATCTAGGTCAGGGTCAGAGTTGGATGTTGGAGTCTGCTCCAGGGTCAGGGTTGGAGTTCCACGCACGTCGATGGAGCACCCCATCATGGAGCCCTTCTGCCGCGCCTTGCACATGATGCGGAACAGGTCTGGCGGAGCGGTCTTCAGGTCGAGCAGCTCGTACACGCCCCCCGTGAAGTCCTCCATGGCCTCCGCAATGCTGCCGCCCTTGAGCGCCTCATAAGAGCCGTTGAGCCTGTGTGCCGCGCGGTGGACACGAGCCAGGTTTAATCCACCGCTGGATGAAGTCCTCCACAAGCCGACGGCATTGCTCGAGGTCCTGCGATGCAGCGGTCCGTCTAAGCGCGTTGCGTCGATTTTATCTCTGTCTCCACGGCGGATATCTGCTTAGGAGTGTTCCTTTGGCTTCCACTCCATCGCTAGTCTTGGCCATCATCCCTTACACCAACGTGTCCTGCCCAAGCTCGCGTACTGTTTGCTCGTCATGAGTAAAGATCTACGTATCTCCTGTGGCGTGCTATGCCATATGGATCGGATCGAAAACATTGCCACTTGCACATTTTTTTTTACCGAAGTTGCAAATGGTGCAAAGAAGCATGGAGAGGCGTGTGCCTGGAGTTAGACTGAGGCACAGAAAAACCAAAAACGCATACATAGAAGTTGGAGACATCACATTGATTTTTTTATTAAAATAAGTTTGCTTGGGTATGGCACATCGTGGCAATAAGGGGAGATGATGAGAGTGGCAGCCAAACAAGCAAACACGCCCCAGTGCAACCGCCGCGGAGATGGAGCAATGAGATCAGCTGACATGTAGAAAGAGAGGTGAATTATGGCATCCCAGGACCACGAGGGATGCTGGCAGTGTGAGGAGGAGACCCTCATTCAGAAGTCGACAGATCAAGGCTCGTGGAGATGCTCATGATGATGATCCTCACTTGGAGTACGCCTTCTCGAGCAGCGCGCTCCAGAACTCGCGCTTGTCGGCCGAGTGCACGAACACGAGCTGCCCGTTCTTCGTTGGAAGTCGGTCATCGATGAAGACGTCCATCCACTCGCCAAAGTGCCAGAACTTTTGCACACACGAAGACAAAGAGGCCCCCGTTTAGCCTGAAGAAACTGTCGGGGCAAATGTTGTTAGCAAGCACCTATGAAGGCTGGCAGGGCACATGAGGGGTTAGGTGGACAGCACCACGCCCGACCGCCTTTGTCTCCACAATGACAATGGTTACACATCGCACCAGGTACTCATTTGAGGCTGTGTCGACTTCCCATGATCGGTTCGGATAATCGTCACTGATGTTGGCCATGAGCAGGAATTGAACTCGGGCTGCCGGGTTCATAGAGCAGTGTGCTAACCTTTGCACTACCGCTCCCTACAAAGACAAAGATCCCTGGTATAGCCTTAACAGACTGTTGGGACGAGTTCTGTTAGCGAGCACCTATGAAGAGGGTGGTTGGCCAGCACCACGTTCGGCCGCCTTTGTCTCCGCAGTGGTGATGTTTACACACTGCACCAGGTACTCATTTGAGGCTGAGTCTACCCAGGACCGGTATAGATAATTGCCACTGATGTTGGCCGTGAGCGGGAATTAAAGTCGGGTCGCTAGGTTTTTAGCACAGAGCAGTAACCGATACACTACCGCTCCCCACAATATACATAAATACACATACATAATAGGGGTTTTCATAAATACACATACATCATAATAATATGTTTTTTCCCCTTTTTCTGGCAACAAAACTGAAACCTTTTTACAAGGATTCATGTCTGCATTAACCACAATACTTGCAGTCAAAATGCAGAGGACGCCAAAACGCCTGCAAGTATTGTGGTTAATGCAGACATGAATCCTTGTAAAAAAAGTTTCAGTTTTGTTGCCAGAAAAAAGGGGAAAACCCCTATTATTATATTTTGGTACTGGGAAAGGAGGTGTAATGATACACATACATCACTTATTGACTTTTTATTATCTCTAAATGGATCTCCTTGTGTATAATGAGAGACTTGCCTGGAAGTGGAATATTCCAGCGTAGCCATCCCTGAAGTTCTGGCCCGGAGGCACCACCTTCGCCAGCAGTTGATCGTTGAGTGTCAGTGACGCGATGGCAGCCAGCAGCCAACAGTCACCTGGTGAACCGCGCGGAATTCAGAGCGGTCGGTTCAGTCGAGACGCAGGTGGCAGGGGGGTTGTGGGGGGGTGTGAGATGCACTCAGCCTCGGTCCCACTTGCCCCGAGCTTGTTAGAGCAACAGTGCATTCCTGACGCTGCGCTGCCTGCTCCGTGGGCCAGTGCAGAAATTGGTACCACCTACGGCTGCAAAGCTTTAGCAGTATCGATGTATTTATATGGCCAATAAGAGTTAATTACCTGACAGGCCCCATTCTTTTAAAATGGTTGTGAAATCAATTCACTGTTAGTTATCGGCCACGTAAGGAAATGTGGGGCCACGAAAGTGATGCAAACTCAGGTGGTAGCGACAAATGAAACATGGACTATGTGGTGGTGGTGGTGATGGTTGTGCTCGTGACATGCAATGACACTCAAAATAAATCTCGGTACAAAATCGAGGCCATGTGAAGCATCAAAGATTCGCTGACAGGAGGTCAAGGAACAGCCCCAGGTGTTATGGGCGAACTGAGATGGCTTGCAGATACCATCCCAAAGGACACGCACACACACACATACATTGTCATTATCCTAGTTGTAATGAGTGTTCATTTGTTATATGGGATAAAGGAAAATACCTCCCGTGTAGTCTTAGCAGACTTTTGGGCAAAGAGGGGTGGGTCGCCAGCACCACGCTCGCCCGCTTTTGTCTCCCTAGCGGCGATGCTAACACACCACACCGAGTACTCATTTGAGGCTGAATCGATGTAGGGGAGCCCCACGACCAGTTCAGATAATTGTCACTAGTGGTGGGAGTCAAACTCGGGTCGCTGGGTTCGCAGCGCAGAGCGCTAACCGATACACTACCACGCCCCATTCAGCTCACACACACGCACACGATGTTACAATTTCATCTTCTGCCGCGTGCCTTACCCAGAGCGCCCTGTTTAATGTCCGTTCTTGTGGCACCGTCCACGATGAACTCCGGGTTTTGAACGATCTCCTGCAAACAGTGCAAGGTGTAAAGGTGCAGCCCTGCACATTTTCTCGCTCAACCCACTGCTGGCCGGCAAAAAATGAACCCGTAAAAATAAAGTTTTTCACTATAAATCCTTTATATGCGTGGCGGCTAGAGTCCTCTCGTCCTCTGGCTTGAGATGGCTGCCACCTATGGGTCAGATGATTGCCTGCCACCATTAAGCAATTGGTAATTAAATATACATTTTTTTCCCTAAAAAGTGTAAAGTTATGGGAAAAAAAATTTCAAGAAAATAAATTGTCACGCACAACGAGTCTGTGTGCAAAATGTCAGCTCGATTGGATCACGGGAAGTGGGTTAAAAACGACCGAAAGATTTGCACGGTCGTAAGCGCGCAAGCAAGCAAGCAAGTAGAACTTAATATAAAGGATTTAAAAACAAGAGCTTCCACTACAGGCAGCTCTCAAGAAGCCCGTCACTCTACCCCACCGTCAGAAGGAGGTCAGAGGTCGGCTACCTGCGGCTCCGGAGACGAATGCGCTTCGAGGCTCTCCCGACACTATAATTACACCGTGAAAAAAAACAACCCTCCTAATTATTCTAGATTTGAAGTTTTCGTGACTGCAGGGATCCCATGCTCTTTGGTTCTTTCGGTAAAGTCACGTAGGTATAAAATAAATTCCTTTATAATTATTTTCGATAAACGCGAATGTCTAAAAGCCCGAAAATTATTTATAGTGCGGCATTACAAATCATTGTGCGTGTGCTGCTCTCAGAATAGTGATTACAAAAACACATGGCTTGACGGTATTCATTAAGTACCGTCCCGTTGTATTCACACGCGTTGCAGCTCTCGAAATATGTAGGGTTTTTTTTAACCGACTTCGAAGAAAATAGCTCTTCTTGTTATTTTGCTTGCTCACGCCTGCCCTCGATAGCATTTTGGCCACCTGTTCCACGTTGTGGTCGATCGTCTTGTAAAAGATGGGAGTTGCCCACACTTTACCCCAGCGCACAGTTGGATGGACAGATGCGGCGGTGAGGATTTAAGCAAATTCCCCATTGTTTCAACTGCCAGTGCCTGGAGAACAAAATCGAACCGGGGACCTTTGCATTAGAATTCCATTGTGGTCACCAATAACTCCACGGCCGCCTCTTACGAACAGCACCATGATGGAAATTAGAAACGGTGCGTTTAGAGTATGTATGAATTCTATATTTGAAGCTTTCGTGACTGCAAGGATTCATACTCTTAGTTTTTTCGGTAAAGTCGCGTAGGTAAAAAATAAAATTTAAATTAATAATAATAAAAATCACGACGTTTCGGAGGCAACACAAGTCTCCGTCATCAGGTGGGACCGTCACAGCCAGATTTGCTGTATCAAGTGAGGCAGGGATTCCAAGATGCAAGTTCTTAAATACAAGTTAAGGGGGAGTATGTATATAGTATGTACGAATGTTGAACTTCTGTATGTAACAAACCGTGCTGATTGTAGGTCCGAGTATTCGGCTGCGATCAATTCCCACGTGATAAGCCACTTCGTTGTGCTATCATTTGTGCCCAGGCCGCTTCTGCAAAAGAGCCGTATAGCTCAGTGGGGCATTAGCTGGTAAATAAACAAATAAATGTTCGCACGATTCCCCATTCAAGCACGCAACGCAAATAATGGGAGCGTACAGTGGCGTTCGTTACATTTAAATTGTCTCACTCCGCTTTCTCAACGGAACGTTGGCCTCTACTCAGGCATGCCGCTACACAGCGCGGACACTGCATTGTCAGAGGCGTGGGTTGACATGGACAGGGCGTTGTCAGCTTCGTGGCAGTTCCACGGCAAGTGGCGTCTTGCGGCTCTGGGCAAGCGGCATCTTGCAGTGTGTCGGGACGCAGGCCAAGAGGACCGTTGACGCTAATCAAACGTGCGAAAGTGAATCTGTGACAGCACTTTGCCGATCCACTGCTGGATGAAGGCATCCCCATGATGCACATGGAGTTGTTTTCCCCCATAACCTGACCGCGCTGACCGGTGCGGGTTGTTGAAGTGGTAAGGGGCCGTCCATAAATGACGTCACGCGATTTTGGACGATTTTTGACCCCCCCCCCCCCATCGTCACACGGCGTCACAAAAAGTCAGACCCCCCCTCAAATATGACGTCACAAAGCTCTGCCCCCCCCCCCCAAAATAAATAAAACATGCTTCTAATCGCTTTAAACTATTGTCATTGTAGCGCTGCACGCTGATGTTGTAGGAGAAAACATTGATTAAAAAGTCTATTTAATTAAGTAGAACGTGTTTATATTTATTTAAAGTTGCGCATTTGGATGTGACGTCACATTTCTCAACCCCCCCCCCCGCTCGTCACACATCGTCACAAATGTCTGACCCCCCCCCCCCCGGTGCGTGATGTCATTTATGGACGGCCCCTAATCCCAGGACATCGGACATTGGCTGTGGTTGCCAATGGAACTCGGGTAACCGGTTTCATGGCACGATGCGTTTAACCACTGCCACTACTGTGCTACCCTTAAGACTGCGTCGAGGGATTTCTGAATTCGATCTGCCTTCCGTGGGGAGCAACAACACGAACTAGCGTCGTGGCTTGAGATGTATTGCTGTGCCCACTTCAACACACACTCTAGTGTTCTCTTACATGGGTCTGTGTGTTCCCGGTACACATGTGTACACAGTAGGGAGTATATAACAATAATTTCCTCTATATCTCGATTTAAAGCTTTCGTGACTGCAGGGATTCATCTTCTTGGTTCTTTCGGTAAAGTCACGTAAAGGGAAATAATACAATAATAATAATAAAACATAATAAAATACAATTCTCACGACGTTTCGGCCACAACGCAAGCAGCCGTCCTCAGGTGAAGAACAGGTCTGTCGGAAAGACAGCGTCTGAATGAACACCACCAAGTTTGACAGCGTATATTTAAGCTGGGTTAGGGGAGGAAGGGCGCCTTGACAAAGGAATTTGCATATCAACAGAGGAATTTAGCATATTACTAAATTCCTCTATATCATTTACGTATGATGGTGACGATTCGATTGAACAATCGATTTTTTGTCGGTCAATACAACGGCCTCTGGTGGCTAGAGGGGTGAGGCACGTGACGCCATTGCTCTAACAGTATATACAACAAATACTAATTGTGACAATCGATTCAATATTTGGGGGTGGTCAGTTGTTGCACGTCCATTATGTGCAACTTGATTATTTATCGGCAAAGTACACCGATAGGTGATGCGATGAATACGCGGGTTCAATAGCACACGAAATTTAGAAAATCAGAGGTTGCAATACTTAACCGTAGTTGCGTGAGCGGTGACTGCGGCCTCGTGTTTTATAATGTTTAGTTTAACAAAGCGTCATTCACTCAAAACTGCGTCTCGAAATCGCCGAGGAAGCACAGACAAGCCGGAAGGCAGCCAGGCGGTGACCTCGCTGTTCTCTATATATAAATATGTTATCAACCAATCAATGGCTTGTGTTGCAATCGAAACGTCGTATTCTATTATTTCTTTTATTTCTACGTTACTTTACCGAAAGAACCAAAGAGTAATCAATGGCTCATCTTCTTGGTTCTTTCGGTAAAGTCACGTAGAATGGAAATAATAAAATAATAAAAATAAAACATAATAAAATTATTCTCACGACGTTTCGGCCACAACGCAAGCAGACGTCCCTCAGGTGGAGAACAGGTCTGACGAGAAGACAGACCTGTCTTTCCGACAGACCTGTGCCGAAACGTCGTGAGAATTATTTTACTATGTTTAATTTGTATTATTTTATTATTTCCCTTCTACGTGACTTTACCGATATAACCTCTTAATGTTACCAGTTTCCAGGCCCACTGAGCTATGCAGCTCTTTTGCAGAGGCGACCTGGCCAGGAATGATTGCTCGACGGAGCAACTACGTGACTTTACCGAAAGAACCAAGAAGATGAATCCCTGCAGTCACGAAAGCTTTAAATCGAAATTTAATTAATGGCTGTTTGCATGTGAGTGGAAATCAGAGCGCCGGGAGAAAACCGCGCGCGTGGAAGGGGATGAAACACTCCATCCCATACAGACGGAACAGGTGGGAGTCTGGACCGAGCTGTAACACTTTCTCCCAGCGAGCAAGGGCTACGCCTCCTCCATCGACACGCACGGGAAGGGAGTTTCTGCGACATGTGTGTGTGATCCACGAAACCCTCGCCTCCACGGTGCTTGATTACGGGCGTGCACCACCACCGCCCGGCTTGGCGAAGCCTTCATCCAGCAGTGGATTGACCATGGCTGATGATTAGTCTGCTCGCTCTGTTCTCACCGTGCTGTGTTCATGTTAGACTTCAAAATCAGCTGTCGTGTGTGTGTGTTTTTTTAAATTAACAGCGTTGTGCGTAAAATGCTTGTCTTGGAATTCAGACAACCTCCCTCCCCCCTCCATGCCTTAACGTGCACCCTAAGCGAATCATTGCTGTGCTATGGAGAAGAGACGTTGCCCGACATTTTATCTATTTTTTAAAATATATTTTCTCTTAGGGCAGTGATTTTGACAAATGTG
The DNA here is from genome assembly GCF_015708825.2 of Lethenteron reissneri. NCBI lineage: Eukaryota > Metazoa > Chordata > Hyperoartia > Petromyzontiformes > Petromyzontidae > Lethenteron > Lethenteron reissneri. Next base: position 9,274,315 of record NC_083789.1, on the reverse strand, counting down.
TTGAGTGTTGGTTATATGTCCTTATGCACCTCTCGCCAAGGTCAGTATCACGAAATTGTTTAACCAGCTAATCATTTCGTAAAACAAAAAATACTACGTGGGCCGGAATGCCTATTGGCTAATGAACTTTAAAAAAAGTTGTTCCTATTGAAAGATATAATAGGAGCATGTTCTTCTTGGTTCTTTCGGTAAAGTCACGTAGCCTGGGGTTGTTTCATTCAGACTCTGTCTTCTCGACAGACCTATTCTTCACCTGAGGACGGCTGCTTGCGTTGTGGCCGAAACGTCGTGAGAATTATTTTATTATGTTTTATTTTTATCATTTTATTATTTCCATTCTACGTGACTTTACCGAAAGAACCAAGAAGATGAATCCCTGCAGTCACGAAAGCTTTAAATCGAAATAGGAACATGTTGTTGGCCTATTGTGTGGCCCCTGGTGGCCTTTTATGCGGCCCCTGACCTGCGGGCCCCCGACAGCACACAACGAGTGACAACACCACCACCTTGCAGGCGGTGTGCCGGCCCTCACACTGATGATGTCTTATCGGCGAAAGTGCCCCCCCCCCCCCAATCACTGAAAATTGGTGAGGATCACTGGATTAGACAATATAATCCGATCTCGGCAGCATTATGTGTGTACGTATGTTGAACTTCTTTCGCACCGTACGTAGCCAACCGTGCTAAGCCGGAGGCACTAAGCAAGGCTTGGGCTAGGCACAGTCTCCAGAAGGGGATTGCGGGCGGGCAGTGGTGAAGGAATCGTGACGGTATGGCGGCCAAGGAATGGAACACGCGTGAGGAAGGACATCCGTCGATGGGATCGAACAATGAAATCCGTTAATGTGCAGGTGGCGAGGCGGATTATTACATCGCAGGATCATGAGGTGTGGTGGCGGCTTCATCTCGCGGTAGATCGACCATGGCTGATGATGATGGTGTGATGAGGTTGGTAATGTGCGACAGAAACGGACATTTGTCTAAATATTTGCGACCTGGTTCATAATCAGAAGTGAGCTGTCTTCTTGGTTCTTTCGGTAAAGTCACGTAGAAGGGAAATAATGAAATAATAAAACATAATAAAATAAAAATTATCACGACGTTTCAGCCACAACACAAGCAGCCGTCCTCAGGTGAAGATACAGAGCTGTCTCCAATGAGGGTCGCTGTCTGGGACGCTGTCTTTCCGACAGCTGGTCAATCTACCCTCATTGGGGGGACGCTGTCTTTCCGACAGCTCTGTTTCTTCACCTGAGAATGGCTGCTTGTGTTGTGGCCGAAACGTCGTGAGAATTTTTATTTTATTATGTTTAATTTTTCTTATTTTATTATTTCCCTTCTACGTGACTTTACCGAAGGAACCAAGAAGACGAATCCCTGCAGTCACGAAAGCTTTAAATCGAATCAGAAGTGAGCTGCTTATGCAACACAAGCACACGTTCAGGAATCTGGATTTACAAGTGACAGTGAAAGTGTCATGATCATTCTTTGAGCCTCGGTGTGACGGGCACTGCGGTTATGAATTGAGACTTTGTGAAGCGTGTACATGCCATTCAATCAACCGACGGATCATTTAACTACTTTTGAACACTTTCTAAGCGCTTCCACTGCTGGATGAGGGCTTGCTGGTGGCCGTTGAAGAATTTCAGAGTACAGTCGTGACGATTATGAGTATGCACTCTATGATCGTGCTATTACGCCTGACAGTGATGCGAATGTGTGTACTAATACGGTTCAATGTTTACCTTTTTGTAATTCAATCGCGGATGATGAGATACACTCTTCAGTACAACACTTTTGTTTCATCTTGACGATGGAGCTTCCTTCTACGGTGCCATTACTTCTGACAAGATGATGATGTTAATGATGGCGATGACAGGAGGATCATCTGCAACAGTGTTCTTACTCCTTCCCGACATCATGTTGATGAGGGTGACTCTCTCAACGGTAGCGTCACGCCGACACGCACATGGTCGCTGTGCTATTGAAAACTTTTAAGGCCATAACACACCGATGGTGATAACGCACTGAGTGTTCGTATCTTGGGTATGATGATAATGGTGTACACTTACGCACCTTGTTTAATTCACTGATGAATGATGCAGCGGGTGGAATTTAAACAAAACTTATAATTTATTTCAACCAGCGCACCGGGACATCGACCGAAATCTGACCGGCCACACCTCTGGATTGCAAGTCCAGTGTGCTAACTTTCCATCACACCACGGCAATATCTCACTGATGATGATATTTGATGATGATGATGATGATGGATTATCGTGATGAATATCATTGTGAAAATGCATTTTTACCTGCGGTCGCTTCCACTGGTGTCGTTGTCCGGAGAAGGACGGACCCAGGGATGAGTCCGTGGCCGGGAACTCCGCGTCCTCAAAGAGGGCACCCTTCGCCAGGCACTCCCTCTTCAGCTCCGCGAAAGCCTTGTGCTTCGTCTGGCACACGAAGGCACCCCTGTTCCTGATGGCGCTGTTGCTGAAGGCCCCGGGCTCCTGGGGTCCAAACACGGCCGCGGGATTCTGCTGAGCGGACGCGTCCCCCCCTCGACCGCCGGCACCTAGGTTGTCTGTCGAGAAGAATGCCATCTTCTACGAAAACTTCTCGAGTCCCCCGTAGCAGCCTGTTAGTGTGTTGTGGTGAATGAGTTAGCCAAGCTTGGCTGTCTAGCTAGCTTATAAGCTGTCAACGTGTGATTGTGATTATGATCGCGATGTTGCCTGTGGTTGTGAGTGCGCTTTGCTCCGTGCAGGATATACGTCATGCGGGGAAACAGAGTTTGTGTAGTGTTTTATTTCATTATTAATGCGCTTTAGTCGTTGCCGAGAGCGCAGGGAACAAAAAAAAACTGGGCTGGGTTGGTTTGGGCTGGTCCGGGTGGCGACTCCACCCATCCGAGTCAAGCACAGAGCTCCCACCCCACCCCACCCATCTCTCTTTCTCTGCCATGCAACAGTCAGGGATTTATTTCACTCAGCTCTGCGACCCGGAAAATATACTTTTGTATGTGCAGTATGCCCCTCGCTACAGCTGTGGCCAGGGTAAAAAAAAAATCAAAAATTCCTCCGGCAGCGGGGAAGGGGGAATATTTTACGGAGCTCTGCCCTAGGACAGCCTCCGGCTGCAATTAAGTCCGGCAGTGGCTATTGGTCACGCGTAACTTGATTCATTACGGTCAGTGAGAAATTCGGCTCTGTTGCACAGCGATGCAGCCAAAAGCCACTACATATGCATTGCTTCTTAAACTCGACCAGAGTTAAAACAATGCATTCGTCATTGTCATAATAACCAGCCATAATCTCTCCACTGCTGAATAAGTGCCCTCTCCACGTCGTGTCGGCCATGAGAGTTGTTTGACCATTCACCGCACCACCGGTCAGTGCGGGTAATTGAAGCGATGCTAATCATCATTGTGGTTAGGTGATTAATACTATTTTTGCAACTCTGTCAACGCAGTCCTTTTTAAACTCACGTTGAATATTTGGTGCGGCGGCGCATTGGTGCGCTCTGAACCTGGTGAACTAAAGTTCTACTTCCGATGTGTTTACCTTTCCTATACTTTGCACTCCTATTATCGTGTTGTGTATTGTTTTCTGCTGTAACGTTCTGACCCGCCCACTTACTCGACACCTGTGAAAAAGAACGCTGTAGCTCATCGGATTCCTTTAGTATAAATAAAAATTCTGATTCTGAACGGGTTCTGCCAACATATGTGTGTGCGTGAATGTGTGAAATGAGTTCAGACCATCCCCTCGCCCTGGGCGAACGGTTCGTGTGTGACTGTGTTGCTAGGCAATTTAGCACCCTTCCGAGACACGCTACGCCACACCACAGTCAAGACTCTGCCATCATTCATATGGCCGGGAGTAGGGCCGAAGTGGCCCGGTCAATATCTCAAATGCTTCTCGTTTAATGATGCAAGAGGGCGGGTCATTGTGTGGCCCGCGATCAGTTTCGACGGTTGCGTCGCACGCCTATAATTCCGCAATTGTGGAGGGAGGCGAGCGTTGGTGGATCACACAAATGTTGTTGAGCTTCCTTCCCAAGGACGCAGCGGCGCCCATAACCTGGCTCACCTGTTCCATCGGTATGGGATAGAGTGTTTCCCCCTTGCACGCGGGGTTTTTCTCCGGGCGCTCTGATTTCCACTCACGTGTAAACAGACATATTTACGCGATCTAACTCCCCCCCCCCCCCCCCAAAAAAACCTGTATTATGGATGATGTTGGTCGCGAAAGCGTACGTGTTAGACAGTAAATGATTGGCTGGTAAGATCTTTTAGAATAATATATCGAGGACTGCAGAACTTTGGGGGGTGGGAATATTTGGTGTGGCTGCTGTTGCCGCCTTCCCACCTTGTCTGCGGTTCCTACTCGCACCCGAGTCGTTCCCTCTGTTGGAGAGCGAGCGAATGCTGTGCGCGTTACAAGTTGAAGTTGTTATTTGTAGTATTACATTATTATCTGACGGAGCAAAAGAAGAAGGTGCTGCACTGTATTTTGTCTTTTTCAGTGGTGACAGTGACGGGCGTAACCCACCCATTTGTCCAGGTATGTAATTACATCGTCTGTGGGATCAGGTTTTAAAGTTGTATTTGGGTTATGCAGCCAAACAGCTTCTTCAAATTCTAGATTTGAAGCTTTCGTGACTGCAAGGATTCATATTCTTAGGTTTTTTCGGTAAAGTCACGTAGGTAAAACATTAAAATTATTTTTTATTAATTTTAATGTTTTACCTACGTGACTTTACCGAAAAAAACCTAAGAATAAGCTTCTTCGAAGGTCGTACAAAGCAAGGAAAAAGATCCCTCGTGTAGCCTTAACAGGACTATTGGGGGAAATGCTGCTAGCGCAAACCTTAGAAGGCCGTAAGGGCACACGAGGGGGGTGGGTGGCCAGCACCACGCCCGACCGCCTTTGTCTCCCCAGTGGCGATATATACACAGCGTACCAGGTGTAAAATTACCTTAACATTCACCCGGAATGCGCGCCATATCACGTCAAATCTTGGAAGCAAGCTTGGATCACCATGGCATAGCAGTTTTTTGGACTACGCTACGTGATGGGCAGCAGAGGGCAGTGCACCAACATTTTTCGCTGATCCTGCCAGGCTTTAGCTCCCGCGTTCATCCGCGTTCACGCGTCCCCCACCTTCGCGAGCTCGCACTGACCAGCGTGGTGAAGTATGGTGAAGTAACCATCAGGACCCGCAATGGCGCGGGGGAAGGCCACCACCCAGCAGTGTGTTGGCAAAGGGCGATCATCTTTACACGTGCCTCTACGTGATTTAACATTGATTTACATGTGCAATAATTTAGATTATTTGCGTGATAGGGGCCGTCCATAAATGACGTTACGCTATTTTGGACGATTTTTGACCTCCCCCCCTCGTCGTCACACGGCGTCACAAAAAGTCAGACCCCCCTCAAATATGACGTCACAAAGCTCTGCCCCCCCCCCCCCGGGGTGGGGGGGGGGGGTCAGGCATTTGTGACGATGTGTGACGAGGGGGGGAGGGGTGAGAAATGTGACGTCACATCAAAATGCGCAACTTTAAATAAATATAGACAACACGTTCTACTTAATTAGACTTTTTTTTATATAAATGCAGCGCCACATTAAATACGCACTACAATGACAATCGTTTAAAGCGATTTGAAGCATGTTTTATTTTGTGGGGGGGGGCAGAGCTTTGTGACGTCATATTTGAGGGGGGGGGTCTGACTTTTTGTGACGCCGCGTGACGATGGGGGGGGGGGGGGGGCAAAAATCGTCCAAAATCGCGTGACGTCGTTTATGGACGGCCCCAAAATCATAGAGCTTGTCTTCTATCTGGCAGTTTACCAGCATCGATGGAAGCGAGCCTGACCTTGCTGATGAGACATTGAATGTTGAAACGGGTCCGGAGTTGTCTTGGATTAAATCATTGCGCTGATGAAAAAAAACACTCCCATAATAAGGCCGCGTGGCTGATGGGATGTAAAAAAAAAAGAAATGTGTGAGAGTCAAATATAGGAGGCGTATAATCAACGTGTGTTTGTTATTCGGATTATTTGGTGATACTGCGTTGTCAGTGGAACACAAACAACTCTCGTCGGTGGCAAAATCATTTTCCACTTTGGTACCAAGTTCACTCATTATGGGACCTCCTTTGCCAGTACCAAAATATGAGAATATGTTTTTCCACTTTTTTTCTGGCAACAAAACAGGTGTTAAGATGTTAAAACACCAAACTGAAACCTTTCAGTTCAAGGGGAAAACCTATTCTCAAGTTCACTCATTTGAAGAAACGAAATTGATCGCAATCAAACATCACGATTCTATAATACAGTATTACATTATACTGGTAGGAACCACCTGGTTCCACCAGCCCAAAAGGGATTATTGTGTCCGTCCGTCGTGCATCCAAAATTGGGAGGGGTCGGGCTGGGTGGAGAGGGTGGGGAGGGGCTGGGTGAGAAGGGTGGGGAGGGGCTGGGTGGGGAGGGGCTGAGCGGGGAGCGTGGGGCTGGGTGGGTGATGGGAGGGGTGGGGCTGGGTGGGGAGGGGCTGGTCACCCCGTGTTGCCCTTATAAAACTCAACATTTAACCTACTCACGCCGGCTTGTGCCCGTCCTCACAGTCGGGCATATTTGCGGAATACACCACGCTGCCGTTGACCCTGGCCATTGACCGAGCAACCCAACGTTCCTACCAGCTCCCTCCGCAGGAATGTGTTTCTATGTGTACCGCTGTAAATGGGCTACGTGTACTTACCTGCAGTAGCAGACAGAGCCCACCAGGGGTAGTAACTTGGACCGGCATGAGGGTCGCTACATTCCCCAGCCCCAAAGTAGGGGGGGGGGGCTGCGGGGTGTTCTAGGATCCCCCAAGACCCCCCCTGGAACTCTCTGGAAGGGAGGCGTGGCTAGGGGCGGACACACATGGGGAGGTGTATAAAAGCCGGACCTCTGGACGAGTCCGCGGCCAGTCCTAAGACCAGCTAGCCTAGGACCCTGGGAACCCCTAGACCCGCTGCCCTTGTAAGGGCCGGGACCGAGTGGGCCAGTGGTGAGACCCTGGGAACCCCCGGGCCCGACGTCCTTGTAAGGGCCGGGACCGAGTGGGCCAGTGGTCGGGACCCGTACCTTGGCTGGGTCGGGTCAGTATAGCCCCACCTAGATCACCCTTAGCCGGAGGAGAGAGAGCCCGTGGTCCCAATGATAGGGCACACTAGCCCAGAGGCCGTACCTCCCCAGGCAGGAGGTTAAGGGTCCGCTGCCTTTTGTGTTAAGACTGCTATTGTTACCGGTGTTGTAAATAAACGTGTTGCCTCTACAAGTCGTCTCCACTCTCCTTGAACCCACTACACATGTGTAATAAAAGACTCTGTCAGGCGATGCTGGTCTCCGTGTTCTATTCAGGTTCTTCTCCGCACCCCCCACTGGCCTCCTCTCGGACCAGTGTCGTCTCGCGTGCGCCCCGCGCACGCTCCCTCTCGCGTGCCACACACACTCCTCTCGCGTGCCACACACGCTCTCTCTCGCGTGCCCCGCACGCTCCTCCGTTAGCTCCTCTATTCCCGCACTCCGCACACCGCTGGCCGACGGCGTGCAGAGGTCCTTCGGCCACGTGGCCGATGGCGCGGATCCTTTCTCACCACCCAACGTGGCTCAGACTCTTAACTTCCCCGACTGCCCCGATCTCTTCCGGGCTCCCACTTATATACATTCCCCCCCACGTGACCCTGACTCCCCCCCTTCCGGATCCTCAGATCCGGCCTTCCCATACTACCCCGCTGGCTCCGCCCCCATTCACCTCGCCTCCCATTGGAGCCGAGGTGAACGGTGGCCCCTCCCACACGCCCCGCAGACCAGGCTCCGCCCCCCAACACCCCGGGCCGTGTGATTGGACCAGAGCCCAGCAACAACCCCATTTACGCTCGCATTACACGTGTAAGCAAACTGAATGACACGTTAGCTTTCACGAGTCAGTTACTAATTTGCATTATGGGCATACGACAGTAAAAATATTTCGGTGGGGAGGGGACAATTGCCCTCCCCCACACCGTTGCCCCCCCCCCCTCCCCAAGTCCCCCATCGTTGCCCCCCACCGTGGGTGCGTCTCCAGCCACAAGACAAAGATCCCACCTTTTAACACGGAGGCTTTCGCGACCAGTATTATTACGACTATAATGAGCCAAGAATGTGTGTGTAACGCGCGTGACGTCACTCCACATGCCGCACCCCCCCCCCCCCCGTCATTAATATTCATGAGCGGGTGGATTTTTACACTCTCACCCGAGAAAGTGAAGATGCTGGATGTAATTACCAGCGAAACGTCGTACTACTCAAATTCTAAATATTGTGGATGAACTCTTCAAAGACACCGGTGGGCTGAAGAAGTAACTAATTGGCGTTTTGTTAACGTGACACATTTTTTACTGATTGGCCGTGTCGGGTGGTGGAGGGTTGCGACACATAATAACGCGATATAACCCAAAAACCTTTATTATGAAAAATCCCCCCTATAGCCTTAACAAACCATTGGGGTGGGCAAGTGCTGTTAGCGAGCACCTATGAAGGTCAGCACAGCACACGAGGGGGTGGGGTGGCCGGCACCACACCCGGCCGCCTTTGTCTCCCCAGTGGCGATATTTAACACACCGCACCAGGTACTCATTTGATGCTGAGTCGACCTAGGGGAGGCCCAGGACCGGTTCAGATAATTATAATCGTCACCGGTGTTGGCCATGAGCTGGAATCGAACTCAGGTGGGGCTGGCTTCGTAGTTGCACGAACCGCTCCCCACCCAACTGGAAGAGCGCAAAGCCCCCTCTGATCATTCGCATGGCCTGGTCAGTGGCCAACTTGGCCACCCACAACTCTTGGTCACACCCCCCCCACCCCCCAACGTGGGCGACGGTAAAACACAAGCCGCTGTCTGTAAATACAGACAGAGGTGATGACGCGCACAACGTCACAGCCGCGACGAAGCCGACATGGCGGCTCGGGGCAGCAGCAGCAGCGGCGGCGTCGCCGTCACCGCCGCCGTCCTCCTCCTCCTCCTACACTTCGCGCTCTGCGCCGTGGCCGTCGCGCCTCAGGTCGGCAAGAAGGACGGCGTCTTCAACGCGGTGAGCGAACGGCGGCGGCTGCGGCGGTCGTCGTGGGCCTGGATCCGAGACGGGGGTGTGGTGGTGGTGTTTCTCCTCGCCACCACAGCCACCCAAGGCGAATTTGGTAGCGCGGATGGGCGAACGCTCGCGCGTGATTGGTCGCCACCGTCCGCCGGGAGTCGGCCGTCGACCAATCGCGTGCGAGCAACGCCGAGGGTCCCACGCGCGTCTTCGCTGGGGAATTGGAAGTCGCGGAGCGGCCTCAGAAATTCGTGTCATTTTTTTTCCATTCTTGTTGTTGTCGTTGTTGTTGTCGTTGTTGTTGTTGTAGTGCCCTGGAATCCCAAACCCACGGATTGTCCCGGGATGAGAGTTACCCACCCCAGGCTGTGATCTACACCCCCCGCCCCGTGGCTCCCCTCTCGGTCCCACCTCGGGGAGTTCCTCGTGCTGCCCTCGCAGGGATTCTGTCTCTCTGTGTGTCTCAGTGTGGTGTGTGTGTCTGTGTGTGAGTGGTGTCTGTGTGTGAGTGGTGTGTGAGTGGTGTGTGTGTGTGTGTGGGGTGTCGGTGTGTGTGTGTGTGGTGTGTCTGTGTGTGAGTGGTGTCTGTGTGTGTGGAGTGTATGTGTGTGTGGTGTGTCTGTGTGTGAGTGGTGTGTGAGTGGTGTGTCTGTGTGTGTGTGAGTGGTGTCTGTGTGTGTGTGTCTGTGTGTGAGTGGTGTGTGTGTGTGTGTGTGAGTTGTGTCTGTGTGAGTGGTGTCTATGTGAGTGGTGTCTGTGTGTGTGTGTGAGTGGTGTCTGTGTGTGTGTCTGTGTGTGTGTTAGTTTGTGTCTGTGTGTCTCTGTGTCTGTGGTGTCTGTGTGTGTGTGGTATATGTGTGTGTCTGTGTATGCGTGGTGTCTGTGTGTGAGTGGTGTCTGTGTGTGAGTGGTGTCTGTGTGAGTGGTGCCTGTGTGTCTGTGTGTGAGTGGTGTCTGTGTGTGAGTGGTGTCTGTGTGTGTCTGTGTGTGAGTGGTGTCTGTGTGTGTGTCTGTGTGTGAGTGGTGTGTGTGTGTGTCTGTGTGTGAGTGGTGTCTGTGTGTGTGTCTGTGTGTGTGTGGTGTCTGTGTGTGAGTGGTGTCTGTGTGTGTCTGTGTGTGAGTGGTGTCTGTGTGTGTCTATGTGTGAGTGGTGTCTGTGTGTGTCTGTGTGTGAGTGGTGTCTGTGTGTGTGTCTGTGTGTCTGTGTGTGAGTGGTGTCTGTGTGTGTGTGAGTGGTGTCTGTGTTTGTCTGTGTGTGTGTCTGTGTGTGTTGTGTGTGTGTGGTGTCTGTGTGTGAGTGGTGTCTGTGTGTGGTGTCTGTGTGTGAGTGGTGTCTGTGTGTGCCTGTGTGTGAGTGGTGTCTGTGACTGTGTGTCTGTGTGTGAGTGGTGTCTGTGACTGTGTGTCTGTGTGTGAGTGGTGTCTGTGTGTGAGTGGTGTCTGTGTGTGGTGTCTGTGTGTGAGTGGTGTCTGCGTCTTTGTAGCTCGCGACGCGGGCGGCCTCGTCGTAATCCTCGACGGGGACGAACGTCGTGGCGTGTAACCGGTGTGGAAATTGTTCGACTCAAAATGCAGCCGTTCTCTATCCACACTGGCTGAAGGAAGTGTCTCCCTACGCCATGTCATCCATGCATACCTGTCAACCCCTTATCAGTGCTTACCTCATTAGATAACAATTCAGACCTTGTTGGTCATCCCATGCATGCCCTTATACATCTCAACGTTCATCCTACAAAGTTCCATCACATGGGAGAAACGCAAACAAATGCATTTTTTTGTCCGTATTGAAACGGCTGTACGCTGTATGGACCTGAAAACTCAATATTCCCTGTACAAGAATAGGGCTAAACTGCATGGGTTGACAGATATGGCCATGGGTTTTTGACTACTTCTCCATGCTGGTCAGTGAGTGTAGGTGAAGGCTAAGTAGGCAGGGTCAGTTTGAATATATATCACTCGCCACTGATTCAAGTTGTGGCTTAGAAACTAACTGGTCGCTAAGTTCATAAACACAGCGCCGTTAACCAGTCTGCCACCATTCCCAATCTGGAAATTAATACAGTGCAGTAATTGCAATTTATAAGGTGTCTAAATTCAAACCATCTCAAGAAGTATAACGTAATGAAAAAACACAATTGTCAACACACGTTTAATTGAAAATGTTAAGGTATACACGAAACCAATGGAGTAAAAATACTATTCAAACAAAACCAACGAGCGTGCAAATACAAATATGACAATCCAATCCAGTACACGTATTTATATTGTATGATCGCATTTCCGTATAACGTGGAGCCTCACTTAATGGAGTGCTTTTTATTTGTCAACGGATTGTTCCCTCCACGTCGGCCCCGGTGTGTGTTCACCCGTGACCTGGACACATCGCTTGCACAAATATACGATACTTGTACAGCCCTTTGTCAGTCCACTGCTGCATTAAGGGCCTCCCTGGCACCGTGGGGGGTCCTTGTGACCACACTCCACTTTCATGTTGGTCAGTGTGGCTTGGTGAAGGTGGAAAGCATACATGCAGGACAGTAATTAGAAGCGGAGAAGTACTTTGCAACAATCAATTTTTTCTACACTACGCCTCTGTAGATGGTGGTCACCCATCTCAGAAGCTAAGCTGTGTTGAGCCTAGATGTGTACGTGTGTTGAACTTCTTTCGCACCGTATATAGCCAACTGTGCTCATCGGAGGATAGTGTTTGGATAGGTGGCCACCATGCATAACAGATGTTTTATGCTGCATCACTTAGCGAAGACGGAGCAGAGGACATTGCAGCAATATCCAATGTTGCACTCTAAATCTGTGCTCTCAAGTAATTGCACTCCACCTTGAATCTGCACTGACCAGCGTGGTGAAATATGGTCAAGTTATCCTCACACCTCGCATGAAGTTGGGAGGCCCTCATTTAACAGTGGTTTGACAAAGGGATGGATCCACATGAGTAATTGTAACACGTATGTGCTAAATGTCATATCTTCATTCCTTGCACTGTGTTTGCTGATGTATAAGCAACTAACTTTTTCCAGTTTTATTCTCTAGTGCCACACAATGTAATTGCAAATATTAACCACAATGTTGTGTGTTTTCTCTAGAAAAACCTGATGTTTCATTTCTACAAGACTTTGTTTAACAACACTGATGTCATGCTCGTGGGTGAGTGTTCTTAAACAGTGTAAATGTACGTGATTGTATTTACTCGGTCAACAATATAATAATACAGTATTCTTGAGTTTAATATAGAACAAAACTGAATAACGTTCTCTCTTTTGCAGTGTCAGAGAAGACATGCCAACCAAACGCCATTTTCGATGTGAAATGGATGCTGTTACATTCCAAGTGTTACAATAAGATTGCAAACATTCCAGTAAGTATGTGGTTACTGAATGTTATGAATAACACTTACCGCTTCTTTGTTTTAAAGTAATTTACAATACATGTATAAAATATATTGCTTTTCAGGATGTAAAGCCTAATACTTCATGAATAATGCTGTAAACCGTCTTACTCTCTTTGTTTTAGCACTAATCTTCTATATATCCACGTTTGAAATTATATGTTTTGATGACATTTCCCTTACAATGTGGTGTGTCACTGATTCTGAGCAGGATATGGAGGTGAAGCTGATTTTGGAAGAGAAGATCGCGGATGATATAGATTACACCACCAACCAAGTATCGATGACATGTGCAAATTTCAATCTGGAGGTAAGCAGAAGAGAGCGGCTGGTATATTTTAGGTGTGTTCTGGAAGATAGTTGATAACCCACATTTTAAGGTATCCCATATTAGCTTCATTGCAACAATAAAAAACACATTTTATAATTTTGTATCATCTCCCATAGATGGGCAACAGAATTAACTTAATCATTCGGTTTTTTCTAAACCAAACCCCCCCTACTCCCAACAAAAGCTTGCTTTTTGGACATTGAGATGTTGTGGGTTTCCAGGTTTTTGTGATGAGTGAAAATGAACGGGTTCACCTGTTTGCTGAGAGAAGTGCAACTGTTTTTTGAGTAATGCGTTTTTTGAGAACACATTTTGTGTGTTTCTTGTGTGTAGCTCATGGGAGCTCATCCAACGATTGGGAAGTTTAGCAAAGCAGTTAATAACACGGTAAGATCTGGACTGTTGTAAAAGAACACACGAACATCATTTATTATTGAAGAAGTCTGTCATTGAAATGCATCTGTTTAAATCCAAACTTGTTTTAACTTGGACTGAATTAGGTGTTTCTTATTTCTTATTTTACAGGCTAAAGCCAGTAATTCCACAAAAACTAAACGGGAGGAAAAGGTAATTCAAACCTGAGATGTTGAACTAGATTCAGTGGGCCTACAACTGAAAATATCCAATCGATGTGTCTGCTTTGAGCACAGAAAATTCTCTCTTTCACTCATCACACGATTGTCCTTTTTTTCTGACAGCAGGTTTCCAAAATTGAGCAAAAGGCCAGTACAGTCGCAAACAAAAAAGGGGTAAGACTTTAACTTTATTATTAATACAAAAAAGATATTGATGCTGTGTGCAATGTTGTAGAATCGACAATATGAGCCAAGCACATAATGAAGGCTGTCTCTGGTGTAGGCCAATCAATTTTAAAGACAATGCATATTATTTGTTTGCTTTTTTGCCATAAGTACGTGGGGTTAATGCAGACTTTTGATGCCTTACAATAGCTTTCTACAGTAAAACCTTAGATTGTGAGTAACTTGGTCTGTGAGTGTTTTGCAAGACGAGCAATTTTTTAAAATAAATATTAATTTGATAAACGAGCGAGGTCTTGCAATACGAGTAGTACGTGTATACGCTTTGTCTGCCGAGTGTCACGTGATCACAACTGATATACAAGTGCTTTGGATTACAAACACGTTTCCGGAACGAACTATGCTCGCAATCCAAGGTTTTACTGTATTTTGTGCTTGATAATCTTAACACCTGTTTTATTGCCAGAAAGGCTAAAACCTATTATTTTATCATCGTGTTTACAGAAGAATGTGCTGACAAGGACACGGAGAGATGGGCCATACCTCTTCATAATGAGTATCCAGCCTCAAAGCAACACAACTGTCGGGCCAGAATGGAAAATACCCGGTTTGTTTAGCAGTCGCATGTTTCGGTGTGATTTATTCGAGCTATAAATGCACTATTAATTCTCAAACATACATATTCTTAAATAATCGTTGAACACAGGCCCAAAGTCCAAAACGTCAGCGACCAGTAACAAACAGCACAGAATGTGGACATTAGCACATTAACTATGTTGCTTTATTTGTTTAATACAATCTTTCTGCTGATTAGATTGAATGTAGACACTTTTTCAAGATGCAACATAGAGTTTCAAGAGTTAATATGGTTAATAGTTCTGCACTGTGTGTATGTAATTGTCATTTGTAAATGGTATAGCTACAGCTAATGTCTCATATGGTCACAATCCAATGAGTTTGGGCTTGTGTGAATCCTAAAATTGCCTTGTGTGTTCATTGTAGTACAAGTTCAAATGAAGAGCGAGGAAGGCTTTATATCGGCTGCCGACTGGCCACTTATGATTGTAAGTATTATAAAGTGTTTTGCGTATTTTAGTCGTGTAACTATATATTTTACCCTGGGACTTTAATTGTCACAATGAAGGGTCACGATTCAAGAAGGTAATATTTTTTGCCTCATTTATAATTGTGTACTCATTCGCTGGTATAGTGTTTTTGTGTTCTGTGTTGTGTTTAATTGGTTTCATTCGCCTGAAGGTAACATTTCCATATGATACACATAGCAAATAGTCATTCACGCGTGATTGGATGCACACACTGTGAGCTACATAAGAATTGATTTTGGTTAATCATTACATGCCCTATGTATACACTTTACAATACAGATGAAATTGACATAGCGTCTAAATGTGAGGTGCTAGCCACGGGGAACAGCTTCACAGAGTGAATGCAGTTCAATATAATGTAATGACTATATTCCGTGTGGGTTTTGAAACAAACTCTTTTTTCTTTTCTCCCTGTTTCCAATGCTGTGTTTAGTTCTATGTCGCGATGTGCGTGCTGTACTCTCTGTACGGTGCCCTATGGCTGGCCTGGTCGGCCTGCTACTGGAAGGACCTCCTGCGCATCCAGTTCTGGATTGGAGCCGTCATTCTTCTCGGCATGCTTGAGAAGGCCGTTTTCTATGCCGAGTACCACAGCATCAACTACTACGGCACCTCTGGTGTGTAGCAATGACGAGCGAGGTAGACGGTGAACTAACTTCTGTAGGTGAAATTAGAAGTTGCAGTCCTGCCATTATGTTCTCACACCACTACTGACAGATGGACCTCCGTGAGGGGAAGCTCCAGAGAAACCAGAGGTCGCAAACGGGTTTTGATTCCTTACCCGTACCCGTACCCGGCTGCACCAGGGTCGCAAATGGGTACCCGTACCCGGCCGTACCAGTACCCTACCCGTACCCGGCCAGATACGGGTAGGGTACGGGTATCGGGTACCTGATTGCGACCTCTGGGATGAAGCCATGTTGCAGGCGCGGGTGGGTTGATTCTAGGAACTTGATTTGAGAAGAGACAAGACGTTGGGAAATGAGTGACAAACGGTTACTCACCAGTGACTCACGGTCTACCCGTACCCGTACCCGGCCGCACCAGGGTCGCAAACGGGTACCCGTATCCGTACCCGACCGGGTACGGGTAGCCGGGTATCGGGTAGGGTACGGGTATCGGGTACCCGGTTGCGACCTCTGAGAGAAACCCATCTAGAGAAAGGGTATTTGACATACTCTTCCACACTGGCCAAAAGTCTTGGAAGAGGTGTGAGCACCTACAGTTTACCCCACCATACCCAACTTGATAATCGACTAACTGTGGTGTGCCCATTGATGTTTCTGGGTGAACAAAGGGAGGGGTATTTAACAAAAAAAAGTTCCCATTGTTTCAACTGCCACGCTAGGGAGATCAAATCAGAGATCTCTGGGATGCTGCTCACCCTTAGACCATGGTAGAATTCTACCTCTGTGCTGTGATTGTATACTTAGTTGCAATGTTACTAAACTCTCACCTGTGTTCAGTTTTATTGAGAAACTGCAATCACGCCCATAATCCTTTTCACAAAGTATGATCACAGACTGTGCATTAGCTGAGATTTGAAAAAAGTATTCTGCTGCAGCCGCCACCACCATGAATATTAACGACCCTTTAAACTGATTTATTTGCAGTCCGAGGGGCTGTAGTGTTTGCGGAGCTACTCTCTGCCCTCAAGAGGACCCTGGCTCGCCTTCTGGTCATCATTGTCAGCCTTGGCTATGGCATAGTCAAGTGAGTTGCTTGGATTTGTGGTTTCCTTAGTAAAATCAGAATGTGTTTTTTTATTAATGGTGTGATTTTTCACTCCCCTTTTTTGGTCAATGTTGAGACATCTTGCCCTACAAAGTTGACATCTAAACTTGGCGTTCAACAACGTGTTTTTGTAGACCTCGTCTGGGTACCACGATGTACAAAGTGGTTGGCGTGGGGATGCTGTACCTCATATTTTCTTCAGTGGAGGGCATTTTACGTATCTCTGGGGTAAGACCTGGGCTGTCTCGTGCTCTCCATTTTGCTTACTTTTACATTATTGATGTACGCGATGCACAACACGTTTACGACAAAGTATATTACACCTCTGGTGATACGGTGGCACAGTGGTTCGTGCACTCTGTTAGGCCCCCATGGACCAGAGATTTATTCCTGGCCATGGCTATCAGTGGTGAGTGATATCTGAACCGGTCCTGCTCCTGTCCTCTTCACCAACCCTGAAATGACCGACAATGGTGTGGGGGGAGACCCAGTCCAGCAGTTTGATTGACAAATGGCTGTAAATGATTTCTATTACGACAAGTAATCCATCATCTGAGTGCCGAAATAATTTACAGTCCATAATTATGGATCTAACCTTCAGCATGACATGACTCAGGGGGAGGATGTTACGAATCCACCTTGCTGCCAGTCCGATGAGTCGTTGGGTGTAATGTCAAACACAAACTCATATTGTGGTGTCATGTGTTTTGAGTGATTCACTCGCCGCTTCTTTTTTCTGTTGGTTTGTAGGAGCAGAACAGCGTCAATGTCCTGTACTCTGATATCGCCCTCGCATTCATTGACTCCTGTGTCATTTACTGGATATCCTTTTTTGTGGTTTTAAGTTTGATCATTGTATGCGCTTTTTCATTTTTTTTTAAATGTGTTTTTGTTGCTGCATAGTTTTAACATTTATTTGTAGTGCCCTCGTTGTCCAAAATAATACGTTTTTTTTGGGAAATGGCACTTATAGCACAAATTAAGTGCCCATTACCTGAAAAGTCACCGATTTATACATCATTTTTCCTTTTAAGGCCACTTATTAACTAATGTGAGTTTTAGTAGTTGTGCACCACTGCCGACAACATCACAAAAAAAATGCTATTTCGTAGTTTTAATCCCCTGAGGTCACGTGTACTTTTGTGGTTTTTTGCATGCATGTTTAGAGCAATCTAAGTTTCCACCTATTGCGCTTGTGTACATGAGCATGTTCATGTCTTCACTCGTACATCCTTGTACTTGCGTGCGCTTCATACTTAACTGTGTTTTAGATACCCAGCTTTTAAAACACACAGACTTTTGATGTTCTCAAAATGAACACAACCCCGCTCATTTATTGCTGGTGTAGTGTTTGCTATTCCTCTTGTGGATGTGAACGCCCTACGCTGCAATCGCTGCAATGTGCACGGCACGTAGGGTCAAGAATTTGACCTGGACCTGCTGGCTGCAATCCCTCTGGCTGTGCTCGACACTGCCCTCTGCTGGTGGATATCCTTGTGTGTCTGTGTGTGTGTGTTTCCTGCCTTGGCTGCTCAGGAGAACCTTGTAACCATGAGCACACATGAAATTAACTCTCTGTTCTTGAGCCTTTTGAATATTTCTACCGTTTCTCTAAGCTGACCTACTGTCCCATGTGCGATGACGCACAAAATCTACGTCCAGATTTGTATGCGTTTCTTTTCCCAGTGTCAGTTTTAGTTTCTGCAATTACCTAACCTAGCTTCTGCACGAGATTTCACTCTATATGAACCGTAGAAAGGTCACAAACTGCACTCTGTAATGCAGTGTAATTTGGTCAGTCCTGTTTTTAAAATCAAACAGGTTTAGCTCGGACTTTGTTAATAATTGAGCTGTAAAAAGTTGTATTTTAATTGATCAAGTTTAAATTGTAACAGTAAAGGGGATACTCTGAATATTGACGTAGTTCTGATAGCATAAACACTGAATTTTCTAAACAATTTGCCTCATTAAGTAGGCCCAAGCTAAAGAACTGTACACTGGTATTTAGCAACTCCGGTCCTCATGACCCACCAGGGGTCCACCTTTTTTTGAATGCCCATTTTTTTCTATTACCTTTACAAATTAAGCCACTACACACTGCGTGCGGCCGATTACTGGTAATCATAGAAAGCTTTACTGTGGCGGGTCATGGGAACTGGAGTTTAGAAACAAATCCCCGCACAGTGGCAATGGTGAGACAGCGTGGTGTCACCAACAGCATTGGTCATGATGACTTCTTAAACATCGAATGCTACTCAAGATTTAAAATACACATATACAGTAGACTCTCGATTGTTCATATGCGGCTTATCTGATTTGCGGATTAACCGCACGCCTGAGATTTTGACAAATTAATAACTCATGGATTTTCCCTTAAGCCAAAATTAATCATCTATAAACATCCATCCATAATGGATGATATTGGTCGCAAAAGCCTACGTGTTAAACCAATATAAAAACAGTTATACAACATTGTTATTCTTGGAGATGTTTATTTCAAGTCACGTGCTTAAACCGAACAAATATGTGCTCCGGTTAATCTGAAATCCACGTGAACGCCTCTACAATACAGTAGTTTCATATTTTTACAACAGTAGGCGGAGTTTGATTTTGATTGGCGTGGCTCTGCTGCTGTCCACTCAGTGGTACCGAGTGTTCTGCGTGGGAGCAGGAAAGTGTTATCACTGAACACGCACATCAATCGGTAATGAATACCTATGTTAGTGGTTTTTGGCATAGAGATCCGTGGATAATCTAGTCTGCATATACAGGTAGCCCTCTACTTACGATGGAGATGCGTTACGACGGCCCCATCGTAAATCTAAGATGGCCTAGCCTATCCAGGAGTCTTAAAGAATGGTGATAATTTAGCAAAACAGACAAATGTAGAGTACCGTACTGTTTAAACGATATACTGTATGTATTTATTACTTACAATACTGTATTGCGCAGTAATATGTCAAGTAAAAAAACCAAGGTAAATTCTGAGCCTACCTATATGAACTGCAATTTAATAGAAATTTTTTTCAGGAAACAATCCTATCTGCATCACACAAGGCGTGAGATGTGCACATCCCGGCAGCGTCCCAACGTACAGTATGGTACCTCGTACGCTGCTGCGTTTACCTGCCGCGCGAAATGTTTAATATTTTACAATTTTGTCGTATCGCTATCGCCATCGTAAGATCGAAATATCGTAAGTCGGACCATCGTAACTCGGGGACTATCTGTATATAAAAAAGCCTGAGCTCCCGATGGTATATCTGCCAATATGCTCAAGTTTC
Organism: Lethenteron reissneri; assembly: GCF_015708825.2. Classification (NCBI taxonomy): domain Eukaryota; kingdom Metazoa; phylum Chordata; class Hyperoartia; order Petromyzontiformes; family Petromyzontidae; genus Lethenteron; species Lethenteron reissneri. The sequence continues at coordinate 9,254,567 of NC_083789.1, read as the reverse complement.
CTGTATTATTAAAACAACCATTGTGGAAAGGGTTAGGACAACGTAGCGTTGGCTCCTTGACAGCGCAGCACATATTCATCAGCCTGTACCAGACCATGAAGATGCTCATGCTGAGGCGCAACGTGGTGAAGCTGTCCCTTTACAGGCACTTCACCAACACGCTCATCTTCGCTATAATCGGTGAGTCCACACGGCATGCGGAATGAGGAGGGAACGAATTGAATCCGTCACCGTTCAATCGGTTTTCATTCTTAAAATAAATTTGCACATTTTACTTTGGTACTACCAGCTTTGGAATGTAACTAAATGCTTGCGTTTTTACATTTCATTGTCTTTTCAAGCTTCGCTTATTTTCATCATCTGGACTACACGGAAGTTCAGATTTGCAGAATGCCAATCGGTGAGTGGATTTAAAATTCTTCACACAGACTTGAATGTGTGCGTTTGTATGTATTACGAGGTAGTTGTCATGGGATGAACGTCGCTCACATGCGCGTGTGCTCGTGTGTACAAAATGAGTACAGGACTGGCGGGAGTTGTGGGTGGAGGAAGCCTTCTGGCGGCTTCTCTTTTCCCTCATCCTCCTGGTCATTATGGTGCTTTGGAGGCCATCTGCCAACAACCAGCGGTGAGACTTTCATTATCATCGTCAGGCATGATCAATCCACTTCTGAATGAACGCATCTCACAAGTCGTCGCTATCTCTTACGGTCCCGTGATGCATCAATCTACCTGGCACCTCCATATCAGCTGATTTTATCGCTCCATTTCCATTTTATTCTTACAGACATCTCTGTAAGCATATGTGTTGATCTAAAGATGCATAGAGGTGTGTACTGTGCTACTTTGATGTGTTGGTGGTGATGACGAAATATTTTTTACAGAAAAAAAAGGGTTTTAAAACTGCCCTTGTTAATTTTGTCTGAAAATGTTTTATATAGATTTTACAGGTCAGCTCCGCAAATAGGCTGTATGTGCCATAATTGCCTGGAGTATTAACTTATATCTTTGAATGCTAGTTCCCAACATAATGACTTATAGGAAGACCTAATACAACAGTGTTAGCGCATCTGTGGATAAATTAGAGTAGTGTTTAGTACTACGATTTTTTTTACGGCAACCAAATGGTATCATATGTCCGATCTACGCGGTGTTTGTGCGTGACCACCTTTCAGGTATGCGTTCACTCCACTGCTGGACAATGATGAGGATGAGGACGAGGAAGAGGAGCCCATGATGAACGAGGCATACGGTACGTGGAGCAAGTAGTACACCTTGGCTGCCACCTACATGACCTGTATGTTGAACTTCTTTCGAACCGTACGTAGCCAACCGTGCTAGAAAGAAATGCGTTTTCAATCTAGATGTGAAAGTGCATAGCACTCCAGTGGCTTCCTAACATCGAAAGGAAGAGTGTTCCAGACGGCCGCAGAAGCACGTCTGAAAGCGCGTAATGCAGTAGTGACCGTCTTTGTTCGATGGGCTAGCAAAAAGCCGCTGCGAGGATGACCGGAGCTCGCGTGTCAGTTGTTAAAACTCTCTGCGTGGTGTAAAATGCTTTTGATTTCAGATGGCATGAAGATGAGGGGAAATAAGCCCGAGTTGAATGGATCCAGCCGCCCAAATGTCAACAAGCAGGTGAGCAACCCCCAAAGTAAAAAAAAAATCTTCCAGCATATTTTAGAAATTTAATGTGGCATCGACGCATGCGGTTGCAATGGAACAATTTCTTGTGATTGTCGCTTTTTTTCCAGGAGGATGATCTCAAGTGGGTAGAAGACAACATCCCGGCCTCGATGGCAGATGTGTACGTACTAGAAACTCGACGAGCATATCTATAATCACCCAGGAATGTCTGTCCTGAACGCCCATGACGTCACTCCACATCGACCAGCCCCCCTCATTAATAATCATGAGCAGGTGACGTCCTCCTAATGGACACCCCCCCCCCCCCATTATTATTACCTACTATAATGAGCCAAGAATGTCTGTGTGCAACACTCGTGATGTCACTCCACATCGACCAGCCCCCCTCATTAATAATCATTATAAGGTGACGTCCTCCAAATGGACACCCCCCCCCCTTCATTCATAATTAGCGGCTGACGTCACTACATGGGGGGGCCGAGGCGCCTCCTCCCCCCCTCCTTGGCGTCAACTTACAACCCTCACTACAAAGGCAGAACCCTCACGTCAGGCGATCTCCGTAACGCTGTTGAGACATCAAAGTAAAAAGGACGTCATGATGAACAAGGGATTATAACCTTAAAATGAAATAGGTCTGTGTCACCGCACCCTTAAAAATTGCACACGAATGGATGCAATAAATATCACGTCGCGGTCTGATTTTCGCTTGCAAGTTTCAGATTTACTGCAATACACCCGTCCTTGGGCGAAAGGCTCGTCTCTTTATAGGCTCTGAAGAATACAAATTTCCCTGGGAAGCATACCGTTGCTGAGACTCTGTTCCACTGTGTGACTGCTTTGCATGCGAGCGGCACTCTCTTGCCCTACATCTGTCGTGTCCCTTTGGCGTTGATCTTTAGTATAATTTTGGCCTCTTTTTTTATATTTTGCGTTTCTTTTTTTCTTCACCCCCTGCCCGCACACCCCGATTTATTTTGTATCTCCTATGCAGTTGTAAGTTTATTTTTAGCTGTTGCGGCATTTAAGAGATTAATCAATGTAAATTATTATGGTTGATTTAAGTATCTTGCGCTACAACTGCTTACGAAATGTGTCCCCCTTGTCTTGCAGTGCCATGCCTGCCTTGCTGGACTCGGATGAGGTAAAAACACCATTCAGTAAATTAAACACTTTGATGTAAAATCTAGCATACTATCACTGCACAGAAGCACTACTTGGACAACGAGGCTTGAATTGGCCATATATTTGTTAATGCCTTCAGCAATAGCTTTTCACTAATTGGTATTTGTGAAAGTGAAATACCAATGCAAAAAACCATGGCATTATCAATATCTGTGAACTTCCTTGTGCAGCTCTTAGATGTCTTTTTGGGTTGTGTGTTGCGTATCGTTCGGCACGATGTCCATCGTTTTGTTCCACGGGCTGGGAGCTTTTTCAGGAATTGAATTGAGCTGTTCACTTTATACCTCAATTATACAGCATTGTACAGCCCGAGGAATACATCGCAGAGATATACAGCACAGCCGGATACGCGTTGCTGAACTCAGTAAAGCGATGGTTATTCCCATCGGCGTGATCCTACTTTTACGGACGTGAGCAATATGCATTGGGAATAGCTGCTGTAAACTTTCTGAACGTAAAAAACCCCGTTTTGTTTTTCCCCATCAGGAAATAATGACCACCAAGTTTGAGATGTCTAAGATGGAGTGACGACCGCGAGTTGCGCTGTACTTGAGGAACGAAACACGGCTGGCGTCGGCCTGGTGCCCGCCACCCTGGTCACATTGCCTGGCTGTTTCCTGCAGCGGAGATGTTCATGGGCAGAGATGTTGGGTGGTGCACACCCACTCCCATAGGTGTGGCAGCACCTTTGCGTTCTTGTGTTTTGCATGCGTTTTTTTCCAAGAGGTGGTTGTTTATCGGTCTTTTTATTTACATCATGTATTGGTATTTAACTTGTAAAATAATCTTCTTTTCAGCACTTGTTGCAAATTGTCCTTTTCATGGAACTCAAAAGCGGAGGAGACCTTGCTCGTGTATTATTTTTGAAGAGTTAGGCAGTTACTGACTTCTCAAGACTTGGTTAAACGTTTTGTATTTGAGGTATTTGGGGATATAATTTCAAGAAGTAGTCTAAATATCCATGGCCTGGCAAGTGGTCAGTCAGTGCTGTTTGTCAGACCCTTGATTTTACCATAATTTCTCACATTGGTAGCCAGATGTGATGACTTTCTTGCACTTGCCTATTCAAATCCGAATAATTCCATTGTCTTCTCAAATTATACGAATAAGACATTCTCTTATGCCTAACAGTGAAGGAAGTGGTACTTTCCTTCACAAGATGTAAGAATGGGTCTGTTCAGGTGAAGTTTTTAAGGACTGTATGCCAAAGCGCTGTGGACAAATGTGTTTAACCCGAAATATGAAATTAAGAATTTGGATATTATATTATTTACAACAGGGCACCGAGGCATTATTCAGAGCACATGGAAAACATGTTGGTCCCAGTTACACAGTGACTTAAACAATCATCGTTGTATCTTGACTTAAAGCTTTCGTGACTGCAGGAATTCATATTCTTTGGGCCTTTTGGTAAAGTCACGTAGATAGGTTCAAAGAAAATAACAAAGTTAAAAGACCAAAAATACCTATCACTGTCTGTAATACATTAAAAAAAAGGTACCACAAGTGCACCAGTGACTTGGTGGGGGCAATGGAGTGCTGATTACTTTACAATTGTATTTTATAGATTCGTCGCATGCCGATGTTTTCACTTTAACTGCACCTCCGATGTATGTTCCTTTTCAATGTACAAACTTGACATTTGTTACTAATAACGTACTTTTTGTTTCAGTTGGCTTCATTATACAGTTCTCTGATGTGTTGGGAATCGTAGCACGCATCGTTTTCCACATCCAACGTTTCATTTCGCGTGCTGGGAACTTCCGCAGGAACTAAACATTCCTGCGGAAGTTCCCCCCCCCCCCCCCCCCCCCCGCGCGTCCATCGAAACGTCGGGCGTCGTGCTTGACTCAAAACACGCGTCGGAGAGCGATATGGCACAACCGCAAAAAACATGCATATTTGTGGTCAAAAGCCATCGGGGTTCAGATTCCCCTGTCTTGGCTTCCGCGGTGGCGAGATATCAACTAACTCGCCTAGTATACGTGAGGTAGTGGGTTCGATCCCAGCGCCTGTATATTTTGAGTTTATATGTTCTCCCCGTGGTCGTGTGCATTTTTCACCTGGGCCTCCTATTTTTCCCTCCAATTTAGAAACATGCTTGTAATAGTATTTGGCTGCTATGTGTTTCCACATGGTAAGCCACTTCGTTGAGCTGTCATTTGTGGTCAGTTTGCTTCTGAAAAAGAGCTACATAGCTCCGTGGGCTTTGCCTGGTAAAATAAAACGTTTAAAGAGCTGGGGAAAGGAGCACATGGAGGGGGGGCAGTGTGCTCAAACCTTGCACCCGTTTGTAAATGTTTCCAAATGTGCTCGAGCCCATTTGTTTTAAAGACATCCAGTTAGGATAATTTCAGAAGCAATTGTGTAATATTATTTGCATTTGCCCTGTGCTAGCTTGCTGGTGTCTGACGATCAGGTTTGTGCCTATGGACTTTATAGGCAATACCCGAGTCAGAAAAATATTTGTTTTGTTCTTACCACCAGTTTTTGTTTTGTTTATTAATCTTGTGGCTTACCCAGGAATTGCTGCAATCGTAGACTAGTGAAAATTATTGGGCATATAGGGGCATATGGGCTTAAGTTAAGATATCCAGTCCTTTAACATCTGTGATGTGTTAAGGCCTAGTATGGTTTTCTGAACTTGTATTGTCTGATGAATCCTAAGAATTCAACAATACATTTATCGCACCCAACATTGCAAGTCCATTGGTTGTAAATTGTCTTTATTGAAGGTTGGCTTAACTGAAGCCATTAAACATTCTTTTGTACTTCTCTCGATTTAAATGGCGCTGTTTTTGAACACCGGTCTAGTCACAGCAGCACCCAACCTAAATGTGCCAGCATGAACGAATTTCAGTGTTGACTGTAGATTGGAGTGGTAACACCCAATTTCAGCAACATTGGAATGGGTGTTGCATTCACCCCCCAAGTGCCGAGTCTGAGCAGAGTGAAACCAGACCAAGACATTTACACTTGGTTACACGTCACAAAGTGTGCAAAACTTGCAAGTGTTGATCCCATACACCATTTTTCAGTGTGTTTACATAGAGATGTGCACATTTTATAAATCTATGTGAATAGTACATTTGCATGTTGGTCAGGTCAGTGATTGCATTGTTCACTTATAAAGTGAACATGTTTTACACAATGGTGCACATGTTTTTGGAGAGGCTGTGACGTGGGAGCTTAAATTGCGTTGAGAAAGCATAGCCTGACAAATTTACATCCATCTCCGTGGGGATGGGGAGAGGTTTGCAAACCTCTGGTTTATTGGATTGCATGAACAGTTTTTAAATTGGACAAAGGGTATAGATTTTTTTTCCATCTGGGAATATTTGTGAACATGAAACTGCCTGATTTAAAATAAGACATCTGGATTAATGTGGCCATTACCTTATTCAGTGGACATCTACAGGGCAAAGCTGCACAAATTCAAGTTGGTAAATTGAGTTGCTTGGTTAAGCACAGCCCGTGCCATACTTACAAGGCAAACTGTAAAACCTGTTATTCTTTAAGACTAAGGATGTTTATAATACTTTGATCAATCAAAGATAAATATTGGACGTGTGTAAAAAAAAATGTTCAACGTTGGAAAATGAAGCTTTCCCATACAGTTGAAATGGTCTGAACTTCCATTTTAAAAGTATTTCATGGTTGTGTTGCTGTACATTTGCTTATTTTATTTATGTAGGAAATGCTGTATACTTCGCAAAATACATAAATGAAATCTGCAATAAAACAGCGATAAAAAAAATGTAGTCATTCGCATTAATTGCTGAAAGAACGGATTTAATTTGCGAACACTTGTCAAGTAACAGCTCATTTGTATGGTCATGATTTTTGGCTCCCTGTCTTTAAGGCGGTGTTATGCAACTTTTTTATGCACCAATGCCACATGGATTGCATCCGAGAATACAACAATGCCTCCACTGTTAAACATTAAAGAATTTCAAGTTGGTGGCGGCATGGTGCTAATTGTTTTGGTGACATTGTCAATCCCGCAATAGAACCGCAAATTGCAGTCTGCAGAATTGGTACCACCGGTTGAAAAATGCTGCTTTAAGATGCACTCCTGTGCAGGTTTCCGCAGCTGCCCTGTATAACTCTCCGAAGCATTTTCAGGTCTTGCTGCATGGTTTTTTTTGTTGTTGCACGATTGCCGACGTTTCTGCGTGTAGAGAGCTTATGAATCTGAATTTCAGGAGCTGCCGGGCACATGGATCAATACATCGGACGTCGTGCCGAAACAAGCGGCACCACCCAAACAGGTTTGGGAGTGGTGCAACCTGTGCTTCAACGGGTGCTCAGGATGAGCCTCCCGGTATGTGCAGGTCGGCTATCCCAGCCAGCCCTCGGGGATGATCTTGGACTGGAGGGCACGGGGCAGCTCCCAGAGGAGCAACAGGCTTGAGTCGGGATGACCACGGATACGGGTCGCCACCCAGGCTCCTGCCGACAGCACCGACAGCACCCCGATGCCCAACAGCGCCGAGTTCACCACCTGTGCAGAGGTTGCACAGAAACGAGAAACTAATTTGCCACAGACAACAGCACCACTAGTTCCACTGTTGGGTTTCTGCAACTCCTGTCTTTACAAAAGATGTCTTACAGGACAACGGTGGGTGCCATTCACGTTGTCAGCAAAAGGCCAATGAGGTCTTTGCTGGATCCACCCAGCCTTTGTAGCAAATGCTAATGGAGTAAAGCAACGTGTACAAAGTGCGCACAAGCGTGTGTATACCTTGTTCTGCAGTTTACACTTTTTCACAACCTCGTGGTAGCGTATTCTTGTGAACGTCACCTGTGAGCACAGGGACACCGAGTCAGGTGTGTGGGGAAGTGAGGTCATGGGGTGGAGAAGTGAGGTCATGGGGTTAGAATGGGGGGAGGAGGCATGCAAGGGGCAAGTTGAAGCCTGTGGAGGGGCAGGTGGGAACGGTCAAATATCAGTGATGTCAAGTGAAAACTGGATTTTCAGAGGTCAAATGACTCCACACCAATGATTAGATTTTATCTTCTGTCCTGAATGCCAGTATGTGGGGAAATTGTGTGAACATTTTCCATGGCCAGTTGCACGCAATGCCTCAAGGTCGATATAATCTCTTGGTTTGTCACTTAGTGAGACTTGTGGGGGAATACATAACTTACGTCAATACAAAAGTTTAATTTGTCAGCATTATTAAAGCTTCCAATTATTTTCACGGAACTAGTGCATTCTCCAGATATATATTTTAAAAAAATATTCTCTTTGTTCGAGATGGCGGTCTGTTACCCAGCACAGCCTATTAAATAAATGTGTTATTAAAGGTAGCGTTAATGATGAAGAAATTAGATTTTAACTGCAGTTCTATTATGCCATCGACCACCGTTCTTGAGTAGGATACATTTACATCTTTTTTTATTTTGTCAATCATCAGATTCCAAAAGCCTTTTTTTACTGGAGCAAGTGGAACAAGCAAAACACTTTAATTGGGGAAACCTGTTGATGCAACCCACACCAATGGGCAGCACTCACCATGGTGTACAGGGGCACAAACGTTCCCGGCATGAGCAGGTACAGCAGATTGTCCACGCGCTTGCGGAATAGGAACCAGCGCGAATTCACGTGGGCCCTCATCTGTCAATGGAGACGCCACGCGGGTTACGGGTGACACGGCACATCAATTCTGGAGGCCTGCAGTGGGCCCAGCCATTTCCAGCCCAGCCGTCTTAGTTTGCGCATTTCTGTTCAACTCCGAGCTAAAAAAATTCCTTACGTTCTCTACCTCTGACCAACTGCCTCTTTCTACGAAGTAGATATTCCCACAATTTCTGTACGGCGCTTTGAGACGCGGTTGAACTTAAATGCACTACGTAAATTGACGTGTCGTGTTAAAGTTCTCACTTGTGAGCTTGCCCACACGGGAACAATTGATTCGAGCTGTGGCCCACCATGAGATATGGCTCTCCGGGACAGATTACAGACTAATGGGATAAAAGAGACACGAGATTAAGACGAGAGGGCTGTAGATGAGACAATTGTGAGATGAAAGCAAAATAAATGAGCGAGCAACCCAGTGCACCCTTGCAAAAGAAGCAATGTAACCATCTCATTGGCCTATTTGTTTTATCTCCTGGTTAAATAAAGGAAACGTAGATGAGACGCATGAAGACAAGAGGTACACAGCGAGCCCACGTGCAGACATGATGCCATGCGACGTCGCAACTTCTGTCCACGTGACATAACATTACGCGGCCGACCAGCGCACGCTAGTTTTTTGGCCAGCCATAATAATCATAGTTTGAAGAACCATGGCTTCGAGGATGAACTTATAAACAAAACTTTTAATTTTAGCAGGTAAAGCCCTGCGATCTATTTAGCTCTTTTTCAGAAGTGACCTGGCCACAACTGACAGCTCAACGAAGCGGCTTATACTCATGTTGAAATGTTATCACAGGCAAATACTCAAACGCGTGTTTTTTAAATGTGGAGAAATGAACCCCGAGGACCCGGAGAAAAATCCACGCGACCACAGGGAGAGAGAAACATGCAAACTCCAAATATACAGCAGCAGGCGTCAGGGTCGGGATCTAACCCATGACCTGCATATTATGGGAGGCAGTTAACATCTCACCACTGCGGCGCCCCATACAACGGACATTCAAAAATATCTGTGGGGGGATAAATGGGGGTGGCTGGGGTGGTGTAGTGCCCCCCGCCCCCCCCCCCTGACTACTTGACATGGCCTCCCCATGGTTATTATCTAAAATGATGCCAAACTATCTAATACGTCTATCTAAATTGTCTAAATGTTTAACTTTATTAAAATAAATAAATTCAAATAACTCTCCCCTGCTTATAATAAAGTCCATGAATAAACTCATTTCGCTTCGTAAAGTAAAAAAGTACCACAGTCTCTAGGAATTCCCCTGTTCTATCATGCCTGGTGCCGCTCAGACAGAGGCAATTTTCATTTAAACCGGCAGACAGCTGTCATTGTTTATACTCCTCACAATCCTCCTGTCCTCCACAATTTATGAGCTTTTTAATGTAATAATAAAATAGTAACAGTGTATTGTATTGTGAGGTTTAGTTTTTTTATATTCTCTAGGCCAAATACTCTGAACGCATGTTTCTAAAAGAGGGAAAAACCGGAGGACCTGGATAAAAAGCCACACGACCACAGGGAGAACATTCAAACCATGACTTCCTGCATACCAGGCGAGGGAGTTAACATCTCTCCGCTGTGGTGCGGAGGGAACGCACCTCGATGTAGTTGTACATGGCGAGGTCCACGATAGCCTGGTCATCCGGGGCCCGCAGTCGGCTGAACTCCGGGAGGACCCTGCCTGGGAAGCGTGCGGGGCAAGCGAGAGACGAGAGGCTGGGCATCAGCAGACGCTCGACCCTCGGTCCATAGAAACCACTCGGTCTGTCAAGCGGAAACTAGCAAGCAATTCAGGCGAATTGGTCGAGACGTCAGCGTATTACTGGTAGGAACCGCCTGGTTCCACCAGCCCACAGGGGATTATTGTGTCCGTCCGTCCTGCATCCAAAAATGGGAAGGGTGGGGCTGGGAGCAGTGGCGGCTCCTGCAAAATCTCTCAGGGGGGGCAAATGTCTGGATGATTGATAAGGATAAGGTCCACCCATGCAATGGATAAATTAACAGCTTAAGCATGTAAAGGCAACTTCACTTCTTTAATATTAATGAAAAATAAAGTGACTCTTACAATACATCTTGTTTGTTTCTATACTCACTATTAAAACAAACCACTAAAGTTTATTTTATTAAAGATTCCACTAGGTGGCGATAAATTATATTGTTGGATGAAACGTGCTTACGTATGATGACGTAAGCACGTTAGTACAAGCCCTCCCGGAAGCCATAGAGAATGCATTGGAGCGCCCGCCGTTCGAAAAAAAACATCTTTGAATGTAAGTCTATGGGGCCACTCAGGGCGATTCTCAGCCGGAGTGAAATCGCCCAAAAAGAGGCGGTACTCCACAGAACGTGACATGACGCTGATTGGACTATATCCAGAGGCACAGTGACGGCTAGCGTGACTCTGTGGTTGAATGACATGGGTGGTGCGTCGCCCAATCGCCCTAATGAAGAAACCGCCCCTGGCTGGGAGGGACTTGGTGGGGAGGGTGGGTAGGGGCTGGTCACCCCGTGGTGCCCTTATAAAACTCAACGTTTAACCTACTCACGCCGGCTTGTGCCCACCCTCACAGTCGGCCATATTTGCGGAATACACCACGCCGCCGTTGACCCTGGCCATTGACCGAGCAACCCAACGTTCCTACCAGCTCCCTCCGCAGGAATGTGTTTATTCTCTCTTTCTGTGGTAAAATTTTTACTTTTGCTATGCAATTGTTCACCATTGCCAAGAGTCCTGCGAATGTTTTGTTATAATCAATAAACACACTTCATTTACGGCCCCTTATCAATCCACTGCTGGATGAATGCATTCCCACATCAGTACTGGAGGTGGCTTGACCGTATTTCTTTCTCAATGCTGTTCACAGGAGTCGGAGATTGGTTCAGATATAAAAATCGCTCACCACCGATGGTAGCCATGACCAGGAATCCAAGATGCCCATATCAGGAGCCCCCCAACAAAACGTGTTTTGAGACTCGTTCAGACTTTTATGGATAAATAACGTGGTCATTTCAGTTGAAGCCATTCAGAGCCACATTTTTTCTAAATACCGCACATTGGAATTCATGGGGCACAAGAAGCAACAAAAAATCTATCGCTTATATTATCTATATATGTATATCGCCTTGTTCCAACCCCAAGAACATGCAAGCATTAAACATAAGCTGGTGGTTCCAATAAAATGTGACCTTAGGCTCTCGCAGTAGCGAAAGATCAGTCATTCACGAGCCAGAAACTATCCTGGTTCCTTCCTGGGCTGAATTTCCTCTGAACTTACCGAGGTCACAGTTGAACTCCTCCATTAGTTCATCAAACACCAAGCAGTCCTCAAAGCCCTGGCAATATAAAAGGGGAGAGAGATTAAAAAAAGTTATAAAATCAATAATCCATTCCGAATCTCTACATGTGACCGACAATCTGCCTTTTTCCTCCAGCTTTCATCTCGTGATTCTCTTTCATCTCACTCGTCTGTATCGCTTTACATTACACACAAAGTTCTTGCCACAAACGAACCACAACATCTTGTCCATTTCAAGGAGCATAAACCAATCACGCAAACTCCAGTCATCTGCGCAGCGCCTTCTAGCTAACCATCAAACAAAGACTGTCACTACTGCGTCGCGCTTTCAGATGCGCTTCTGCGGCCGTCTGGAAAGCTCTTCCTCCCGATATTAGGACGCTATTGGAGCTATGCACTTTTAAATCCAGATGGAAAACTAATTTCTTTAGAACTGCTCTTTGTGTTTAGTTTGTTATCATTCCCCCGCAGATCTAGTTAGCACGGTTGGCTATGTAAGGTGCGAAAGAAATTCAACATTTGTACATAGAAATCTCTGCTAGCCACGTCCATTGGCCTCCGTGGCTCGCAGGCCGCCAGTCAAAGGACCCCCCCCCCTTACACGAGGGTCAGGGGTCAGGCCCCAGAGGCGCCCCCCCCGCGTGGGAGCATGGCCACTCACGGCATTCATGCCTTGCCCGTAGAAGGGCACCATGGCATGCGCCGCGTCGCCCATGATGACCACCCGCGTTCCCACGTGGTACGGAGAGCACTTGACCGAGACCAGAGCCTGCGCTGGCAGCAGGAAGAAATCCCTCTTGAGCTCCTCTCTGCTCAGGGTGCGGAGGGGAGGGAAATATTGATTAGTGAATCGGGTGGCAAGATGTCAGTCCGCTAGCCGAACGACAAAACAGAAGTTGTCCGCACACGATGGGGCGAGCGGGCGGAAAACTTACACGCCTATGAGGGGGATCGCGTCGGGGAAGTATCGGCTGAAGAAGTCGAGGACGTGCTCCGGCTCCGTGATGCACTCAAACTCCTCGAAGGGCATGAAGAGCGTGCAGGTGAAGGAGTGGTCCTGCACAGTGCGACGATGACGGCACACGGAACCAACGCCCGAGAGATTAATCGGTCACGCGAGCACACACACGCGTGTGTCTTTGTTTGTTTGAGTGCGCTCTTTGGTCCACTGCTGGATGAGGGCTTCCTGTTAACACCTGTTTCTGTGCTGTGGTCATCATCCATCCCATGCAATATCCAGGCTCAATCCTGTTTAGCTTCCAAGATCCGATGAGATCGGGTGGATTTCGACCGGTTTGTTTACAGACGGTAATATTCTCTGGTGAAATGTCCCCGACGAGCTGCGTCTGATCATGGCCTCCAGCAACGTCCCAGTGCGAGCGAGCGAGTGGCTGAGCGTGGATGTTGGTAACATGAATCTGGGGCCCCTTAAGCTGCTTGGGCTTCATTAGCCTGTTGTGCTCCGTGAGGGCTGCATTACACCGTGGGCGAGGGCTGCATTATGTCGTCGTGCCGAGTGGGGGATACGTTACGTTGTTGGGGAGTGCGATCATCATGAAGGTGTTGCGTGGCCAGATGTGCAGGTAATTCTTCTCCATCGCAAACTGGAAACGTAAAAAAACACAATTGACGCTTGTTAAATGCGGTCCTGTACATGTTCTTTGTTATTATTATTATGATGGTGGTGACAATAATGACGATGATGCTGAGGACTGCTGTAATGGTAATAATGCTGAACATAATGAGGAAGAAGATGGTGATGACTGCAATCATGAAAACAACGATGATGATGACCATATTGACAATTATAACAGTGTTGATGATAATAATAACGGTGATGATAATTACAAGTCGGAAGTAGTAGCAATATTCTCCGACGACCTCTATGCATGTATGTTGAACTTCTTTTGCACCGTACGTAGTCAACCGTGTTCATCGTTTTAATTGTTGTCTCTGATGGATGGGGTCTCTTTGCAAACACAATGTGGGGAGGAGGGGGGGGTTGTACTGCCGTGATGTGGGGTGGCGAGTGGCTGTGGTGGTGGTGTGCGAGCTGGCGAAGGGGTGGGTGGTCTCATGCGCACCTGCCTGGCCGCCGTGGGCGGGATGGTGAGCTCCAGGTAGCCGTGCGGGATGTACGTCTGGCTGAAGTCGAAGCGCATGTTGCGCATCGCCTGGCGCCGCACGGCCGAGAAGGCCCCATCGCAGCCCACCAGCAGGTCGCACGACTCCTGCAGCAGCGGCTTCTCGCTAGAGCTGGGGCGCGCGTCACGACAACGATGACAACAATTATCATTTTTTTATATATATAAAATATCATTTTAAAAACTGTTAAGTGAAAGTTCAGGATTTCTCGAGCACAGGGCCCAAAGAACGCCCCGAAACGGCGAGTGGACCAGCAACGAACAGCAGCACGACCGAAGGTGTAATAGATCAGAGAGTTTTCTTAAATCGAGGAAGGTTATCAGAATCTGCATCTTTAAAGCTCTTTTTCACAGATGTCCAGCCGGGGCAGGTCAGAGCACGACAACGACAAACAATACAAAAACACGACAGGACTGCGAAGTTTAAGGAAAGGTAGCAAATCACTCAATATATTTTAATGATTATTGTTATGAGAACTTGGGGGAAATAAAAATATGGGGCGGGGGAGTAGGGGGGGGGATTTCCAGAGTGGGGCAGCGTTGAGTGAAGAAACCGAGATAAGTGTTGAGGCATGTGCACACAGTATACGGCAGTGATTACGAATTGTTTTTAGAAATACAATTTGACATTGATGATGGAAAAATATCAAAAAGGCTGATATTTATCATTATTACTATTTTTCTTTTACCACATAAGGCCCACTGAGCTATACGGCTCTTTTTCAGAAGCGACCTGGCCACAAATGTTAGCTCAACGAAGTGGTGGCTTATCACTATGTGGAATCACAGGCAAATACTCAAAACGCATGTTGATTCCGAATGTGCAACCACAGGGAGAACATGCAAACTCTAAATATACAGGCATCAGGGTTGCGGATTGAAACCCACAACCGCCTGCATACCAGGCGAGGTAGTTATCTGGCCACCGCTGCGTGCCCCTACTTTTTCTCGAGCTCAGTGCTTGAACAGCTCCGGGCTGAAATGAAACCCAGGGCTGGGTTTCATTCAAACATATCTGTCTAGCAGATGAGCGAGTTGGATGAGCGAGTGAGGGAATAGGTGAGCAAAGTAGGGAGACATTTAGCCAGTTTGTATGTGGGCATGTGGACAAGTAGGCGAGTGTGTTCGTGAAGAGTGTTGGCGAGTTTGATGGAGAACATGTTGAAGCGCAAGTGATTCGGATGACGGTGTTGGTGCGAGAGTAGGTGGGTGAGAAAGTTGTTGATCAGGTGTTTAAGTGAGTTAGGGAGTGAGTTAATGGTTGAGTGAGTCTGATGGCAAAAGAGGGAGTGGGTGGGTGAGTGATGGAGTGAGTGAGGAAGATGGTGAGAGTGTGATAGTTAGCAAGTGGCTGAGCAAGTGCATTTTTGAGTACGAGCCAATGTGTGAGTGACCACGAGATGGTCACAAATTTTGCAGGTAAGTGGGTGGACGTTGTAGATTAGGGTCAGCCACAGTGAGTTTATTAAGTGGGTGGACGAATGAAGTAGCGGGCAAGTGAGTGAATTTATGGGTGAGCTCATGGGTAAGTGAACGAGTAAGGAAGGCGGTGAGCGAGTAGGTGAGGTGCATGCACGCACCGTCGGAATGTGATGGATCCGGTGTGCGGGTCGGCAGTCTCCAGCTTGTGCTGGAAGTGGAGGTGCACGTTGGGGTAGCTCTGCACAGCTACACGCACACAGGGACGCACGCGGGGATGGAGATGGAGATGGAGATGCACGCGGGGGCAGGTATGCAAGCGGGGATGGAGATGCATGCAGAGATGCACGTGGGGACAAACGCGCGGGACGGGAACGCACGCGTGTGGCAGGTGGGACGGCGTGGAGCAGGGCGAGATGGCAAGAGACCCAGATCCTAACCCCGACCTCGCCGCACATGCGCGCACACACACACGCACCTGTGAGCAACTCCTTGTTGAGCAGCGCACGATCGACTGACAGCAGGTACTGTTGACAAGCAAAAGCAAAAGCCATCTTAGCCAACTAAGAATTCAAGTTCCAGACGGATAGGTTCATGAACTGGAGTCACAACGGTTCATTTGCTAACTTTAATAATAATAATGCAATTTATAACGCGCGCAAATTTGCGGACGTAACGGCCACAACTCATCTGCCTTCTCTCTATGCCGAAGGGCCGGTTTGCGATGAACCCGGCAGGCAACCTGATTGTTTTAATCGTACGTGTGTGTGTTGGTATAAATGGTATACTTTGTACGTAATGGGTCGATTTTACCTCTGCAGCCACTACATTCAACACAACGGAAGACGACAAAATAAGCATCGACTTGCGAATTAAATCGCGACTGCCGAATTGTGACAAGTCACCAAAACCCCTGGGACGTACGAGCTGGAAAATTGGGGTGGGGGGAGTTGGGAAGTGAATCGTTGGACCTCTAACCTTCGGGCGATGACTTTTGATTATTCATCTATCCAAAGTCGGTCAGGTACAGCAAACGTAATTCCACGTATTTGGACTGCCATGACCCACGCCGCACCCCACGTGGTTGAACCCACCATGTAGCCCACGCGATAAAACCGGCGCCGGTAAAACCACCGTACCTACCTGCCCCTTCTTGCCGTACGGGATCGAGGACCGCTTGCCGCTCGGCGCGTGGATCATGCGGCCGTGCATGGGGATACCGGTGGACACGATCTGCGGGTGTGGACACACGGGAGGAGGTTTGGGGGATGGGGGTGCCATAGTTTTCAATGGGTACACGAGTTTCATGCACAACGGCTAATTTATTGCAGAGAGCAATTTGTATGAAAAGTGAATAGAGCCGTTGAGCCCAAAGGCCCGAAAACAAAAAGCATGATCAAAGTTGTGAATGGAAAAGAGCGAACACTTTTTTTTTTTATCGAGCGAGGTTATTGATTGGTATCACAGCTTGGGGGGAAAGAGACGATGATGGGAGAAACGAATTCGGAACTGGAGTAGTGCAGAGAGGGAAGTGAGGTGCAATGTGGCGAGTGAGTGGGTGAGTGAGCGAGTGTGTTCTTGTTCGTAGATGCTCGCTCACTGCACTTGCCCCAACAGTATGTTGAGGCTATACAGCATGTGGAGGCAACGAGCGACAAAATGAATGAACGTGTTGAGTGTGGGCCCTATTACCCGGTCCTCCAGCCCCACGGCTCTCAGCGCCTCCCTGCCGCGGTGGGACAGCGCGAGGTTGATGCTGCGTCCGCGCAAGTGGAGGGCCGTGCGGATATCTACCTCGCAGACAGAGACAGTGGAGAAATAACAGGTAAAAAATTAACCCGTAAAAACAAAGTTTTTCACTATAAATCCTTTATATGCGTGTTCAATGGGCCACAACCCAGCCCACATTGTTCTTTGAAACGGGCGGCTAGAGTCCTCTCATCCTCTGGCTTGAGATGGCTGCCACCTATGGGTCAGATGATTGCCTGCCACCATTAAGCAATTGATAATTAAATATATATATTTTTTCCTAAAAAGTGTAAAATTTTGGAAAAAAAATTTCACGAAAAAAAATTGTCACACACAATGAGTCTGTGTGCTAAATGTTAGCCCGATTGGATCACGGGAAGTGGGTTAAAAAACGACCGAAAGATTTGCACGGTCATAAGTGCGCAAGCAAGCAAGTGAACTTAATATAAAGGATTTAAAAAGGCGCAGCCCTGCGAGTGCTTGCTCGCGCCAATGCTGGCGGAAGAACCTCCACCGGGGAGACAAAGGCAGCCAGGTGGGGTTATTGCAACACCCCCCCCCGCCCCATTTGCCTTGATAAATGCTCGCTCACAACACATGCACCAACAGTGTGGCTGTAAGGGTTGGGGGTCAATGTCTTGTTGACGTTTGTGTGTGTGGATAATCAGTGACCTCTGCTTGGATTTCATCTCCACGCCCACTCCAAAGGCCTCATGCCCATTGGCCAAACCAAAGCCACCGCCTCCCCTCCCGTTATTTGTAACTGAGATGTTTCTATTGCAATCATTTACAGATCTCCTATCCCCCTGTAACCAAACATTTTTCACGTGTTCGAATAATAAAAAATGCCGACGTTTTGCTATGTCTTGACTTCTGGTATTCATTATGATCATTGATCATCAGCAGCAGCTATGATCTACCCACTGCTAATTTAAGGGTTTCCCTCCCCCCAAAGTCGTCTTCATGCCTCGTGGTGCTTGCAATCCGGCAATCCGTAGGACTCAAATCTGCAGGCCCTCCATCTCAGCAGCACTGGCAACCTTCCCCCGGAGCATCATCCTTCCTTTGACCGCCATCCTGCCACCAGTCTCGACCACCGGGTATCATTTAATCCCTTCCAGGGGAACGCGTTCTGCTCAAGCTCCACGAGCAGTTCTTTCTTTCTCAACAGTCAACGTGGTGGCGGCGATAGCTCTCAATTTGCGTTCCGTTCACCGATTCACGCGTTCCCCTCGCTGCGTCACTTAGCGCGAATTCCCAGCAGACCACCTCTCTCCGCAAATTCTGATTGGGTATGCAGTACAGTGCTGTACTTCGAAAGGCAATTGTAGAATAAGCAAACGGGCCAGCATATTAGGAATTCCGAAACATAATATTGAGTGTGTAGGGGTTCATTGACCATTACCCATGTTTGGACTGTTACACAACCGGGCGAACACAACCCACATTGGGCACAAGGCCAACCACCTTTGTCTCGCCAGCGCTGCTGTTTTACATACCACCCATCAGATTAGCACGGTTGGCTACCTTCCGCGCGAAATTCA
Organism: Lethenteron reissneri; assembly: GCF_015708825.2. Taxonomy (NCBI): domain Eukaryota; kingdom Metazoa; phylum Chordata; class Hyperoartia; order Petromyzontiformes; family Petromyzontidae; genus Lethenteron; species Lethenteron reissneri. The sequence continues at coordinate 9,235,935 of NC_083789.1, read as the reverse complement.
ACATACCTACTGTACCGATTTAAGGCCGAGTCGACCTAGTTAGGGAAAGGCCCAGATCTGGTTCAAATACCCACTTCGTCACCGGTATAAGCCCCGGCCCGGATTCGAACTCGGATCACCAGGGTCAATATGTAGCACACACATTCAACATCCCGTGCTGGTGACGTGCATCACTCTGTATGCATGCAAGTTTTCAAGTTTCATTTATTAGGTATAGCCCTGTGAGCCATTCGGCTCTTGAATCGGGTGCAACCGCAACAAAAAAAACTAAAACATGAACAAGAAAACATCTTAAAGTGACTATGTGCAAACAGAAAATCCAAGAAAAGACAGCAAAATATTGCAGAAAAAGCACCGTACACCAACACTGTGCAAAAATCCCAGTGGGATGCAAGAAAACGCACTCTTGCAAAGTCACAGACTTAGTGTTCGAGTTACACGGGTTTTGTCTGCGATTGTGCCGTTTCATTGGTTCGTCATTCTCAGTGTCATCCCCTACCGGTGCTGGCTTTCATTTCAGCGCGTAGGTGTACAAGTACTGAGCTCCAGAAAAAGTAGGGGCGCCGCGGTGGCGAGATGTTAACTACCTCGCCTGGTCATGGGCTCGATCTCCACCCTGCTGCCTGCGGTATGTTTGGAGTTTGCATGTTCTCCCCGAAGTCTCGTAGATTTCTCTCCAAGTCCTCGGGGTTTTCCCCTCCACGTTTAGAAACATGCGTTTAGAATATTTGGCTGCTATAAATGTTCACATGATCAGCCACTTCGTCGGGCTATCATTTGTGGCCAGGTCGCTTCTGAAAAAGAGCTAAACAGCTCAGTGGAGCCTAACCTGGTTAAACTTTTTTTTAAATCGTTAATTTAGTGTGGGGGAGGGGTGGGTATAATGGAGTTGATGGATGCAACTTTGGCCCGACGTTTCAACTGCAGTGCCGGGCAGCATCCACACATATATATAGATTTTAAAAACCATTAACTTTACAAAATAAAAAAAACACGGATAAGAAATATTAAACACGCACATGTGTGTGGAGTGTATATGCTGTACTACGTTTACCTTCCCTGGCTTCGTACAGGTCCACATGGTAGCCACGCTTCGCAAAGTAGGACGCGTTGAGGGATCCGACCTTTAACGAGAGCCACAAGAGAATCGATCAACATTCATTCACCACCACGCCACGGCATCGCCACCACCAACAGCAGCAGCACACAAGGATAACAGAGAAATGCTGTTGTTCGCCATGCGCACGTAAGGCAGCACGCCTAAGCATCAGGAATAAATACGAAAATAATACAACAAGATGAAGGAGGCCGGGAGTTGAGTCAGAGAGGGGGGGGTGTCAAAAAACCACGCCCGGTCGCCTTTGTCTCCCCAGTGGCGATGCTTGCACACCGCACCGGGTAACACAAAATAAAGGCAAAGACCCCCCTCCCCAAATTAGACCTTTGCCAGTATTGAAGTATGAAAAAATAAGAATGGGTTTTATGTTGAAATAACCAAATATCATTTTTCTGCAAGGAATCAAGTAGATGCATTAACCACACGCGGTACACGTGGTGAACACGCAACCAAACACGGCTCTATATACTCATACTTTTTGGTTCTTTTGGTAAAGTCACGTAATTAGAAAAATAATAGATCACGACGTTTCGATCGCAACACAAGCAATCGTCATCAGGTGGGACAACTACTTCAGCAGTTTTTTCTTGCCGTGGTCGTCCCACCTGATCTATTAGTTTTCTACCTACACGACTTTACCGAAATAACCAAAGAGTATGGATTCCTGCAGTCACGAAAGCTTCAAATCAAACACGGCTCTGATAATTATTATCAGTATTATAAACACAGGAGGCTGTAATGTATTTGAAACCACCAGTGTCAGACCAGTGAACAACGCCAAAAGACGAACAGCGACAAAGACAATGCACCCATCAGAGCATTCATAGCTCGGAGTGAGCAGCTACGAAATGGGACCTTCTCTGATATTGGCCAAAAAGGTCCCATTTTGGAGCTGCTCACCACCCCCCGCATCGCCTTAACAGACTGGAGCTTGGCACGGCACACGAGAGGTGGGGAGAGAGAGAGAGCGGAGGAGGAGGGGGGACGGGCAGCACCACATGCCCCGGCCGCCTTTGTCTCTCGCAGTGGTGTAGTTTGTACAACCGCGCCAGGTACTCAATTGAATCGACTTTACACACGAGCAACAGACGACGACACAATCACAACTACACACACGCGCGCGTGCCAATGTCACAGTCTAAGTCGACGAACTTCCACGTGAAACCCGGAGACTCACGGACCGGGCCGCCTCCGACGATGGCCACGCGCTTGGCAGAGCCGTCGTCCTGCATGACCGCTCGCAAATCCTGGCCGAAGTGACCGGCGCCCAGGCGCTCCGAGACTGACGTCGGCTCTTTATGTAACACCGGCGGCCCAATGTCGTGTGGGATAGTGTTTGGGGCGGGTGGGTGGTGGGGATGATGTTGGCGTACATGAGCATGTGAGAAGACAGAGGTGGGTGGGGAGGGATGGGTTTGGGGGGGGGGGTGGGGAGGGATGGGTTTGGGGGGGGTGGGGTGCGAGGGGTGGGTGGGGTGAGTGGCAAGATGAGCGACGTTCATAACAACGAGCAGAAAGAGCTGTCGGGCAGGTAAAACGCAGGAATTTAGCACAGTGGGGAGCCCAGGTGGGTCGCCGCGGTGGTGAGATGTTAACTACCTCGCCTGGTATACAGGAGGTCGTGGGTTCGATCCGGACCCCGATGCACTGTCAATGTAATTGCGTGTCTCTCTCTCTCTCCGTGGTTGCGTGTATTTTTCTCCGCGTTCTCCGGGTTTTCCCTCCACATTTAGACGCGACGTGGGTTTCAAGTATTTGGTTGCTATACATTTCCACAGGATGAGCCACTTCGTTGAGCTATCATTTGTGACCAATTCGCTTCTGAAAAGCAGCTATATGGCTCAGTGGGCCTTAACTGGTAAAGTAAAAATAGTTTTAGTTGAGTTTATCTGCCAGTCATCTCAGTCAACCCATGGCACCTGTGGCTATTGAACTAAACTATGAAACTAGTGGGTTTTTTTTATCAGGTCAGGCTCTTTGAGCTATATAGCTCTTTTTTATATAAGCGACCTGGCCACAAGTGATCACTCAATGAAGTGGTGGCTTGCCATGTGGAAATGTACAGCAGCCAAATACTCTAAACGCGTCTTGATTATAACTGTGGAGGGGAAAGCCGCAGGACCCGGAGAAAAATCCACGCGACCCCGGGGAGAGAGGACATGCACACTCCAAATAAACAAGCGTCAGGGTTAGGATCGAACCCACGACCACCTGCATACCAGGCAAGGGAGTTAACATCTCGTCTGTCCTGTGACCTGCCAGCGGGCCTTCGACACTTCACGTGGCCTCAATAGTGCACCCAGCATGGCACGAGTGCCGTGCTGGGTATATTGTTTCACGCTCACTTAAGCGGTTTATATTCTCACACTTAAAAAAAAATTGTTTCACTGAGTCTCATGACTCTTCTTAACTCCTCCACTAGGGAACATAATTCGTTCCTGGGATCCATTCGTAAGTTGAATGGTTCGTAAATCGGAGCACAACAATGTACTGTATTTAAATGCCTATACAATGAGTGTTAAGAAATGTGTTACGGTTTGACAAAAAATGGAAGCATTCATTTAACTCAAAATGCGAGAGCCGGGGGCTTATGGGACCCCCGGGGGCTTATGGGACCCCCGGGGGCTTATGGGACCCCCGGGGGCTTATGGGACCCCCGGGGGCTTATGGGACCCCCGGGGGCTTATGGGACCCCCGGGGGCTTATGGGACCCCCGGGGGCTTATGGGACCCCCGGGGGCTTATGGGACCCCCGGGGTTCCGCCATCAGGTTCGGTCGTCTCGCCTTGCTGGTTTTCTGGTCGAAAGGGTGCAAATAATCAGCACGAATACAAAGAACCCCCGTATAGCCTTAACAGACTGTAGGGGCAAGTGCTGTTAGCGAGCACCTATGAAATGAAGGCCGGAACGGTAAACAAGGGGGTTGGGAGAGTGGCCAGCACCACGCCCGGCCGCCTTCGTCTTCCCAGTGGCGATGTTTAAATACACGCACCAGGTAATCATTTGAGGTTGAGTCGACCTAAGGGAGGCCCAGGACCGGTTCAGATAATCGTCACTGGTGTTGGCCGTGAGCGGGAATCGAACTCGGGTTGCCGCGTTCATAGCGCAGCGCGCTAACCGCTACACCACCGCTCCCCAGCACAATCACACACACATATACATACACACGGGGGCACTCACACACAGACACACACGGACACACACACATACAGACACACACGGGGACACACACTTCACGCACACACACAGACACGCACACGGGAGCACTCACACAGACAAAGATCCCCCGTATAGCCTTTACAGGCTGTTGGGGCAAGTGATGTTAGCAAGCACCTATAAAGGCCGGCACGGCACACGAGGGGGTGGGTGGCCAACACCACGCCCGGCCGCCTTTATCTCCCAAGTGGCGATGCTCATACATCACACCAGGCACTTATTTGAGGCTGAGTCGACCTAGGGGAGGCCCAGGACCGGTTCAGATAATCATCAGCGGTGTTGGCCGTGAGCGGGAATCGAAACCGCGTCACCAGGTTAGGGTATTACGGCGCGCATTTGCTCAATAAGAAGAATAAGAATACAAATCTAATAGCTCAGCGGGCTTTCACTGGCAACTCTCAAATATTTGTTTCGAGTTTAATTTGTTCCCAATCCCAAGGTCGCCTTCGTCCAGTACCCAGCCCGGCCACGCGCGGCGTGCGGGGGAGGTCGAGGCGAGGTGCGGGAGCCACCCGGCCCCGCCTCGCCTCGCCGGTGTTGGTGCTCGCACCATAGCAACGAGAGACGCTGTTCCGTCACATCATCACCATCATCAGCAGCATCAGCAGCAACAACAGCAGGCAGTGGCCACGGCGGTGTCACTAACATCATTAGTGTTATTGATACCATTATCATCATCATCGTGAGCAACTGCAGCGAGTAGTGGCCACGGTACTGTTACTGAAGTCATCATCATCATCAGCAAGTAGTGGCCACGGTGCTGTTACTGAAGTCATCATCATCAGCAAGTAGTGGCCACGGTGCTGTTACTGAAGTCATCATCATCAGCAGCAAGTAGTGGCCACGGTGCTGTTACTGAAGTCATCATCATCATCACCAAGTAGTGGCCACGGTGCTGTTACTGAAGTCATCATCATCATCACCAAGTAGTGGCCACGGTGCTGTTACTGAAGTCATCATCATCACCAAGTAGTGGCCACGGTGCTGTTACTGAAGTCATCATCATCATCACCAAGTAGTGGCCACGGTGCTGTTACTGAAGTCATCATCATCATCACCAAGTAGTGGCCACGGTGCTGTTACTGAAGTCATCATCATCATCACCAAGTAGTGGCCACGGTGCTGTTACTGAAGTCATCATCATCATCATCAGCAAGTAGTGGCCACGGTGCTGTTACTGAAGTCATCATCATCAGCGAGTTGTGTCCACGTTGGGGTTACTGAAATCACGAGCACTATCGTCTTCATCATCATCATTATCAAATACAATTTCGCTCTTGGGACTCATCTCATCATTCACTTCGCCGAGTGTCGCGCTCCCTTCCTCACCCCTCTCTCTCTCTCTCTGAGGCTCTTTCATTCAGCGCTCAATCAATCTCTGTCACTCGCACACGGCACGATCGAACGATGTCCAACACGTACAGGACTTCTGAGCGCTCAGAGGCGTCGCAAGCAGCAGCAGCAGGAAGGGCAGGTGGCGGTTCGCGGCGCATTGACGCGAACAGCAATCACGATCTGCTGCTGTCGTCGGGATACAGGTCACCTGGCCACTCGCGTCCCGCATCTCCTGGACTCAGGCGCAGCGTGTCAGAGGTAAGCGAGCGGCGGATGGATGGAGGGTGGAGTGGAGAGAGAATGGAGAGAGAGAGAACGACGTAGAGAGAGGGGAGGATGATTATTTTTAAAATCGCGTTTGCTGAGGCCCAAATCAACAAGGGGTCAACAACAAACAGCACTATTAATCACAATCAGAACCTTTGTTTATTCTGGAGTAAATCCGATGAGCTGTGAAGCACTGTTTCACAGATGTCCAACGGATGCTTAAAGTTGTAATAGATAAGCACGGTTCGGCTACGTACGGCGCGAAAGAAGTTCAACATACATCCGCGCAATGACGTTTCTTGAATTGAGCAAGGCTGGAACAGTTACGGGCTCGGAGTTCAAGTTCAAGTTCATTTATTAGATATAGCCATGTGAGCCATTCGGCTCTTGAATCGGGTGCAACCACAACAAAAAAATACATGAACAAGAAAACATCTTACAAAGTGCAGTTACAAAGTGGAGCAGTGCAGGGGGGGGGGGGGGGTAAGGAGCAGCGAGAGAGTTGGCGTGTCACCTGCAGTGCGGTAGTTGAGACCAAAACAGATGGGAAGGGTTGATACGAGAGGAGCGTGGAGATCGATGATGGGGAAATTGCGTGGATCAGGGAGCGGCTGTGACGAGGTAAGGCAGCCCTGCAATTACCTGCTCACGCCCCCTGCTGGCGGAAGGTTCTCCACCACGTATTTGGCCTATTCTTCCGTGCTCGCCAGGCATTTCGCGAGAGGTGAGGAGTACGCACACTTTACCCCACCAGACGCGACCTGCAGATCGACTAACTGTGCAGATCGACTATCCATTAACACTGCCCGGTGGAGGGGATGTCAAGACAATTTGCACCATCGTTTCAGCTGCCACGCCCGGAGATAGAAACCGCCTGTTACAACCACGACGGCATCTCAACCATCCGTGGGAGCCACCGTTAATCTATTTCATTGCGCCCCGTAATTAAGTGGCTGGTTCAAGAACGCGTGGTGGGGGCCGGTCTAGCGCACGTGTTTTTCCGGCGCTCTGGAGCAGAGGTCGCAACCGGGTACCCGTACCCTACCCGATACCCGGCTACCCGTACCCGGCCGGGTACGGGTACCCGTTTGCGACCCTGGTGCGGCCGGGTACGGGTACGGGTAGGCCGTGAGTCACTGGTGAGTAGCCGTTTGTCACTCATTTAGGGTAGGGTACGGGTAGGGAACGGGCACGGGTACCCCTTTGTGACCCTGGTGCGGCCGGGTACGGGTAAGGAATCAAAACCCGTTTGCGACCTCTGCTCTGGAGGCAGGGATTGGTGGATGACGAGGTCGAGATTTGTGAAACTTCCGAACCGGTTTGCGCGGCTGCGAGGTGGCCAGGATGTGGCAGTCCAGCAAGTGAGTTGTGTGAGCCCGTCTGTTAGAACCTTCGATTGCCACTCCGTCTTGTGTATGCGCGGTGGGCTTCTGCGGATACTCTCGTTTGCTAGAGATTTCGCAAGATAATAAATATATATATTTTTTATTTAAAGCTTTCGTGACTGCAGGGAATATTTTTTTTATTATGTTATTGTTTCCCTTCTACGTGACTTCACCGAAAAAAACAAGAATAACTTTTTATATGTAAAATTTGGAAATGGCAGTAGAGCAAGTGGGCTAATGCTCTATCTGTTCCGATTTGTGAACGTATGGGAGTGCGGTACTGTACGTGGATTCGTGATCTAGTTTATATCGTCCCTTGAGTGTTATCCCCTCGATATCAGGAGCTCCGGTTGATAATTCAGCCCTGGTTGTGAATTTTCTGAATCACTCGAAGAGAAACTGACCGAATAATCTAACAAAAGAGGGCTTCCTCTTAAATAATACAAAAAACTTGATTCTTGGGACTAGACGTAGTAGTCATTTAATTGAGTAACGGTTTATTTTTAATTATCCTGTGAGTGAAGAAGCTCTTAAATCGGGTTTGATGTTTTATTGGAGAAATGGTGACTGTGTTTGGTAGTGCAGGGGGCCTACTTAATGAGGAGCCATTCGGGAGGAGACCCTGACCGAGTCCCAGCCCATCCCTGGCTAATTCGGAATCAGAATTTGTATTTATACTTGATGAATACGATGAGCTATAAAGCTCTTTGTCACAGATGTCCAGTCGGAGCTGGTGAGCACATTACAACGACAATTATACGATAGGAGTGCGAAATATAAGAAAGGTAAGCAAATCACTAAAATAACATACAAATTAAACTATACTTTAATTTATTTGACCAAGTATAGCTAGAATATTAGTTTCCTTTTAAGAAATGATGCAAATTGATAGCGGCCAAATAATCAAAATAATCTCATTACCCAGGCTATTTGAATTGTCTGCTTAATCAGCAAGTCCTGTTGCTCTGCACGTCACTCAGGGACACTGCACAGACACAGAGGCGCCCAATAAAAATAATAAGTGCTACCCTATTCTCTGGATTATAAGACGCTCCGGAAAGTAAGACGCACACCCTAAACGTATTCCCCCCCCGGTGTCAACAAAGCTGCAATTTACCGTCTATAAATCGGATCGGCTTATTAAGACGCATCCTCAACCGTTGCTTTAAAACCGGTTTGCTCTCCCCGCGCCAAAGTTGACACCACGCCACAGCGACGACTGACGACGACCCACGACGACGAGACGCTGCTCAGCTGCAGTCGTGAACACATCGCCGGGAGTCAGCCAGAAGTCACCGGACGTCGAGGGTTCTAAGCGAAGCGGACAAGCAGGGGTTTAGCCTGGGTCGCGCGTGGATGGGCGACCCCATCAAGCAAGGAGGCCGGGTGGTTTACAAGCCCACAGCACTGCGGCACCACGTGTTGTGCAGCAGAGGGCAGTGCGGGATTGTTGTACTGCACTCTACTTTGACGCTACTCGCAAGTCGAAACCCGCGCTGGTCAAATAGACCCACCCCACCACACGACCCGCCAATGCGTGCGGAGGACCCCATCCAGCAGTGGATTGACACGAGAGCTGCACACGTAGCGCGGTCACGTGGGTGGCACACTCCGCGTGCTGTTGACATTTTATGATAATGGACTGCGAGGTGGTCAGGCGCTTGCAGTGCAGAGATCGATGTGTATGTGGATGCTCTCCCCCAGGTATAACGTGTCCAATGCTCATTGCCGATTAGCACGGTTTGGCTATGTACGGTGCAAAAGAAGTTCAACATACATGCGTAGGAAATCACTAACTTTGTTTTTTTTCAACACAACGATGTCTTGAAGAAGTTCATTGTGGTGCTTTGGTTTCCTCGATAATTCATCGGCCTCTACTGCACCTCCTTGGGTTGCTAGACAGATTTTTTTAGAATTCAACATTAACGCGTTTCAACTGTTGCTTTTCCATCCCGCTGTACGAAGATTTACTCCAATTCATTTTTGATGGTGGCCTCGGACAAGGGGACCATATTCCAACTCTTCAGGGAAAGCTGGTGGTGTTGTTTGGCATCATGAGTGCACGAAGGCTGAGTGCTTTATACGTGTTTGGTCAGTTTAACACGGAGGCTTTGGCGACCAATATTCATAATACATTTTCTTGGGTTAGATCGAAAGAACCAAGAATAACCCACCACCACCACCCGACACAGCCAATTAGTAAGGTTCGTCACGTCAGTACAACGTACCAATCTGTTCCTACTTCGGCACACCAGTGTGTTGGAGAGTATCATAACACTGAAACATGGAATTGACTGAACATACCAACGCACGACTATCATAGGACGGACAGTAATTATATTTGACATATAAGTCAGTCACGCACGCCTGGCTGTGCGCATGATAACGAGCGGGGTACCGGGCGGCTAAAACTCAGCAAGTTGGCACAGTAGGGGGCACAGTTGGTGCATCTGCCAGTCATCTCAGTCAACCCATGGCACCTTAGGTCTGTCCCGTAACCTGTCAGTGAGCCATCGACACTCCACGTGGCCTCAACGTGCACAGGCGCCGTGGCGATGTCGCCGCCACCACTGGACATCCGCGAACAAGAGTTGTATAGCTAATCGGATTCCTCCAGTATAAATAAATATTCTTATTCTGACTTAGTGGTGAATAGCGGCGGCGGCTGCTGTTGTTGTTGTTGATATACCCGCTGCTTACGGCTGCTTTGCGTGGCTGTGTCACCGCCTGCAGATGCAGGAGCAGCTCAAGATGTACAAGAGGCAAATGGAGAAGAAGGACGAGATGATCGCCACCCTCTCAGCCGGCAGGTAGAGCCGATCCACTTCGTTAGCGCCGACGACGAGCTGGCTTCATCCACGTGTGGTGGCTGCATGCCTCTCATTATCATCATCATCACCATCATCATCATTTGTTATTATTTATGCAGCGCCTCCCATGCAATAAATCTCGGGGGCCGAAACAAAGGAAAATTTGAGATAATTACTCCGTAAAGGAAGTGATTGCAGACCAAGTACAGTGTTCAAAGCAATGCATTGCGGACAATATACACAACAAATGGGGATGAACTAAATTGGAAAAAATCATCTGTGCTTTAAGGCGACTCTTTTAAAGAAAAGACTATAACCAAAGCGGTGCTTTGGAATCAAAGGTTGGTGGATCACGTACAGATTTGTGAAAGTCCAAACCTCTGAGCCAGATGGCCATTGGGTTGGCAGTACAGCAAGTAGATTCATGAGCCCGTCTGTTGCAGACTTTATCCCCTCGAGTGCATGGTGGGTTTTTTTTTTCTACTCTTCAGATATTCAGATTTATTTCCAAGAAAAACTAAATTTCGACATTTAAGTGGAATTAGCGGTGGCGTAGCCGTCGAGTGCAGGCAGTGCAACTTCACCGGGGCCCACGGGCCTAGTGGGGCTAAGGCACTGCACTACGCAGAGGGGGTTGGGGGGATGAACAGGGAGGGTTGGGGGGGGCATTTCGTACCTTCCACCAGGGCCCATGCTAACCACGCGACTACTACTCTACTCCACTGGAGGAGATCATCACGGTGCAGGATCCTCGTGGGTACATATTCAAATGCAGCGATGAATAAATGATGGTGACGCGTCGGGCGCGGTGCACCGAGCTCTCCATCTGTGGCTTCTCGACGATATTGAGTTTCAAAAGTGGAATATGATGACGGCCCGGCAAAGTGTCATGCGGCGCGCTGTAACAGGATACAATGAATCCGCGACAGAATGAATGATAAATGATGTTAATTCTGAAGGAAGCCAATCAGCGTCAAGGGGCGGCCTAATATGGGCCAATTCAATTCACAAATCGTCTCTTTAGATCCAGAAATCATGAATTATCACAGCTTGATCCATGATTGATCCATGCTGGAACACATACACACGTTGCAGTATTCCTTATATGGGCAAAGCCACGACAAATTACTCCATATATGGGCCTACAACATTAACATAATTTATAATTTATTCTGCCGCGGATTTATTTCATCCTGCTACAGCACACGCACACGTGTGTGCCGAGCGAGCCCCTTTCCCGGTGGAGATGGTTACGGCGTAGCTTTCATTAGACAGAATAGCTCGAGGGAAGAGGAATTGATGGCCCGAAATTGCCTGGTGGGCGAAGGTAGATCTCTTAATCGTGTTGCATCGCAAGCGTAGTGACTCTCAGAGGCACCTGCCTCTGGCCACGTGGGAGAAGCGGCATCGTGAAGGCATTGTTGGGTTTGGTGTCTACATGTCGCCAATTATAAAACCGTAATGTCAACTCGTAATGCGGCGCCGCACAGTGTAGTGGGGAGGCAGCAGCAGCCACGCGGTGAGGAGCCGGCACCAACGATTGTCCAAGCTCTGCGGTCCTCTGTACATGAAGGTGTTATCAATCAATGTGGGAGGAAACTGGAGCACCCGGAGAAAACCCACGGCACGTGAGGGGGAAACACTCTATCCCATACACACCGAAGACGTGGAGTCCACATTTTTGGCGAGCCAGAGTACGGCATCTCCTGGACGCCCACGGGGGTGTAAGGGAAGTTTCACAACATCTGTGGCGGTGATCCACCGACCATCGCGTCCGCAGTGCTGGGAGTAGTCGCCACGTGCAGTACAAGTCACCAATTGCCCCGCAGTGCTGAATTTAGCAGTCACTCAGCCTCATTTCAAAAGAGTGTAACCGCACAGAGTTAGATGTTGATAGAATCCCCTCTGATTTCTAATGAGCCTCTTGCTTTCTTCTCAACATCTGAGTGGATACTGTGAGCGCGATGATGGCCCCGTGTCTTGCAGATGAGACCGTAGGTTTAATATTTGCATTAAGATGAAAGGGAGACGTGTGGAGACTTTGAAATAAAATGTTGTTTCCTGTAGAACAGCTACAATGTATTATTTAGCGGGGTATCTATTCACCCTGTATATCCAATTAATAATTTGTAGCTCATTTAAATAAAACAAAACAGAACTCCGTAACTATTTGCTTGTATTTATAATGCTGTACTTTTAAATTCCCAGGTCTCCCTTGACAATGAGAGTCTCACTTTGGGCTCTCAGCTTGTTCACGTAAACGCTTTCATGTCTCTCGAGTTAATCACGTGGCATGGTTAAACAAGTGCTGTTGACACACATTGCGAATTCGGCTGCATCGTGCAAACCAGTTATTACGGCCGTGTCATCCCAGCAGGAAATGTGTGTGAATGTGAATGCTCATCCGATGCTAATTCTCACCTCCTTGTTTCTTCTGTTGGAGAAGGAGCAGTTCCTCAGGCGCGAAGGTAAATGGTGACCACGCACACACACATCTTTTCTTATTTTGCCTTTTCTCCAATTTGTACTCCGCTTACGCGATGGGCGTCAAGTCATGAGGCAGCGTGATGAGTTGCGAACTCTCGCAGAGCAGCGAATCATTACCTCACGTGACAGAGAAAGGCTCCGCAGAACATGTCATCATAGAACTACCTCGGAGATGTATTTACAGCGACCTCTTTTATACACACGGGCACACTTTCCCACATTCTTTGCCAGAATATATATTAATTCTCAAAGCTGCTCTGAAGCTACATTTAAGGGAAAAGTATACATTTAACACCATGGTTTTACGAGCAGTTATTTATTGCTGGGCTTGAGACCAATAGCTCGTGACGATTGAGAAGCTGGTTTAATCTCCGACTTCTGAACAATCCCAGTCACCGCCACACTCATCACAACACGTCCGTAATAATAACACAAGACAAGTTTTATATCATGCTTGTGCAGCCTCTTCATTTACTTTGAATCTGTGCAACGGATACATTTCAACTTGTAACGTGCCATCGTGCACAGCATTCGCTCGCTCTCGAAGAGAGAGAACGACTCAGGGGCGCGAGGAGGAATCACAGACGGACAGGAAGGCAGCGGCGACGCGATGAGCTGACACTAAAATGTGCCCAAGTTCTGCCGTCCTCTATACATTGGGGTGTTGTCAGCCAATTAATGAGTGCTGCGTGTGGGAGGAAGCTGAAGCACCCGGAGAAAAACCCTCGTGTGCGAGGGGGAAACACTATATCCCATGCATACAAAACACGTGGACTGCAAATTTCTTCCGTACTGCCTCCTCCAGGAGCGGCGTGAGCTAGAATGTGCAGGGCTACGCTTTTACCAGCTTCTTACCTTCTAGAACAGCGGTCGGGAACCTATGGCTCGCGAGCCATATATGGCTCTTCCGGTGACGGCATATGGCTCCCAGACAATATTGAGTTGAAAAAATAATAATAAAAAAATAAAAAAATAAAAATCAGTTTGGAACTGATTTTAAAATACGTGTGATATTTGCTTAATAATACTGTGTCATTTTAAAGTAAACAGAAATTAGTTTTGAAGATAAATTTCACGGGTCACGCCTGCACGAAGCTCAACCTCACCACGTTTTGAACCAGACTACAAGGCCATCAGCAAAACCATGTAGCACCAGAAGTCGCATTAAAAGTAAGACATATTTCATTTATTATACGTTAAAAATACTATATGGCTCTCAATGAAATATATTTAGAAATATTTGGCTTTTATGGCTCTCCCAGTCAAAAAGGTTCCCGACCCCTGTTCTAGAATGATTAGCGATGCAGAATGAGCGTGCGGTCTTCATCGACCACCAATGAGAAAGCCGTTTGGTGTATACCCATGACCCTAACCTGACCTGACCCGTGCCTATGCTGTACGTCACAGCACAGCTATCGATCGAAGCACTGATTGCGACAGCCAGGCGTTGTTTAGTAGTAACCATGTGTGCCGTGTCTATACGACGCAAGACTTACAAAACCACGCGCACGCCTTACACAAAGACACGCACACAAAGGCAAAGATCCCCCATATAGGCTGAACAGATTGTTGGGGGCAATTGCTGTTAGCGAGCGCCTATGAAGGCCGGCACGGCACACGAGGGGGTGAGTGGCCAGCACCACGCCCGGCCGCATGATTTTGTTTGACCAGACTTGCTTTTTTGTTAGTTATTTTTTTTTTTGCCGTAACCAGGTCTCTATTGTGGTACCGGGTCCCCGTGGAAAATTTGCATTTATTGCCCAATGAGGATTTACCTGTGCCAGCATTAAACCTCCGCGCACACACAAACAATCTCACATGAATTACACAAACAGGCGTTACACAACAAACCCACACATTGTAATACGCATGTATGCAGAACTTATTTCGCACATGCTCATGCTCACACGTATGACACACAAAAACACACAAAGACAAAGATCCCCCATATCGCCTTAACAGACTGTAGGGGCAAGTGTTGTTAGCGAGCACATATGAAGGCCGGAACGGCACACGAGGTGGTGGGTGGTCAACGCCACGCCCGGCCGCCTTTGTCTCCCCAGTGGTGATGTTTACACACCGTACCAGGCACTCATTTGAGGCTTAGTCGACCTAGGGGAGGCCCAAGACTGGTTCAAATAATCGTCACTGGTGTTGGCCGTGAGCGGGAATTGAACATGGGTTGCCGGGTTCGTAGCGCAGCGCGCTAACCGCTACACCACCGCTCCCCACTCCGTGGGCATACAAACATCACAACACATGACTTACGCAAACACACGCAACTAACTCAAAGACACGTACATGACTATTATTCGGCCAGTTTATTTTAATTATTATTCTTGTTTCTCCAGGAGAGCCTCACTGACTCTTCAATGCTCGTTCTTCAGGAGGGTTACTGGAATGTTTTCGTAGGAAGGGGGCGCTGTTGTTGCTGTGCGTAGCCCCAATTCAGCGATTTTCAGGTTCTTTTTCAGCATTAGGATTTTTGGCCAATTCCAGTTATATTGTATGGCGCTTTCTGTTGTTCCCGTAGCCATGGTGGAAAACCAAAACTTATACACGCGCAGGCCTTCCACATTCATTTCCTTTGGCCAGTTTCTGTATATTTGTTTAGCTATATGTCACGTCTCACTGCAGGCCAGCCTTTTAAGCGACCCAAGCCATCCTCTAGTCCAGCGGTTCTTAACCTTTACTGCAGCCTTGTACCCCTTTGGCTCTCGATCGTTAAACAATGTGTAATGTTAATACATACATAGGGCTTGATGAAACAAAGCAAGTTGTATTCTTGGTTATTTCGGTAAAGTCACGTAGAAGGAAAATAATAAAAATATAAAACAATAAAATTATCACGACGTTTCGACTACAAACACACGCAATCATCATCAGACTGCATGTGTTGCAGTCGAAACGTCGTGAGAATTTTTTTGTTTGAAATTTTTATTATTTAATTATTCCCTTCTACGTGACTTTACCGAAAGAACCAAGAATATGAATCCCTGCAGTCACGAAAGCTTTAAATCAAAAGTAAATTGTATTTACGTGCCCGTGCATAATTTGTGTTTCGATGATTTACCGTCTAAAAAAAAAACCTGCCCATGTCTTGCACCCCCACAAAGGGCATCTCGCACCCCCAGCTTACGAGAACAACTGCGCTAGTTGGACTTTACGAGGTTCATAGCATCGCTGTGCTGGGAACGCCGCGCAGGACCTGGCGGTGATCATCAACGCGCTTGCTGGCGTACGCAACTGGCTTGCCACGTCCGTCTAATCGTTAGGAATGAACGGCTGCGGCCAGAGCTGCGCATCTGGGCCCTTACATGGTCTCTACGGTCAACAGTGTGTCGGGGAGGGGGGGGCATCATCATAATTATAGAAGTGAGAATAATTAGCACATTTGGTATTAGGCTCATTATCGTTGCACAAGGTTATTATGAAGGCGCTGTTTCATTGAAGGGTGAAGTCTGGCACCCGGGAGAAATGTTGCAATGGCGCAGTGTAGCAACGACTCAACACACCCCTGAACAACAAGGCAGCGTCGTTGACGAGCGTGTTGAGTTTATTGCTAATGAGGTAATTCGCGGGAATATTTTAAAACCCGTCAAAGTAACTTTGGACCGTGACGCCTGGCACACAAGGCCTTGACCCTTCTCTCGCTGCGAAGCGAGCGGCGCGTGTTTTTTCTCGGCTCAATGCAGACCACATTATTTACCAGGATGGCCACCGGGCACGAAGGGCAAAACCCTCTGCAACAAGTTGCGAGTGGCGGTGCTCAGCTTAAAAAAAAAAGCAAGTTGATTGTAGCTTCTCGTGCGCGTGGGGAGCGGTGGTGCAACAATCAGCACGCTGCGCTATGAACCCAGCGACCCCGAGTTCGATTCCCGCTCACGGCCAACACCAGTGGCGATGATCTGAATCGGTCCTGGGCTTCCCCTAGGTCGACTCAGCCTCAAATTGTTACCTGGTGTGATGTGTAAACATCGCCACTGGGGAAACAAAGGCGGCCGGGCGTGGTGTTGTCCACCCACCCACCTCTTCATAGGTGTTCGCTCACGGCACTTGTCCCAACAGTCTGTTAAAGCTATACGGGGGATCACTGCTGAGTGCGATTACCATACAGGAATTCAACAGATGTGCCATTACGAACATGATCCTCCAGAATAAATAAATGAGTGAATATATGAACTCACGCACCGAACTTAGGAATTTACGCTGGGTGTTTTTATTATTTTAAACTATATTACATCCTGACACTCGATAATCTGTGGCAATTAAAATACAAAATGTGTTAACCAGCTGGACTTGATTTTCGGAGTTATTATCACAACATTATTGCAGCCTTTTTTGAAAGACCAGATTCATGCTGTCATCATCATCATAATCTGTGCCTCTAACTTGTGTTAATGACTTGCTGCGCTATATTTCTCTACGCGCTATAAATCGGGCTCACTATTATTACCGGGTGATGGTGGCGCACATCTGTAACCCAGCACTGTGGAGGCGAGGGTTCGTGGATCACACAAATGCCAAAAAGTTCCTTCCGGTGAGCGTTGAGGTGCCATACTTTGGCTTGCTAGGAGGAGAATGCAGTACAGCAAAATGTGGACTCCATCTGTTCCGTCTGTATGGGATAGAGTGTTGGGTTTTCTCCGGGTGCTCCGGTTTCCTCCCACGTGCAAATTAATCGGCTGCAAAAAAACACCTTTAATATATAAAGGACTGCAGAGCTTGGGAAATTGTTGGCACCAACACACCGCCTGGCTGCTGTCTTCCCGCTTGTCTGTGGTTCCTCACACATCTGAGCAGTCCTCTCTCTTCGAGAGCGAGCGAATGCTGTGCGGCACATTACAAATTGAAAAAGCATGAATGATAATCATTATTAAACTATTTTTGTCCTTATTTTTTTAAAACACCCATGGCTTTTTTTAAAACATGTAAATAATATATATGTGCACATTCTATCTTACAGCCACGGTAGAAAGACCACTCTTGCCTGGTCATGGCATCCGATCGCTGGAAATCCGTCAGTTTTTTAATGACTGCATTATGCTAGCATAGCACTTTACCATTTGCAATGATATGTAGATAACCTCCTAACAAGTAAAAATGCCTTACGGCTAAAGCCCATGCGCCAGGTGTGTGTGCGTGTGTTTACACAAGCGGGCGTGCACCTGGGAGCATGTGGCTGGCGGTCACGGTGGTGATGATGGCCCTAGTGATGGGCTGCCGGGGTACGGTCATGATCGAATAGTGGTCTGCATCTCACGGGGCGCCCCCCCCCCACGGGATTAACAGAATATTAACAAGCATCGCTGGTATGCTGGAGTAGGCAGCACGTGACTAGTAAACGCGCAGCCATAGTATAGCAGATGTGGTGTCCAGAGTGCGGCAATTTCTCCAGGTGGCTGGTAGACAAAAGAGTATGCACGTGACTAATGAACATAGCGAGAGGAGGTACACTGGATGTGGTGTGCAGGGTGCGGAAAAATGCTCCAAGTTTCCGGTTCACTGAGCATGCACGCGACGAGTGGTCGTGATGTGCAGGCTGGAAAGAATTTCCCCGGCCAAACGCGGCTGAGACGAATCCCCGCTCCCCTCCCCGCTCCTCGCCGCGCAAGGTGACGTTCGAGCCGCTGCTGGAGGCCGCCGCGGCGCCGTCGCGCGAGCTGCTGTCGGGCAGCCACTACCGCACGGCGGCGGAGACGGCACGCAGCGAGCTCGCCGCCATGCAGGTCAAGCAGGAGGGGCTCGAGGCGGAGGTGAGGACGGCGGAGCGTGACGATGCGTGGGGGCGGCCGGAGAGGGCTACGAGACCTCTGCGGCCGCCCCGGTTCGATTGCCGCCCACGGCTGCCAAACACCGGCGACGATTGTCTCAATCGGTTCCGGGCTTCGGTCTAGGTCGACTCAGCCTCAGATGAGGGCCTGGTGCGGTGCGGTGTGTAGTAAACATCGCCACTGGGGAGACAAAGGCGGCCGGCCGTGGTGCTGGCCACCCACCCCCTCGTGTGCCAGCCTTCAAAGGGGCTCACTAACAGCACTTGCCCCAACAGTATGTTAAGACTATGCAGGGCATGTTTGTCTTTTTGTGGCCAGAGACGCAACCACGATGGGGGGGCGGGTGAAGGTGGGGGACGTGGGGGGAACGTTGGTAACTCGTGAACGCTAATGTGCCATTCAGTTTTCATACATGTAATAATGTAATATTACAGAATCGTGATTTTGTTTGCAATCAATTTAGCTTCCCGAAATGAGTGAACTTGGAATGAAAGTGGAAAGCAAATTTTCCACGACGAGAGTTGTCCGTGGGTGTGCCGCTACGCGAGACGACGCTTCGTGATGCAGCCTTGCGAGGAGGCCACAGCCCGGGATGACCCACACCGCACGTCCATGGACGGGTCGGTTCATGTTTGCTCGAGTGAACCACCTGGGTAGGCCGGAGTTGTCTCCAGACCTCGAGTTGAAGGACAATTTGAGTTGGTGGTAGTGGTGGGGGGAGGGGGGAAATGGCATCTCCATGATTTTACAAAAATGACTCAAGTCATCACGTACGCTGCGGCAGGTCACTCACTACGCCAGACGTAAAGTGAAATCTTCTCCCCGCCTGCACATTTTTCGATTGGCTTGCTAGGTGAAGTACTTCCACTCGGCGTGAATTCTGACGTTGGAATTTTGGCCAGACCGTGAGATGAAATCATCGCAAAGAAATCAGACTCTTACCCAACTTGGCAGCCAACTTGAGCTGTCTAAGAATATGGGAATGCAGGGTGTTGTTTGTGGTGTAGGGGTCAACTCGGGTACATACTGTATTGAGGTTCTATGGTTTATGGAATTGCGGTATTCATGAATGTGTGTCTAACGACTCGTCGATTAAAATCGATTCCTATGCTCACCGTACATGCATCGCTTGGTGCATGTATGAATCACGTGGTGGTGACGCACGCCTGCAATCCAGGACCGTCGAGGTAAGGGTTGGTGGATTACACAAATGTTGTGAAATTCGCTTCCCGTGGGCATCAAGGAGCCGTACCCTGGCTAGCCAGGAGAATGCAGTGCAGCAAAAATGTGGACATAACCTATTCCATCTGTATGGGATATAATGTTTCCCCCTCGCACAATGGGATTTCATCCTGGTGCTCAGATTTCCTCCCATATGTAAACGCTCATCAACTGGCTGATAACAGCTTAACATGTACAGGACCGTAAATCTTAGGTAATTGTCAGCACCGGCTCATGATTTGGCAGCATTCCTGCTCGTCTGTGGTTCCTCTTCGTGCCTCCTGAGTGGTCTTTCTTTGAACGCGAGCTGCATGGCAGCCAGCTCACTGCACGCGGTTTCGGCCACCAATGCGGCAGCGGCTGCCCATGGTGGGAGCAGCCTCTAGCAGCGGCTGAAATGTACCAGGAGTTCGAAATCGGCGCCTCATCTCGCCTGTGATTCCACCAAAATTATCTCACCAAACGTGCGTCAGGACCCTTCGCCACCCTACACGTCCAAACAAATTACACGGTCACGTGTGCAAGCATTCAGCGTGCCAGCTTATTGTCATTTCAACTCGCCGGTGAGTTGCAAAAGAATTGGCATTTTCGGTTTACATGACAAACCTCACGGGTGGGGTGGAGAGTTTAACGACAGATTTCTATTTACGCGATCGAACTAAAAACAAATCTCTTATGGAGAAACAATCCTCGCGTCGCGCCTGTGTGTGAACAAATTTTGTCTCTCGCTCGGTGGCACATGGATGCCCTTCCTTCTCCTCCTCCTCTTCCCACGCCCCCCCCCCCCGCCACCCCCGATACCTCTCAAACAGCTGCGGGAGCTGCGTGGGCGCCTGGCGGCCAAGGAGTCGGCGACGCAGGAGCTGCGTGCCGAGCTGGAATCCCACCGTGAGAACGGCGCCCGGCATGCGTCGCTCATCCAGTCGCTGCGTGAGCGGCTGCGCGACACGGAGGAGGCGTCGGGCGCCCTGAGCTCGGCCCGCGCACGCTACGACGCCAGCATGCAGGCCGCGCAGGAGGATGCCCGCGACATGCAGGCCCGCATCGCCGAGCTGGAGGAGCGGCTCAGGTGCGCGATGCTGACACCGGTGGCACAGGGGTGGAGGTGGGAAGGGGGCGGCATGTACAGATGTCGAACTTCGTTCGCACCGTGAGTAGCCAACCGTCCTAACCGGAGCTGCAGGAAAGGACAACAAAACAGAACACCAAAAAAGGCAGTTCTGAAGGAATTAGTTGTTAATCTTGAGACACTTGAAGCCACCTGAAGGGATGTCAGACTCAGAGGTAGCTCTGTGGCATCTGCTTCCGTGGGCCGTTCATGAAGGCGAGAATGGGTCACATGGCTCCGCAAGAGAGTGGAATGGACTCTCCGTCTCATCGCGTCATTCAGGAGCCACCACTCTTTCGATCACTCATCCATCCCATCATGTATTCAGCGGTCCATCCAATTCGACTGTTAGTCAATCCATCCACAAGTGAACTTGTTCGTATATAACGAACGATAAAAATTCCGCTTCGAGATAGGAACCACACTGGCCGGATGTGGCGAGGTAGCTCAGAGGTTAGACATGCTGAGCAGGCACCCCTGAGAGCCTGGGTTCAGTGATTAAACCGGGTTCACAAGTGTCGCTGAGTTGAAGGTCTTAGTCTGGTCACCAATGACTGTGTAAGGGATGTCAGGGGAAGGATTCCCACCAAAAGGAGGGGGAGTGGGACGGTGACAGTGGAAGGGGGAGGGAGCAGGCGAAGGGATAGAAGAGAGAGAACGGGCAGGAAAAAGGGGAGAATTGGCGGGAACTGGATCGAGAAGGCTGGGGGCGAGGGTGGACTGGGGGAAGCAATAAAAGACGAACCCCCTGCAACCTTGTGTCGGCTCGCCTTTACATCTGCATAAATAATAAATAAATAAACAACCCACCACATTAAATTTTGTTCTGCATTTCATTTGGCTGAATCCCAGCTCTGAGCATTAAATACAGCGGTTTGTTTATCATGCGACGATGGCAGTGTGCTGCATCAAAGGCCACTCGGAAGGGTAGCCAAAGGTAGCTTCTGTGACATCCGCTCCTGTGGGACGTTCATCGAACACGAAAGGATTACACTGCTCTCGGAGAGAGATACAAATGGAGACTTCGTCTCATCACTTGATGCCTGATGGTGCCGGTTGTAATCACCAACCAAAACGTCCGTACCAAATTGTTAAATGTGTCTGTGCATTGTTCTCCAACACTCAAGCTGGTGCTGAAGCAGTAACACATTGGCACATTTTTTTTCATTATTAATTGTCTATCCCCCAAGTTGGTATACAATTTTGGGGATTTTATTTTTTTATTTACAAAGGGGCCTCCACAGTGACCGCTTGAGTGGCCCCTCTTGTCACGGTGTGGGAGCTACCAAGTGTGCCCCGTGTGGTGCAAATATTGATCTCTGTGCACTTCTTTTGAAGGAGTGTAAATATTGGATTAAACATAGATGGCAAACACGTGCTGGAAGATAGCTGGTGAGTTTAGCGAAGGTCACGGTGGGATTTTGTGGCAGCTAGAACAATTACTATTCTTGTACATTACACTGCTAGAAATGGAAAACAACGGACACATTTATTGATTGAAGTCAGGGTTTTTAAAACCCCAGTTACTCGCGTCCCACTATTTAGTGCTTGTTCTGCAACTGAATTTGGCTAAATTCTAGTTCTTAAATTGAAAACAAAAAAATCTGTTTTATTACCGTGCAATTAGCATTTACCCTCTGTTTGGCCGGGGTGGGGTGGGAAAATACCCCCCTCTACTGTGTAGAAGGGATCTCAGACTTAGTTTTGTGATGTCTGCTTCTGTGGGCCATTCTCTAACACCGAGTGCTGCACCTGCTTCATATTTAGCCGCGTTACGCATTGCCACTCGCCCAATCAATTATTTATGCATCCCACGCGACAAGGACAGTGCTATTAATTTGCGGTTCACTGCATGACATGTGATGCAGACAGAGATACATGTCCCCCAAATAGTCCCTGTAGGCTTTTGGGTCAAGTGCTGCAAGTGAGGATCTTTTGAAGGCCATCTCTGCAATTTTGGACACACACAATACATATATATACGTACGTACGCACACACACACGATATCTGTCAGAGCTCTCGACATCACGTTCGATGCCTTTTTTTTATAAATCATCAGGTGCGTGTGCAGCGTGTAACAAATTGCATTTGAAAAAAACAAACCTGTAAACTTGTTTTGGCAACCGCTCGTTGAAGTCGTTTTTATGAAACTCACTGCTGCTTGGGTGGATTAAGCCCGGTGTCAATCTAACATTCACATAGCCATCAACAACCCACGTTGTTACTTGACCGACCATTTGAAAACTGAATTAGGAAACAATTTATATATCGCGAATTTTCAGAGCCATGTCTTGACGTGTTGGATAACTCGGCAGAATAATACTGGTAGGAACCTACTGGTTACACCAGCCCACACGGGGATTATTATGTCCGTCCGTCCATCGTGCAGGGAGGGGCTGGGTGGAGAGGGAGGGGCTGGGTGGGGGGTGGGAGGGGTAGGCTGGGTGGGGAGGGGAGGGGAGGGACTGGTCACCCCGTGGTGCCCTTATAAAACTCAACGCTTAACCTACTCACGCCGGCTTGTGCCCGCCCTCACAGTTGGGCATATTTGCGGAATACACCACGCCGCCGTTGACCCTGGCCATCGACCGAGCAACCCAACGTTCCTACCAGCTCCCTCCACAGGAATGTGTTTGGTTGCTGCATTGCCCATTTGTCAGTGATGACTCATGGCTCCTAGCTGAAGAGGCTACAAAGTCTGTCTCGGGATCCCCAAGTCTCGGGTGATGATGCACGCCGGTGGGATCCCGAAGAAACCTTGAAGTCGGTGGCTTCTCCAAGCGGGACCCATAGAGACCTGCAGAGTCTTATAGAGGCCCTTGGGGAAAGTGTAATGTGTTGGCAATTGGCTTCATCGATGGGGGCTCTCTCACAAAGAGACCGGTAGAATAGCGAGGAAACCCACAGACTCGCATGGAGACACCATGGTCTCACACAGCAGGGCGTAAGTTCTCGCTGAATATTTGCTGGGTCCTTGGTAGAATGGGGCGCGAGAGAGAGAGAGGCATACAGTCTGTTCCCCTAAAACGCGCGAGTTACTTACCTGAAGAACACTGCGTGACGGAAACATCACGTTATAATCAATTATATATCATGTTCAAGTTCAAGTTCATTTATTAGGTATAGCCCTGTGAGCCATTCAGCTCTTGAATCGGGTGCAACCGCAACAAACAAAAAACAAAAACATGAACAAAAAACATCTTAAAGTGAATATGTGACTAAGTGCAAACAGAACATCCAAGAAAAGACAGCAAAAATATTGCAGAAAAAACACCGTACACCAACGGTGTGTGCAAAAATCTCAGTGGGATGCAAGTCAAATAACAACAACAACCACAAGACAGCTTAGATTAAGGCCATCAGTCTAACTCTGTACTACAACAAACAAACATGGCTAAACCAATCAACTTTTCGAAATCACCAAAATAAAGCCATGAAAGCAATGAAAAAGCAATCATAGGAACTGTGACGGAATTTTCACAATAAATGGCATAAACAACATGTACTACCAAAACCCTGCAGCCATAGCTGGCTGCATGCGTCACTCCACAACAGCAGGAGCATCAATCGGAGTATTGTAATTTTTCAATGCACCTTTAAGATCAGCACACTAAATCAAAACACATGTCATACTTTGTAGCGATCATCCGGAGCGAAACATTTTATTTTAGGTCACTGAATAGCACTGGCAGCTCGGGGTGTACAACTCCTCTAGAGCAGTTTTGAGTGAAGATCTCATAGGTAGTGACTCAAGTTTCAATTTATTTGCAACAGCATTCCAGACCCTGGGGGCATCAATAGCAAAGGCCCTTCCTCCAGTATATGTACGGCAATAGGGAATATTAAGCTGGTAAATGAGTGTAGACCTTAGGTAAAATTTGTTCTTTGAAACAGAGACGAGATCCAGCAGGTAATCTGCAGATTTTTTTGCAAGTACATCATGAATAAATAAGATCTGGTGCACAAGCCGTCGAACATTCAGAGATGTTAAGTTTGACCCAATGTAGAGATCACAGTGGTGAGTCCTATATGGGCAGTTCAATGCAAATCTTAAGGCCGAGTGATACATTGAGTCAAGCTTCTTCAGTACAGTACTTGGGGCTGATTTATACACAATGTCACAGTAATCAAGTAGAGGCAGTACTGGTAGCTTTAATCAATTCCAAACGGAACATAGGGGGGAAGCAGTGCTTGTGTCGATATAGAAAACCAATTTTAATTTTTGTCTTTTTCCCAATATAATCAATGCCTTAACGCGGCGAGAGTATTGTGTACGTCTGAGAAGCTGATCGCTATACCGTCGAGAGCCTAGTGCTCTCAGAAGGGTCACCCAAGGCGGGGAGAGTTCAGTGGAGACGTCAGACAAAACCCGTTTCGAAAGGTCCCCACATGACCTTTTCAAATAAATTGTGATCCAAGAAAGGAACGGGAAACTACTTGGATTATTTCTCCCTTGAAAACTTCAATGATGACGAGCAACATCAACACAGGCCCTGAGTATCGGCGTCCTTTAAATAGGACAGGGGTGCTAAGAATCTCCAAGCTTGTGTCAAAGAACCCTTTCAAAGTAGCAACTTGGAACGTTAGAAGTTTACTTCAAGCAGGAAAACTAGCCAATGTCATACAAGAAATGGATCGACTTAAAATCAACATAATCGGTCTAAGCGAAACGAAATGGCCTGGAACAAAAAGTTTATATCGAGCGAACACCACATCTTCTGCTCCGGAGGAGAAGAAAACACCAAACAAACATACGGTGTCGCCTTTATGGTACACAAGAAATTAGCGAATAAAATCAACAACTTTACCCCAGTATCAGAACGAATAGCACTACTACAATTAGCAGGCAATAAAGTCAACGTGAACATTCTACAGGTTTATGCTCCAACAGCAGAAAAACAAGATCATGAAATCGAATCGTTCTATGAGCAACTAACCAACACGCTGAAACCGCTGAAGAAGCAAGATATCACTATAATCCTCGGCGACTTCAACGCCAAGGTTGGCCACGGTCGAATGCAGAACATTGTCGGAGAACACGGACTAGGAACAAGGAATGAACGAGGCGACAGACTGGTTCAATTCTGCCAAGAAGAACGTTTCAGTATTGCTAACACGTGGTTCCAATTACCACCTCGACGACTGTACACGTGGACCTCGCCGCAAGACTCCGACAACAACATCGTCAGGAACCAAATCGATTATATCCTAATTAACATCAGGTTTAAGTCCAGTGTGATTACAGCAAAAACCTACCCTGGAGCCGATATATCGTCAGATCATAACCCAGTAACAGCTACAATAAGACTCAAATTGCGATCAATACAATGTACAAAGACAAGACGAGCAGACCTGGAGAAACTGAAGAACAGCGCCGATAAAAGACAAGTACAGCAACATCTCAACGATAGCATCCGCTCAATAACAACAGAAACAGCAGATGTTCAGGAGTACTGGCGCTCGTTCAAACAATGCATCACAGAAACAACAGAAGTCATGCTGGGACATCAGCCACCGAAAAAGAAACAACGATGGATGACACATTATATTCTCGATCTAATGAGCAAACGAAGAATGTACAAAAATAACGACTTGAAGAAGTACAAACAAATGCAACAGAAGATCAGAGAAGCAATCCGACAGGCAAAAGAAAAGTGGATGGAAGAACAATGCGCCGAGATTGAAGAACTAATTAAAAAACATGACAATTTTACTCTGCACAAGAAGCTCAAAGAAGCTGGTCACATCTACAGACCAGCCCCAACAGCTACCTTGTATGCGAACAACAACCAACCAATCCTAAATAAACAAGAAAAAATGGACACCTGGACAAACTATATACACAAGCTCTATGGCGCCACGAGAACACCTGCAGAAAAAGACCAACAGATGTCGAAAGACGCTCTACACATTTTAACATCAGAAGTAGAACATGCAATCAAAACAGCTAAGTCAGGCAAAGCGTGCGGGCCCGACACAATCCATGTAGAATTGCTGAAACTATTAGACAGCAACAACATACGACAACTGACTAATTGGTACAATCAAATATACAATGGCAATAAAATTCCATCCGACTGGCTACAATCCATCTTTGTGGCCATACCAAAGAAAGCAACAAGCCGGAAATGCGAGGACTACAGACTGATAAGCTTGATGAGCCACGTGCTGAAAGTCTTCCTGAAGGTGATCCAACAGCGCATACGCTCCACATGCGAAAATGCATTGAAGAACACACAGTTTGGCTTCTGTAAAGGACTAGGCACAAGAGAAGCAATCTTCTGTCTACAAATACTACTACAGCGATGCTACGAACATCAGAAAGAAGTGTACATCTGCTTCATAGATTACGAGAAAGCCTTTGACTCAGTCGACCACGACCGACTAGCAGCTCTAATAAAACAACTGGGACTAGATAAAAACGACATCAACTTCATCATTGACAGACCCAACACCAATATAAAAAGGTGTACGACAGGGCTGCCCACTTTCACCCAGTCTTTTCAACATCTACTCGGAGCAGATTTTTGATCGAACACTAGCAGATACAAATATTGGTATTAAAGTCAATGGACAATACATCAACAACATCAGGTATGCCGATGACACTGCACTGCTGGCCGATTCAGAACAAGACCTACAACAAATCTTGGACGAGGTTGCCACAGAGAGTCAAATATGGGGCTTACGAATTAATAAAAAGAAAACAAAGGTTATGAAGGTCAGCCGAACTACAAGCGAAATAACAATCAAGCTGGGCAGCGAAAAATTGGAACAAGTACACCGATTTAAATACCTTGGTGTAATCATTGACGATCAGTTGAACCATGAAGTCGAAATCAAGAGCAGAATTGAACAAGCAAGGCAAGCATTTATTAAATGGAAAACACTCCTTGCAGACCGCAACTTGAGTATATCACTGAAACTGCGCACACTGAAATGCTACATCTGGTCAATTTTGCTGTACGGAGTAGAGACGTGGACACTGACAACAACAGCAACAAAAAGGCTCGAAGCTTTCGAAATGTGGCTGTATCGAAGGATGCTGAAAATCCCATGGACAGCCAAAACCACCAATACACAAGTTCTGCAAGATATGGGCACTGACAGGCAACTGCTGACGACCATCATTAGCAGGAAGTGTTACTACCTAGGCCACATTGCCCGAAACGACCACAAATACCAGCTATTAAAGCAAATCCTGGAAGGAAAAATCGAAGGGAAAAAACGACCAGGACGGTCAAAAACGACATGGCTCAGTAACATCAAAACATGGCTACAATTAACAACAGCACAAACTCTACACGCCGTGCTAGACCGGGACCAATATCATCGTGAAGTCGCACACGCCGTTAGGCAGCACTAAAGAAGAAGAAGATCTTCAAAATTCAGTTTTGAATCCAGGATGACCCCAAGATACTTATAGATCTTGACTTGCTCTATTTGATCATTATTTAAGGTATGTAATTGGGGAAAAATAACTTCCCGCTTTAGTCCTGGTGAGAAGCATAGCACCTTGGTTTTGGCAGAATTTAGGACTAGTTTAAGAGCAATTAGCTGATGTTGTAGTTTGTTGAAATCACTCTGGAGCTTAGCAATCACGTCATCCGGAGAGCGGCCAGCAGTAATTAGTACCGTGTCATCTGCAAAAAGATTTACCCTGGAATAATCCAGTTCAGTGCCCAAATCATTTACATAAAGAGAGAACAAGAGGAGGCCGAGAATGGAACCCTGTGGAACCCCTTTTGTTATCTTAACACTGTTTGACCTCCAACCCTCTGTGAATACAGTTTGGGTGCGAGAAAAGAGGTAATTTTTTAACCATTTTACTGTGTTTTCGGAAAAACCGAGGCAACTTATTTTACTAAGCAGGATGTTGTGGTCTACTGTATCAAAAGCTTTGGACAAGTCAAGAAAAAAACAGGCGCAGTACTGCTTATTATCAAGGCTACTGTAAATGTGATTCAGAGAGTCTAATGCAGCAGATGTGGTGCTGTATTTTTTTCGGAACCCAGATTGTTTTAGATGTAATAGATTGTTGGCGGACAGGAAACTGCTAATTTGGTAGGTCAATAATTTTTCAAAAATTTTCATCAACGGGGACAAAATTTAGATAGGTCGGTAGTTATTTGGATCATCTTTAGGGCCCCCTTTGTGAAGTGGACGAACATAGGAATGTTTCCATTCTAGAGGAACTGATGCTTCTTTGATGGACAGGTTGAAAATATGGGCTATAGGTTTGTATATTAGGTGACCAACACTTAGTAGAGCAAAGACGGGAATACTATCTGCTCCGGTAGAGGAGGACCCTTTTAGGCAGGACAGTTGTTTCAGAACATTACTTTCGTGGATTGGCTGAAAACTAAATTCGCTTAATGTTTGGATAGGGGTGTAGGAATTTGCATGAGCAGGGGTGACTCCCAATACATTATCAAATAGGGTATCAGCTTCAGAAAAATGAAGGTTTAAATTGTCAACTATTTTTTGGGGATCTGAAAAATATTCCCCATTTCGGTTAAGCTGAACGGGCATATGATCTGTTTTGGATGCCTTTTCGATACATTTGATTGTTTTCCAGAAAATCCTGGCATTTCCATGAGATTCAAGGAGAGTGGAAGAGAAGTAGTTATTTTTTGCATGCCGTATTTTTTTGACACATCTATTCCTTAAAATTCTGTATTCTAGCCAGTCATTGACCAAATTACTTTTCTGAGCACATGCCCAAGCCTTGTCCCTAGTTTTCATGAGCTTTGTAATCAAATGATCAAATTATGGTGGACGGTTGCCTTTAGTTTTAAATTTAACCAACGGAGCATGTTTGTTAAGAATTTGGAGAAACGTGTACCTGAAGGTCTCCCAAGCCGTAGTCAGGTTTGTAATATCACAGACCTTGTCAATATCCGAGTGAAGCACATCATTAGTAAATGCCTGAGTGCTGAAGTGTCTCATGGAGTGCTTCTCAACCAATTTAGGGGGGGCTTTGGGTCTGGCTGATGATCTCACCCCAAAAATGAAGGAGTGATCACTAAGGTTATTACCTAGAACACCAGTCAGTGCGAAATTGTGAGGGGCATTTGTCAATAGGACGTCAAGCAGAGATTACTGTCCCGGATTTTTTAGGTTGGGTCTTGTGGGGACATTTATTAATTGAAACAGGTTAAATTCATCTGCAAAATTTGTGGCCACGGCCGGCGGGTTTAGCCAATTCCAATTTAGATCACCCACTAAAACTATTTCACCTTTAGGGAGGCCCCCAAGAAGCTCTCTCAGTGCAGATGCAGCTTCAACATCCTTCCTACTAGGCGGTCTATAGCAGCACACTACCAATATGTGTTGATTATTAGGGAGAGTTATTCTGAGAGCCAGACCTTCAAAGCAACATTTTTTAAACAAGGAGTGAGCTGGTGAACATGCAATAGTATTACGAACATAGATGGCAATTCCACCTCCTTTAGATCCTCGGTCAAGCCGAAAAAGATTGTAGTTGTCAATCGTAATCTTCAAGTCATTGACGGCAGGAGTAAGAAATGTTTCTGTTAGGAAAAATATGTCCAGGTCAAGATTTGCTACTTCTAGTTTTAGTTGACTTAATTTAATCAAAAGCCCTCTGATGTTGACATGTAGAACACCAACACCTTTTCTGCCAGAAAAATCTACAGAATTATATGAGTTCTTTACATTTGGTCCAGGATGAAGCTCAATACCACCCAGAAATAAGAAAAGTAGAATTAATAGTTTGCACAGGTATTTTCTGTGAAAGGATGAAGAGCGACGAACCTTGGACGAATAGCAGCAGCTCGCAGATGGTGTTATTTTTAAGAGCAGAATGAAGTTTGGAAGGAGTGCTGGTGAAGTAATGGGACAAAGATAGGGTTTAAAAGGATATAATGATGGAGTGTAGAAGTGTCTATAAGTTGTTTCATTAGCAGGTGTAGTTGCAAATTTAGCAATAAGTATTGACGCGAAGTAACGCGGGTAGCCGTTTGTAGAGTTGAGTGTGGCACTAGATATGGCCGGGAGGGACAGTAGTAAGATACACAGCAGGTGAATTGACATCTTTAAAACACTAAATTTAAACACACACACAGCTCACTCACACGCAGCTCACCCTCACCCACTCTCAGGCACAGCCCACACCCATGCAGCACAACGCACACGCGGCCGCCATCTTGCTGCTGTTGTTGTTGCAGCTGCTGTTGTTGTTGTAGCTGCTGTTGTTGTTGCAGCTGCTGTTGTTGTTGCAGCTGCTGCTGTTGTTGCTGCAGCTGCTGCTGTTGTTGCTGCAGCTGCTGCTGTTGTTGCTGCTGTTGCTGCAGCTGCTGCTGTTGTTGCTGCAGCTGCTGCTGTTGCTGCAGCTGCTGCTGTTGCAGCTGCTGCTGTTGCTGCTGCTGCTGTTGTTGCTGCAGCTGCTGTTGTTGTTGTTGTAGCTGCTGTTGTTGTTGTAGCTGCTGTAGCAGCTGCAGCCGACCCAACTGCAGTTGCAGGAGTCATACACGAAGCAGCCGCAGCTGTGTGTACTACAGCAGAGCAGCAGCGGCCGTGCGGCCTGGAGGCGCCGAGGCTGAATAGTTGCGTGATGTGGACGTGGAGAGACGAGATGTTTGGCCCATCAGCTTCATTGTTCTGCTTCCATTGACGAGCGCCCTCCACGTAGGCCTCGACGTAGGCCCCCACGTAGGCCCCCACGTGGGCCCCGACGTAGGCCTCGAAGTAGGCCTCGACGTAGGCCCCGACATAGGCCTCTATGTAGGCCCCCGTGGGCTCCGACGTAGGCCTTGACGTAGGCCTCTATGTAGGCCTCCACGTAGGCCTCGACGTAGGCCCCGACGTAGGCCTCGAAGTAGGCCTCGATGTAAGCCTCTATGTAAGCCTCCACGGATGCCTCGACTGTAGGCCCCGACGTAGGCCTCAAAGTAGGCCTCGATGTAAGCCCCCACGTAGGCCTCAACGTAGACCTCGACGTAAGCCCCCACGTAGGCCTCGACGTAAGCCCCCACGTAGGCCCCGACGTAGGCCTCGAAGTAGGCCTCGACGTAAGCCCCCACGTAGGCCCCGACGTAGGCCCCGACGTAGGCCTCGAAGTAGGCCTCGATGTAAGCCCCCACTGTAGGCCTCAACGTAGGCCTCGACATAAGCCCCCACGTAGGCCTCGACGTAAGCCCCACGTAGGCCTCGACGTGAAGAACTGGTCCGTTGATAAGACAGTCTATTGAGCACTGGTGCGATGTTGTTTTCTTCAGTGCACCGAACACTTAAGGACACAGCTCACCTTATTTTGCTCAGTCCTAAAGACAATTTGACGATGTTATGAAACCAGTGGCAAAGGCACTGAATGATGTATGCCGAATGTAGTGGTAAAGCACAGTCGGCGATAACACGCGAGATGCGTATGCAGTCCGAACAAAGACCGAGGCGTGTGGGTGGCATCTAGAAGCATCCAGCAGCATCCCGTCTTGTGCGTTGCTACTCCCGAGGCAGCCGTGCATCCGCTTATTGCTACTGGCGCGACGTAGTACTGTTCACTCAATTGCGTTGTATCCAAATCGCATCGTGAAAACACGCGTTATAGGTAGAACATGGGGCACTGGATGCGGTGTGCCGGGTGGAATTTAGCCCAGGGTACCGCCCCTCCGCAGGTTGCACCTGGCCGAGAGGGAGCAGGCGGAGCAGAGAGCCGTGGCGATGGACAAGCGGCTGGAAGATGCCGTGGACAAGCTGTCCAGGGGGCTCAACGTGGACGCGCGCGCGGAGGAATACCCCATCGACCTGCTGGCCTCCCGGGTGCGTGCGGCTACGCGCCCCTCGCCCGCGCCCCCTGAAGCGCACCGTGCGAATGTGTTTTGTGTGTGTGAGCGCGGGCCTCTCTTGGGTTGACTCGGCCTTAAATGGGTGCCTGGCACGATGTGCAAACGTCGTCAGCAGCCGCGAGAAGAAGGCTGGCCAGGTGTGTTGCTCCCGACAACAACCCCCTCGTGTGCTCCGACAGCCTTTCATAGCTGCTCGCGATACAGCACTTGCCCCAGAAGTTGATATTGCTATACGGGGAATCTTTACCCCTTGTATGTGTACACACGTGAATGTGCGTGTGCACGTGCGTCTGTGGTTGAGCGGTAGTGTCATGGTTAACGCTCTGCGTGATGACCCCGGCGGCCCGAGTTCAATCCCGACTCGCGACCAATAATAGTGACAAATATTTGAACTGATCCTGGGCCTCCCCTAGGTCGACTCAGCCTCAAATGAGTACCTGGTGCAGTGCGTAAACATCGCCGCTGGGGAGACAAAGGTGGTCGGGCGTGGTGCTTGCCCCCCACCCCCTCGTGTGCCGGCCTTCAAAGGTGCTCGCTAACAGCACTTGCCCCAACAGTATGTTAAGGCTATACAGGGCATGTTTGTATTTTGTGTTTATGGCACCAGCCGCCCGATTGCTCATCATTATTTTTTAGCATCAAAAGTTGCGCGTTTGGACGCTTCAAAGGATGAGCCCGTGCCCTGGAGGAATTCTCGTTAAAAAAAAATGAAACGCAGGGACCTGGCAGAGCTGTCAGAAGCCGGGATAGTTAACCGTCAGATTATCCGCAATGAACATGTGTTAGAAATATATAACACCGAGTCTGATTAGCTCGAACGTAAGCGGCAGATTATGTGCGCTATTCCGTTCGCGGAGCAGATGTTATTGCGGCTCTTTATGAAGCCGGGCTTATCTCTCGAGAATCCGTTACGTGATTAGAACATTGCGTTTTAAGTGGTAAGTGTGCAATAAGGTAAGTAATTAAATGTTTAGACGGCCTGGACAGCGAGTTAGGGACGCGTGCCCCCTAATGCGCTAAGCAGCCTATTACGCCTTGCTTCAATAATTACAGCAACAACAAAACTTTCCTCGTGCTTAAAACGAATTCCACCGTGGGTCCACTGAACGTTGTCGGGTGAAACAGGAGGTGCGTTGCGCGTTGCCTGCTGATGACCGAGAGTAGACGCAACATCACAGCGCTGTGGTTTTGACGCGTCTCCGAGTGGCGTCCCGCAGTGCGGCAGGGCTTGTGGCCAGTGCTCGTCCAACTGGTGAAGACCGCTTGTGTTGCGATCAAAACGTCGTGGGTCTTTTGCTTTAAATTTAGATTTTA
The DNA here is from genome assembly GCF_015708825.2 of Lethenteron reissneri. Classification (NCBI taxonomy): domain Eukaryota; kingdom Metazoa; phylum Chordata; class Hyperoartia; order Petromyzontiformes; family Petromyzontidae; genus Lethenteron; species Lethenteron reissneri. Next base: position 9,202,094 of record NC_083789.1, on the reverse strand, counting down.
GTTTTCTATCTACGTGACTTTACCGAAAGAACCAAGAATATGGTGCCAGTCATCCTTGTGCCTCATAGCAAGAAGGACCTGGCTTCGATTCCTTATTTTGAGTGGAGTTCGCATGCGTTCATATGTTCTCCCCCCCTCCTCCCCCACCCCGTTCATGTGCTACGACCCGAGATAGATTCCCACTCACTGCCAACACCAGTGACGGTTATCTGAACCGGTCCTGGGTCTCCCCTAGGTCGACTCAACCTTAAATGAGTACCTGGTGCAGTGTGTAAACATTGCTGGCCACCCACCCCCTCGTGTGCCGTGCCGGCCTTCATAGGTGCTCGCTAACAGCACTTGCCCCTGCAGTGCAAGGCTTGGCTTTGCATGCGTGTGTGGAGTTTGTATGTTCTCCGCCTGTTTTGCTTGGGTTTCCTTCGGGTGCTCTGATTTCCTCCCATCGTAAAAAAAAAACCCACCACACAACAATGCACATGTTTAGACAGCCTGGACGTGCGCACGCGTGTCAATGTGCGTGTGCACGTGCGTTTGCGGTTGAGCGGTAGTGTAGTCCTCAACGCTGCACATGATGACGCTTGACTCGCGACCAATAACAGTGACGAATATTTGAACTGAAATCCCAAAGCTGAAAAATGTAAATTATCAATTACAATTAAGTGACTCGCAATAAATTATTTGCCAGTCATACATTTCTTTCTCTCTTCCCCTCTTCCCCGTAAATATTTTGTCTTCGTCCATCTGTTACATCCGTGACTCTCCTCCCCTCCCCGCGGTCACGTGCCGTGGGGGCATAACAGCTGTCAGGCCGACGATATTTTTTTCGCGTCATCCAAGTGGGCCCTGCGCCTTGCGTTGGTTTGTTCACTTACATTTTTTTTGTAAAAAATATTACTTTACGCCACAGGCCACCGAGCTCTTCCAGGAGTGCGTGCTCCAGCGGGCCAAGATCGCGAGCTTCGAGGGCGCCTTGGCCTCGCAGGAGGTGGAGGCGAAGGCGAGTCGCGAGACCATCATGCGCCTCGTGTCAGAGGTCGGCCGCGAGCAGAAGGTCGCCAGCTCGCAGGGCCAGGAAGCCGAAGCCCTCCGGAAGGTAAGGGAGGCGGGGGGGGGGTACGTGCGAGGGAATTCTGCGGGAGGGCACGTGGCAATTTTTGCCGAAGCGGTAAATCTCAATTTGGGTCGCTCGCGGTTCGAGTCCCGGCGGTTCGCCCCGGTCAATACGGCCGTCCTCGTGTGTTTGACCAAAAGTTCCCCCGCCGTGTGCTTTCACAGTGGTTGCCAAAGAGCCTCTGAAATCACGAGGATAAGAGTGGGCCACACGTGCCCGTGTTACGATCCAAATTGCTAAGATTAGCTAATTGGGTGAAAGTCACGCAGAAACATCGCTCCTCACCGTGAGACAACTGTGATACATAGAGCGCTTTGATGGTAGCCTCGAGCTATACGAATGGCGTGAACACCAAATGTACCAACGATGATGATAATGCGCACGCATTTTGCTGCACTAACCTTGCAAGATATCCAAATGTATCCGCATGTGATTCTATCAGCTCTTAAGAAGACACATTGATGGAATGATCACTGAGCCAGTGGTGGAAATTCCTTGTTAACCATAAGGCACAACCGCTGTTGACTTCCTCACAAAGTGATACCTATTTTATTGACCCCAGAAGAATGATGGGCTGAGTCAAGAACCAACCAGGATTTGAACTCGGAACCTTTCAGATTGCGAGCCGCTGGCTCTACCGCGGAGCTACTTGGCCGGATATACATCATTCCCTCGTTGTTCGAGAGAAATACGTGCCGGAGATGCTCGTGAACAGCAAATGTCACGGATAATGATATTAAACCTACGAATATCACACCGGCAACGTCTCTGTGAGTCATGGTCGTGGCATCACTGGCGCTGTTCAGTGGGAAGCGAGTAAATTATAGGAGCCGGCAGAACGCGCTAAATGCAAACTCCGATTGCGCCATTATAAACGTAACGCTGATGACATATATCTTTAAAAAACGAGGATGAGAACGTAATTTACAGGGCATATCTCACTGCATGTCATGTATGGTCTTGGATGGATTCTGAACAACGGTGGTGGTGGTGATGGTGACAATAATGATGCTGATGACTACAATAATGATACTAATGCTGAACATGATGATGAGGAAGAGGAGGATGGTGATGATCGCAATCATGATAACGAGGACGATGATGATAACCATACTGAATTTATAAGTTATAACAGTGCTGATAACAATGACGGTGATGATAATGAGTGGGAAGTAGCAAAAAGGAGGAACCATACTCTCCGACGGCCTGTATGTATGTATGTTGAACCTCTTTCGCACCATATATAGCTAATCATAGCCACGGGGGAAGGACAACAAACGAAACACAAAAAATCCGTTCTACAGCAATGAGTTTTCAATCTGACACGACCCAACGGACCGCTCCCTCCGCAGGAGCGCGAGTCGGCGTTGCAGGCGCGGCGCTCCCTCGAGCGGGAGGTGGAGGTCCTCCGCGAGCGGCTGGAGGCTGGGCAACGTGCGTGGGACGCGGCGCGGCGCGAGCTGGCACAGTGGGAGCACCGGCGCGCCGAGCTGGACGGCGGCCTGCGCTCCAGCGAGCACGAGGCGCGCGCCGCCCACGCGGCGCTGCACGCGTTCCGCTCGCAGCTCGCCGCGATCCTCTCCGACGGCGACGACGGCGGCGGCCGCGACCGCCGTCCGGCCGCGGGCGCCGGCGGCGGCGGCGGCGGCGAGGAGGACGTCAAGGAGCGCGTGCGGCAGCTGGTGGTCGCCCAGCAGCAGGGCAAGGCGGTGAGCAGCGCGCCCGGCCGCTGGCGACCGGCGCTTACACCCGCCGGTGAAATGAACCGCGAGGTGAAAACCGGGTCACGAAAATGTCAGATTTTTTTTTTTCCCGAACGAAGTCCAGAGGTTAAACGATCGCCTTTGATTTGACCCTGAACCCCAACCCTGAACTAATTCATTAAATAGTTATCCACCTTGATCTAAGCCTGAAACTTGAACCCTAAACTTAAACCCTGAGGATAAACCCATACTCTTGATCTAAACTCTCTGAACCACAACCATAAATTAATTCCATAATCGTGACTCTAAATGAAACCACTAACGTTGATATCGAACCACAACCCGCCTGTGCGGAATCTCGGAGGTAACTTCACAGTATCCACTTCCGTGGGCCGCTCTCTCACACAGAGAGTTGAATTACTTTGCCAGAGTTCCAAATCGATCATCTCTCCCACGACGCGACGGCGATGGGGCGATCGGTGCTAAACGCCAACCCTGAACCAGCGCCCTCGCCAGGGCGGAGTGGACAAAGCGAGCGGGGTGGTGGCACGTGCAGTCGGTTTGTCTGAAAAGAAGGAAGCAGTGGCGTCAGGTGGGGGAAAGCCCACTGAGCTATATAGCTCTTTTCCAGAAACGACCTGGACACAAATGATCGCTCAACTAAGTGGTTTATGTGGAATTTATAGCAGACAAATAAGCTCATGTTGGTTCTAAATGTGGAGGGAAAAATCAACGTGACCACGGGGAGAGAGGACATGCAAACTCCAAATAAATAGGCTACAGGGTCGGGATCTAACCTATGACCTCCTGCATACCAGACGAGGGAGTTAACATCTTGGGACCAGGGCTTCATTTCAGCTAGGTCCGTCTGGATTAACGACACCCAAAACACGACTCGTTGACAATGTAGGGCCCGTCAGAGGTTTTGTGACGCGCTGCATTGGTGGAGCGATCGCTCCGTTTTACCCTGGCTCTCCGTGCCCGCGCAGCTGTGTGTACGTGTGTTGAACTTCTCTAGCACTGCATGTAGGCAACCATGCTAAATCAGTGGTGCGGGGGAAGGCCAACAAATTAAACACAAATAGCAGTTTTAAAAACCTACGTTTTCAATCTAGATTTAAAAGTGCATAGCTCCAGTGTCTTCCTAATATCGTACGGAAGAGCGTTCCGTACGGCCGCAGAAGCGCATTCCGAAAGCGCGCGATGCCGTAATGACCGTCTTTGTTCGATGGCCGGCTGTGAAGAGTGACCGGAGTTCGCGTGACGGCTTCTGCTCCTTGACGAGATCAGCTGACGGCGGAGCTGGAGGAGCGTGTGTCGCGCCTCACCGCCCAGCTGCACCGCGAGGCCGAGCAGAGCCGCGACGGGGCCCGGCGGGTGCGGCGGGCCGAGGAGCGCGCCCAGGAGATGGCCGAGCGGCTGCGTGCCGTCGAGGGGGAGCTCGCCACGGGCGACGTGCTTCGCGACGGCCTCTCCTTCGACCGCCAGAAGGTAGGCCGCGCTGGTCGGGAACGCCCCGCTCGGGGCTTTGCCACCTGTCTGTCCCTCGTTTTCACCGCGGGTCCCTCGTCTGCCTCCTGCTGAGGCGGCCGCGCTGAGTAGATGGTCGATCGTCGGAGGTGGAATTTAGCCACGTTAAGTGCGGAAGACAATTGAACGTGATGGCGGGGCTTTTTTTCGTGTGTGTGCGTGCGTGGTCATTGGTGACTGGGCTGAGACCATGAACTGTACTGCACCTGAGAACTAGATGTAATCAAAGCAAGGATCACTGCTATGCACTGGCATTGGTCTAGGGCAACCAAAATAATAAGAAGAGACATTTTTTGTTCGAATTCGGTAAAAAAAACCCTCAATGTTTCAAGAGCCGCAATGCATGCAAATAGGAGACGTCGGTCCTGAATAAATAACGTCAGAAGCAGTCCTCAAAGAGTCGCATGCAGCTCCGGGAGCCGCAGCTTGCCGAGCCCTGGTCTCGGGTTGCCAGCAGTCCTGGTTTTACCAGCATCAGTCGCTTTTTTAGGTAGCTGCTCTGTAACTCATCCCTGGACGTTTTGTCAGCTGCGTAATAATAAGCAATAGTTACACCCCACTGGGGACAATGCTTTTTACACATCGTTCCCCCCTCTTCTCCCGGTATTTTGAGATATTCTTGTTCCCATGATATGTCCTACGTTTGTGTACCCTAGAGGAAAGTACAGAGTCCTGCATGTGTGTATGTACGGCCCTTTTGTCGGCCTCAAATCAGGCCAACAGTTTTGAAAGTTTTAAATGTTACAAAAAATAAATAACAAAAGAAATAGACATTCATAATAAAGGTTTTTAGGTCAGATCACGTGATTATAAATGTGTCGCAACCCTCCACCACCCGACATGGCCAATCGGTAAAAAGTGTGTGCCATCTGTCCAATACAGCATTTACCGCATAAGCAAATCATCCGATATACACCTTCTGTTCATAACTTTGGTATTTCATCTTTAGTACAAGACACTAGAGAATTATAATTGTGTGTACCGTACCAAATCTTACTTTAATGTTTTGCTTTTGCTAAACACGGGCTAATTTGTCAGTTACTCCTGAGATTTATGGTATTTTTATTGTTTTGATAATTATCAAGCCCTACATCTTAATTTATAAGAAATTCAGAACATCTTGTGAATGTGATTATAGATATTAAACTTAACCCCAATTATATTTTGGTGAGTTTTGATGTGAATTCTCTATTCATTAAGGCTTCAGTTAACGAGTCACTTAATTTACTTGATACACTGGTAAAGAAGACAGGTTTACCAGAAGATATTCCAAAACTAGCTGACCATTGCTAAATAACACTTACTTCTTATGGAGAGGTGACTCTTTAAACAAAGGAAGCAGTAATGGGCTCTCCTTTATCTCCTGCTATAGCAAATCTGTACATGGAAAACTTTGAAACAAGAGCACTTGCCTCAAGTACATTAAAACCATATTTTTGGTTTATATATGTCGATGACACTTTGGATGTCTGACAACATGGTAAAGATACACTTAATGAATTTTTAAATCATCTCAATGCACAAAACCCGGCCATCCAGTTCACCATGGAAATGAAGGTGAACAACACACTCCCCTTCCTAGATATTTTTCTTGGATGCGGTCAAAATGGCAAAATACCACACAGCGTCTACCGAAAGGGAATGCACAATGATGCCTATCTGAATGTAGATTCGCATCATCACCCAGCACAGAAATCCTCTCTCATCAAGACGCTCATACATCGGGCAAAAACAGTGTCAGATGGTGAAAGTCTAAGGAGAGAGATTAAACCCTGTTAAAGAAGCACTACGACTGAATGGCTACAATAATGCTCAAATTAACAGAGCATTGAATGCCAAACCGAGACCGAACAACAATACTGCTGAAATTGATCAGATTATCAAAATAATTAAAATACCATATATCTCAGGAATAATTGACGAATTAGCCCGTGTTTTACAAAAGCAAAACATTAAAGTAAGATTTGGTACGGTACACAAAATTAATAAACTAGTGTCTTGTGCTAAAAATGAATTACCGAATTTATGAACAGAAGGTGTATATCGGATCAATTGCTTATGCGGTAAATGCTATATTGGTCAGATGGGACATAACATTAGCGTAAGACTAAAATAACACCAAAGGAACATTTAATCATCTCAAACAGAACTGTCAGCAGTGGCAAAACATGCTTGTCAACAAGGGCACTCAGTTGATTTTGATAAGGTGGAAGTGTTATGCAAAACTAATTATTACTGGCCAAGACTAATTAGAGAATCCATCGAAATTGAGAAAAATACAAATAATTTTAACAGCTCTGTTAGCTATAGACTTAGCGCAGCCTGGAAGCGTATTATTAAGTAATACACAATACATATTACAATTCCTTATAGAGGAATCAGATACTAATTAACTGATTACTAATCTATTATATAACTACAATACCCCCCCCCCCCCACTTCCGCCTCTGATTTCGAAACCTAATGGGGTTCAACAATGATGACGTCATCCTGCTCTGTTTAAGAGTGGAAGCAGGTGGATGGCTTCACGTCGAACAACTCAAATTCTAAATGTTGTGGATTCACTCTTCAAACACACCGGTGGGCTGAAGAAGTAACTAATTGGCGTTTTGTTAACGCGACACATTTTTTACTGATTGGCCGTGTCGGGTGGTGGAGGGTCGCGACACATTTATAATAATGCGATCTAACCCAAAAACCTTATTTATGAATACAGTAATACTGGTCGAGAAAGCGTACGTGTTAGAAATAGACGTACTATTGCCATTTATTTATACAGTAAACCCTTAATGAGTCTCAACACTCCTATTCAGGAGTATCCTGCATTGGAATGTCGGCCCATTTACATTCGTGGTTGTGTGGCATGTGGTAAGAACAAAGAGAACCCGGAGAAAACCCACACATACAAGGGGACAGCACTCGAAGCCCCGCGACCCACGGGTTAAGAACCGCTGGCTACTGCTGGGAAGGCCATCCTGGCAAACTGGAAAGATCATGAACCTCTTCTTGGTTCTTTCGGTAAAGTCACGTAGAAGGGAAGTAATAAAATAATAAAAATAAAACATAATAAAATAATTCTCACGACGTTTCGGCCACAACGCAAGCAGCCGTCACTGAGGACGGCTGCTTGCGTTGTGTCCCTTCTACGTGACTTTACCGAAAAAACCAAGAAGATGAATCCCTGCAGTCACGAAAGCTTTAAATCTAAATGATGAACCTTCCTCCTGGAAGCAGCGGCGTAACACCCCGTTAGCCCTCGCAGGAACGGAGCATTCAAGCCGTAAGCTCATGGGTAGAGAGCGGCCAGTTCGAGGCCAGATGGTTCCCCATTCTTACTGAATCCGGCGTGAAAGTGCGCACGATGGGAGGTCGGGGGGATGGGGTCTGGCGTTCGAGGTATCGCCCCACGGATAGACATGAGGTAACCACTGCTCTACGGGATTCATATCGATGATAAGTTCACCTGGTGCGTGTCGGTTATGTTATTTCATAGACCTTGTTTTTGTAAACTTACCCCCCTTGCCCCCCTGTGGCCGGCATGGTCAGTAGGTGGCGAGGGAGCGCGTGAAACTGTGTCTGGATACCATTATAGCAATATAATGTTCAATTTGTTTCCAGTATTGTATTTTTTCCATGGAACAGGGCCCCATAGTTTAGATGGAGTTCTCTTGCCAATAACATCTTGTAACCCAGAAGCGGTTGCTTAACAACAGTTGAAACTGGTCCAGACTTTGCTTGCTCGAGCAAATGCTGCTGGATAATATTTATTTGGAAAGCAAATCGGTCGACGGTATACTTGCTGTGAACAGATATCAACATGCCATTTTGTGCGGGATTTGTAGAGGCCTCACAGAGACTGCCTGGTGCATTCAACAAAACAAAAAAACCCATGCACACACACTTTTCTACCCTGCAAAATCAACAAGAATTGAAAACGTTGCTGCTTGTAGTTACACAGTCTTTGGGGTCCCCATTCAGCTCGATTTATCAACACGCAAAGGCAGGGTGTGCGACCTTTTTCCATGAACCAAACCCGGACGTATTTCTCAGTCAGACTGGGTTCATCGATATTCTCCGGAATGTTCCTTGGCCTGGCCTGGAGGAATGATTGTCGGCGTAAGGTACTACCACTAGAGTACAAGGCACGCCAATCCATAAAAATCCTGTATTTCGTGTAGCCTATGTGCCTACACACCGCTGCAAAAATAAGACGAGATGGAAGTGGCGTCCCAAACTAGTTCCTGCACCATTCCGGCTGAAACCCCAAAGTTGTTCTCACCCAAGTCACGCACACTGCACGTGAGTTGCTAATAATCGGCGCCGTGCTGTCTGCTCCCCTATCCAATGCAAGCACAACCTTTACGCCAACTTTTTCTACTTCTCAGTAAGCAGCTCGAGACAACCCCTGCTCTGTCAAGTACTCCTCCCCGTTCGGCTTGTGGCATCACGGCCCCTTCCTTGAGCCACTGTTCATGATGACAGCACCGTGTTGAGGAGCTAAATGCCAATATTGACATCTGATGGCCACCACGGGCTTCAGGAGAGAGTTTGTGGAGTTTTGCTATTCCTCCTCCGTTGCAGCAGTGCAGACTACAGTGATTCATCTTCTTGGTTCTTTCGGTAAAGTCACGTAGAATAAAATAATAAAAATAAAACATTAAATAATTCTCACGACGTTTCGGCCACAACGCAAGCATCGAAAATCAGACTACAGTGGTTTACTACATGGCCCAGTAGCTTGGGTTTCATGGCCACATTCTAGATTTGAAGTTTTCGTGACTGCAAGGATTCATACTCTTTGGTTTTTTCGGTAAAGTCACGTAGGTAAAAAATAAACAAATAAATGAAAAACAACTAAATTAAATCACGACGTTTCGGAGGCAACACAAGCTTCCGTCTTCAGGTGGAACCGTTACAGTCAAATTCACTGTAATAAGTGAAGAGAGCTAATATAGAAACGCGACTATATAGGGTAAGAAGGGGGGGGGGGGGGGCGTACTACTCTGGCTTGTGTCGCCAATTTTCCATTTACTTTTGCCGCTCTGGGTACATTGCCACAAGTCTAGGAACCGTCACACCGGCCCACGCCAGAGCACAACTGGCACGCGTCAATGTGCGTCAGCACGCAGAGTTCGTCTCTCCGTGCTTGTCGTGTCTCTGGGCGAATGCATTTAAATGCTAGGGAATGGTGTCGCTTTCACTGTTCTTGCGTCGCACGACGCTGCCAAATCTTCCCGTGTACAGCTGCGTGCAATTTTGCGTGTGTTTGTGTGCATTTCTTTTGTTTTAATTCGCTCCTGTCTGAGCGGTCGCGAATCGGACCTTGTCGCGTCACATATCACCTCCGCGTCGCGGCGCTGTGCCGTAGGGAAAGATGCGATCCGTTTTTTTTTGCTCGGAAACCTAACCCAGCCGGATTCAAATGTCTTGCCAGGGCTAGGAATAGGAACAGCGGCGCTTGATGCCGTCGCCGTGGCTCGTATAACGGCATCGTAATCGGGGTACGACGGGTCACGCACGAACTTGTGCTTCATTAAATCTTGACTTAAAGCTTGTCGTGACCGCAGGAATTCATATTATTTGGGTCTTTCGGTAAAGTCACGTAGATAGGTTCAAAGAAAATAACAAAAAAAGAACAAAAAACTACGACGTTTCGATCACAACACAAGCCATCGAAACGTCGTAGTTTTTTTGTTCTTTTTTGTTATTTTCTTTGAACCTATCTACGTGACTTTACCGAAAGCCCCAAAGAATATGTGTGTGCTTCATTGCCGCGCGTTGCAACTGCTCGGAGCACCCAGCAGGTGGGCACGTCGTCCCCTTTTATTGGCGCCGTGTGTTTTTTTTTAGCTCTCCCTCGCCCTCGATTAATTTTTGTTTGTACGGCTCCTTCCACTGGCAGAGCCCTGCAAAGCCTTCCAGCTGTTTTTATATTTCTAAGAAAAGTAATATAGCATATGCGGCATTGCGAGCACTCAATGTTACGAAGCCTGTCAAATCGCCCGGAATAAATGTTGCGAGGAGCGTTGGCGGGAGGCGAGCGGCTCTGTTCGTTGTCTGTCTCTGTCGCTGTGTGAAGATGTCCCCCCCCCCGCCAAGGTACGTCGATCATCAAGGAAACATTGTACACTCGGAGAACACACACACCACACACACAGCGGGGTCACAGTCTTCTCAGCGCGCTTATCTAATCTCAGACTCCACCGTGAAGTCGCTATCGGGAGTTGCCTCCTTGGTGCGCCCAGTCTCATGGTCAACTTTGCCAAGGAAATTGGAACTTTTGGCAGAAATGTCCAAATTTCACGTTGGCGGGTTGGTTGATTTGTTAGTGTGTGGTGGATCAGTTTGGAGGAATATTGTAAACGGATAAGCATACGATTGTATATAGAACACTGCTCGTGTGTGAAGACACCAGATAAATCATCATCGTAGTTACCATCAGCGGCCATGGCCAATCCACTGCTGGGTGAAGGCCTCCTCCAAGCTGCTGCCACCTCTCGCGATTTAGTAATCCTCCTGGCACGTGCCAGCCGAGGCGCCGATTCAATCGCTCCATCTCTTCGGTTCTGTATGTCCTCTCAGACGTGTCCTATTCCGTTGGCTGTAACTCCGTCATTCGTCTTGATCATCCTGTAAAATATGCACGTATGCGTCGGGTTTCCCCCCCCCCCCCTAGAACTTATATAACCATCAGGGGTCATCTGGTTTGTGAGTTTCCAGAGCACACTTGGTTTTAATTATGTTTGTTTTATTGCGTGCAAATGCTTTATATATATAATACACGTACACACATAGGAACTCACAGATTATTGGGCCCCTTATATCAAGCGGACGCTGCCATAGGTGAGAGTCGATCTCCCAGCGTGGCAGTTTAAACAACGGTGCGAGTTTCTTAAATGCCTCTGTGCCTCTCTCTCTCCACTCCACCCAGCAGCATAAACGGCTGCACCGTAGTTCAGTTGATCTGTAAGCAGGTCGCGTATGGTGGCCTAAAGCGCGGATATCCCCACGTCCGTCGAAGGGTAGGCCAAGTCGGCCTTTTCTTTAGAACTGCTTTTCGTGTTTAGTTTGTTGTCTTTCCCCAGCACCTCCGATTTAGCACGGTTGGCTACGTACGTTGCGAAAGGAGTTCTACATGCCTAGTTCACAAAATAAAACTCAACAAATTCGTCAATAGCGCTGCCCTGAAATGAGAAAAAAATATATATAATAGGTGACGTTTCGGGCAATAACCCTTCTTCACAGCACTTAAATCAAGGGAGCTATTTTGAGCTGGATGTCCTTCTGCCAGCAGCAGTGGCACGAGCAAAGCAATTGCAGGGGCTGCCCCTTTTTATATCATCAACGAGGGAGGAATGTGAATTCCATTTGCGCAGAATGCTGCTGCGAGCAGCTGCAGAACTTGAAGTACAGCCCACTGAGGAATGAAGTCTGCAAGCACACGAGAGAACCTCTGCTGCATCGGGGGGGGGGGGGGGGGCAGAGCACGACTAAAGGAGGAAGGAGGAGAGCTGCGAGCGACGTGGTACTGAGATCCCCTTCTATTTGGCACACAACCTGCAGGCGTAGTGCTGCTCGAGAAAATTTTTGGAAATCCTGAATCCGGAAAAAAAGGGGCCACTCTCCTCCTTTCCATCATCACGGGGATTCCATGCAGGTGCACCATCAGACAATTGCAGCTAATTACCGACGGTTGCCCTATTTTTATTTTCTCCCCCAGCCCCCACCCCCAGCCCCCCAGCCCCCCTCTGTTGAAGAACGGAGATCTCGAATCGCGCATTCTGCCGTGATGCCGGTGGCGGCCACAGACGCGGTGATTACGGAGAAAATTGAGCCACTTCCCCTTGTGTTGTGGTTATTTCGTGGCCTCATTCTCTGAAAGCCGCACGCCGTCTCGCAACGGCAGTGGACGTTGAGGGGGTGGGGGGTGGGTGAGCTGGGGGGGGGGGTGAGCTGGGGGGGGGTGAGCTGGGGGGGGGGGGTGGGTGAGCTGGGGGGGGGGGTGAGCTGGGGGGGGGGGTGAGCTGGGGGGGGGGGTGAGCTGGGGGGTGGGGGTGTGAGCTGGGGGGTGGGGGTGTGAGCTGGGGGGTGGGGGGGTGGTGTGAGTTGGGGGGGTGAGCTGAGAAGGTGGAGGGGTCGTTGCTAGTAGTGAGGAGGGAGTCATCAGGAGGGGGTAACGGAGAGTGAGGAAAGAGTAGCTGAGGATGGAGGTAGGGGAGAGTGAGGAGGGTTAGCTGGGAGGGAGGAGGAGGCAGCTGAGAGTGAGGAATGGGTAGCTGAGAAGGAGAGAGCTGGGAGTGAGGAGGGGGCAGCTGGGAGGGAGGAGGAGGCAGCTGAGAGTGAGGAATGGATAGCTGAGAAGGAGAGAGCTGGGAGTGAGGAGGGGGCAGCTGGGAGGGAGGAGGAGGCAGCTGAGAGTGAGGAATGGATAGCTGAGAAGGAGAGAGCTGGGAGTGAGGAGGGGGCAGCTGGGAGTGAGGAATGGGTAGCTGGGAGTGAGGAATGGATAGCTGAGAAGGAGAGAGCTGGGAGTGAGGAGGGGGCAGCTGGGAGTGAGGAGGGGGCAGCTGAGAGTGAGGAATGGGGTATTCGAGACGGAGGATGGGCTCGCTGGGCTGGGATAGAGAGTGAGAGAGCGCAAGTGTGAGAACAGGGCTGAGACCGTTCCCCTTTGCCAGGGCTGGGAGGTGCCCTTTAATCTGTGAGGAATTACCAACGCGTGATGCCTGACGCCCCCCCCCCCCCCTTCCTTATCTGTCAGGGACCAAACCCACAGGGAATCCTCTTGATCCCCCGTGTGATCTCCTAAGCTGGAGCAGGCTCGAGCAAGTCCCGTTGCTCGGACGGGGCGAGCAGCAGTAACATTCACAAATCTTGGTGGCGGAGGCTGCTCGCGAAGCTCCTACGTTGGTCAGTAGAGGGCAGTGCAGCTCATTCCATGTGCAAGTCGTAGGGCGACACGGCACGGTGCTCCTGTGCTAGGGGAGAAGCACTATCCACGCCAGCCGCGCCGGCACGGTGGAGGCCGTCATCCAGCGGTGGATTTGCGAGGGGTCATCCTAGGTGTGCTGTGGGAGAAAGGTCAGGCCATTAACGTGTTGGTGAGTGCATTCTAAAGTTAAAAAAATTAACCCGTAAAAACAAAGTTTTTCACTATAAATCCTTTATATGCGTGGCACCGGGCGGCTAGAGTCCTCTCGTCCTCTGGCTTGAGATGGCTGCCACCTATGGGTCAGATGATTGTCTGGCAGCATTAAACAATTGGTAATTAAATATTTTTAAAAAATTCCCTAAACAGTGTAAAATTTTGGGAAAAAAATTTCACGAAATAAATTGTCACGCACAACAAGTCTGTGTGCAAAATGTCAGCTCGATTGGATCACGGGAAGTGGGTTAAAAAACGACCGAAAGATTTGCACGGTCCTAAGCAAGCAAGCGAACTTAATATAAAGGATTTAAAAAATGCTCTCAATAATACTGCTGGTGGAAGAAAGAACGCATCTTTGAAGCAGGGTTAAAGTGATAATGATTCTCGAATTTATGTCATCTCACCTGGCAACGTACGTGATATTGACCGAAGCGGAAGCCCTTTAGGCCACGTGGGAACCACGTGGGAAATCGATCGCCTCGCTTTAATGTGGACGGCAAAAGGTGTAGAGACGTCGCCAGCGGCAGACGAGGAAGACGGGGGGGGCTTTTTTTCGTGTAGATCGTGTGCGGTGTGGGGGCTCCATCGCGAACGAGGAAGGGCGTCGTTAAAATGCCAACAGCGAATGTAAACGCACCAATAGGGGCTGGCACGAGCACAGCTGTAACCCCACACGGTTTACCCCGTATTCTTGTACGGGCAAATTGAGTTATTCAGGTCCAAACGGCGTACAGCAGTTTCAATACGGGCAAAGCAATGTTTTGTCTATTTGTTTGTGTTTCTCTCCATTGTGATGGGACTTTTTAGGATGAACTTTGAGATGTATAAGGTCACGGGGTGACCATGTCTGAATTGGTCTGTAATAAGGTGGGCACTGTTTTTAACTACGTGACTTTACCGATAAAACCTAAGGATATGAATCATTGCAGTCACAAAAGCTTCAAATCTAGAAAACACTGATAAGGGGTTGACAGGTTTGTGACAAACTGTATGAATGTTTAAACTTCTTTCGCGCCGTACGTAATCCTAACCGTTGATAGCCATAACAAACGTGTATGACATAGTGTAGTAGTTTAAGAAAGCCTTACTGGAAGTGGCTGGATGTCTCAGGCCTCAGGGGTAGGGTTCCCACTTCTGAGGTTTCAAATATACTGGGACGTATCGTCGTACAATAGCCGAAGCGGGGAGAACTGCATGTAGATGCATGGCTTTGAGTACAGTTGTTGATTTTTTTTTTTGCATTATTATGATGCAGCCGACGAAAAAAACCGTGGAAAAAGTTACATCCATAATCCAGGTTTTTTTTTGGGGGGGGGGGTAAGATCGCGTAAATATATAAATTAAGCCCGCCACCACCCGACACAGCCAATTAGTAAGGTTTGTCACGTAAACAGAACATGCCAATTCGTTACTAGTACAGCACGCCGGTTGTGTGTTAGAGAGCAAATCCACAACATTTAGAAATCTGGCTGTCGCCTGATCATTCTAGTTGTAATTATTGGCGAAACGTTGTACTCAGATTGCAAGCGTTGTGGATTTTCTCTCCACGTTCTGTTTACATGACAACCCTTACTAGTTGGCTGTGTCGGGTGGTAGCGCGTTTAACGACAACATTTATATATTTACGCGATCTAACCCCCCAAAAAAACCTCTCATGGGTGACATTGCTCGCGAAAGTCTACGTGTTAAACGGAAAAGTTACATATTTTATAGGATAGGCTACCTAACAAAAAGGCACGTGGATCCCGTGGAAACCAGGACAGGAGACAACACCAGTCTGAGAACCTGGGGATTGAATTCTGACAGCCACCCCATCCATTGGGGTTTCAAGTGCAGCCAGTTGATAGCCAGGTTGAATGACTACACACACACACAACCCCCACCCCCATCACATTCAATTTGGTTTTGCACTTAACTTAGCCTAAATTCCCAAGATGAGAATTTAGAATATCGGTTCTACTTATCAAGGGTGAAAAAGACAGCTTGAAAAGACGTGTTTTTTTTTTCAGACCAGTGGTGAATCTGTTCTGATAGGCATTCTCTAATTTGTGTGCAACATTTCCAAATGGATTTTTTTGTAGAGTGATGAGATGCCAGTAACACAATTTAAATAAATTGTTTGTGTTTGGGGTAGGGGGGGTGGACACACACAAACACACCAAAAACATTAAAAAGAAATTAACCCGTAAAAACAAAGTTTTTCACTATAAATCCTTTATATGCGTGGCGGCTAGAGTCCTCTCGTCCTCTGGCTTGAGATGGTTGCCACCTATGGGTCAGATGATTGTCTGCCAGCATTAAGCAATTGGTAATGAAATATTTTTAAAAAATTCCCTAAACAGTGTAACATTTTGGAAAAAAATTTTCACGAAAATTAATTGTCCCGCACAACGAGTCTGTGTGGAAAATGTCAGCTCGATTGGATCACGGGAAGTGGGTTAAAAAACGACCGAAAGATTTGCACGGTCGTAAGCAAGCAAGCACGCAAGCACGCAAGCAAGCAAGCGAACTTAATATAGATTTAATAAGTGATCGGACAGTTTACTAATAAATCATCAACAAATGGAGCATTGCTTAATATTTTACAGTGGAGGATTCCAAATAGACAGCGTTCCCAGCGCATCTGTAGGGAAAAGTTCATCATCCCGGCTGGCTCAGCACAGGGTTTTTTTACACGAAATGTTCATGAACCATGAGGATAGGAATAAAGTGCAAACAGCCCTCATTTAGTTCGGTGAAAACAATGAACAACCAGAAACAGCACTTGTGTAAGATGTTCTTCCAACAAATAGAGACCTTTTAAATATTTATCTCAGCGCGCATAAAAATTGACCAACTATCCAAACCTTTCACGGTGGTTAAATCGAAACAACTCAGCGCATTATGAATATCATCGGCAGTAGTCTCGGGGCGCTTAAAAATGATTGGGGAAAAAATGTTATTTTTCCGTGTAAAAAAAAAGTTAGTACAACCAAGAGTCCTGCAAGGCGGCAAAGAGGCAGGGTGTCTCAGAGGTCACAGTGCTGAATTGGCACCAGCTGAGATCCGGGGTTCAATAGCAGGCAGCCAGCACCAGTGATGAAACTGGGTTCTCAAGTGCAGTGAGTTGATGATGGCCATGACCACATCACCCATCACTGCACAAAATACCCATCACCACGTCTACAACAAGTTGGTTCTACACTTTATCTGATTGTTTTGCGGCGAACACGACTCTCCCGTGCAGGGTGGTGGGAAAGTGTTGCCCTCTACCACGTAGACCAGATGTCACTTAAAGGATTCTCACTGGTAGCTCTGTAACGTCCACTTCTGTGGGCTGTTTACCCAACACGAAGGGGGTTACGCTGCTCATGCGAGCAATCCGAATGAATGCATCGTCTCATGACATGATGACACCGGCTCGGGATTAAATTGGCAGACGTTTACAACACAAATATTTTAATTAAATAAACAGGGTGGCTGTGAGCCATCTTGCGCGAGTTCGGCGGTTGACGGGTGCCTGGCCGGCCGGCCGTGGAATATTCGGGAATGAAGAAAGGCGCTTCCTGATCCACGCGCACAGTATTGTAAGTGGCGGGGGGGGGGGGGCCTACTCAAGGTTTTATTTTTGAAGAGCGAGGCTGCTAGACTGCTGTAAAAAAAAAATGCGTTACATAAGCCGCCCTTATATAAGGCTGCGCGATTGCCAGAGACCCACATTTAACTGGAAGTGGACTTGCGGCTATCTAGAATGGCAGACGTGTACTGTATTGGCGGTGGGTGGTGTAGAAGTGGCGGTGTAGTGGTTGGCGACCTGAGTTTGATTCCCAGCCATGGCTAACATCAGTGGCGAGTGGTATCTAAATTGATTGTGGGTCCTCACAATCTCCACCATGTCCAGCATGGTGAAGTATAGTCAAACACCCTCCATGGCCGACATGGCATTGACGAGACCCTCATCCGGCAGCGGATTGACAAGCGGCTGTCAATAATTTGTTCTAATTATTATCAGATGTTAATTGATAGTCAAATACAGAATGCCACGTGTCACCTTTGAGCATTGCTTTGTTGTCTTAATGACGTACAAAGGTTATATTTGTGGATAACGATTGTGTGTGTGTGTTTACCACGAAGGGTGGTAATAAATGTGGTCTCCCAATTATGAAGGACAGCTTTGGGACATTACGCCTGGCTGCCAATGCAAATAATACAGAGAAACACAGCTCTCTTGAGACAAACACAAAATATACTCGGCACATTTGTAAAAACACTGGCCATAAAAAAAGTAAATTATATAATAGGTGACATTTTGTGGAATGGCCCTTCTTCCCAGCACATCGAGAGAACAGAGAAGTAGGGGTGGAATTGCTTTCTTGGAATTGTATAACTGTGATGCTTTCAGTTTTGCAGCATTGTGCCAATCCACTGCTGGATGCGGGCCTGCTTATGCTTTACAAGGCCACGGCCGTTATTTGATCATCCTTCACTGCGCTGGTCAGTGTGGGTGCAAGCGGCGAGCGTAGACACGTGGCAGCATATAAGTACATTACAACAACTATGCATTTTGCTGCACCGCCCTCTGCTGCCCGCCACAAAGCCCCGAAAGCAGCCGATAGTTTCCCTGTTATGCATAACGGTCACCCGTCCAAGCACTTTGCAGGCTCAAACCTGCTTATCTTCCGAGATCCGATGAGATCGGGCTCATTCTGGGTTATTTGTCCATGCCATACTCAAAGTACAAGGCTCTTCGCGGAACAAAGGCTTCGCAAGCACTTAAAAAAGAAATAACCATCATCTTGGCCATTAACACTTATAATAAAGAAACACAGAAAATGTATAATATATTATTATTATTATCTTATAACGTACGGTGCAGTTAGTGGGCAACATGGTGAGTTTGTATTGAATAGTACAGTCCTAGCTGCGAGCACAACAACCCCTTTCTTTGTTACTTCACATCCACTCGAAACTTTCACCACATGCAGATTTTATAACTGGGCCATGAATTTGTCAGCTGGGGTATGTGATGTGAGGGGTGGGGGGTGTTGGCTGGACTAGACACCAACCCAACATGTTAACATTTGGTTTAGAGACAGCCGCAACATTTTGGTAAAAAAATCTTGGTACTTTTTTTTTTATAAATGTCGATTGTGCTGATGACGGAAACTTTGAAAAGCACAGCAGCAGACAAGCAAGTATGCTCAGCACCGAGCCAGTACCCAGTACAATCGTACGAATATTTAGAACTCGCCGTTTGCCCATCCAAGGACGGGTGTATTGCAGGAAATCTGAAACTTGCAAGCGAAAAGCAGACCACTATGGGGACCTCATTTGCCAGTAAAAATATGATAATTGGTTCTTTACCCTTCTATCTGGCAACAAAACTGACACCTTTTTGCAAGGAGTCATGTAATGTGCACATTATCAGAGTTATGTCTTTTGTTTGTATTTATGACTGCAGGTATTGCGGTCTATGCAAACATGACTCCTTGCAAAAAGGTGTCAGTTTTGTTGCCAGATAGAAGGGTAATGAAAAGCAGACCGCGACGTAATATTCATTGCATTAATGCGTGTGTGCAATTTGCAAGGGCGCGGTGACACAGACCTATTTAATTTAAAGGTTATAATCCCTTGTTCATCATGACGTCCCTTTTACATTGATGTCTCAACAGCGCTACGGAGATGGCGTGACGTGAGGGTTCTGCCTTTGCAGTGAGGGTTGTAAGTTGACGCCGAGGAGGGGGGAAGAGGCGCCTCGGCCCCCCATGTGGAGTGACGTCAGCCGCTAATTATTATGAATGGGGGGTCCATTTGGAGGACGTCACCTGCTCATGATTATTAATGAGGGGGGCTGTTCGATGTAGAGTGACATCGAGCATTAAGGACACTATAGTAGTTATAATGGCGGTGTCGATGGAATTCTTATCATTGACTAAGTGTGGGGTGGGCCAAATACTGCACATTTTACGCTTCAAGGAAGTTGTTGATGATCGGATATCAAAAGTGCGCGTAGACTCGCACTTTACACTTCACGTTGAACAATAAACCGTACATGTTACGCAATGACTACATAACGAGGGAGCTTCTTCGGTAAGTCTGACATTTCTTTCCGGGGACACTGTGTTCCGAACAACTACATCATTTGCCTTCATGTAAATAGCTCCCTCTGCGGTCATGAAATAGTTCTGATCAGCGTTGTGACGCAGCGGTAGTTGCCATGGGCCCCCGGTGCGAGGAAATGAACAACAAGAGGAGGGCCCTCCTCTTGTAGTCCTTGGGCCAGACCACATATCGGTACCGCCCAAGGTGGCAACACTTCAATGGTGCCATTTTATTTGTGACACCAACACAAGTAAAATAATCCATGATAACCTTTCCAAATGAGCAGCTGTTACATTTTTCTCGCAGGAAATCTGTTTTTGCACCTATCGCAATCACGCCTATTTGCCCGATGTCACAAAACATTCCAACACCTCTGCTGTTAATTAAGACAATCAATAATTTACTAAATGGATGTTTGTCCCCAAGGAATGTATTTCATACACATTCTTGCATTTAGTCACGCTTGTTCTTCAATTTCAGTGACTTAGTTAAGTCTGGAATAGATTGGTGCTATCTGTTTTCTTTCTGTTTCTAGCAGCTTGTTTGCTCATGATCATTTACTGGCGGGTGAGGCAAGTACTGGTGGTTCTGTATTATTTCTGTTCAGTAAAGATATCTAAAGTGCTAACTTTACCCCCAATGTATTGTTAATGTACCTGTTAAGATTATTAGTTAAGTCCATGTACTACAAGCAAAAATAATTATTTTTGTTCAGTTTGTCAATTTTGATATTTTTTTGATATTTTGCTTCTAAAAATTGTAAACTTTCATAACATGCACACAATTATTACCAATAACTTTGTTATTGGTAATAATTATCTGCATTGAGTCTGGCATGATCGCAGAAGGCTCCATTGCTGGTGTTATGGATGGCCGCAAGTACAGCAGGGCAGTGCGACTACACAAACTTCTGTATGAGGCTCTCGTGCGACTGACGTGGAATGGTTTCCTGTCCTGGTTGGAAGCAACTCAATTGAACGGCATGGTTCACCTGGATGAGACACTGAGGACCATTGACAACCTTGGGAAAGAAGTCTCACAAGCCGCTTTGAAGGAGGTCCTCGAGAACAGCTCATGTACACGCATCATGGAACTGTTTGAAGTCTACCGCGAGTTCCTCAGAGGTGAAACGGCAGCCTCTCGACCTACTGGGTGTCCTATTTGGACATGGTTCAAATCTTGTTGGGGCTCATCCGAGCTTCCAGAGAGGGAGACTGGATGCTACACTTGACAAGCATTCGAGCAATGATCCCATGGTGCTTCGCTTATGATATGATTAATTATGCACGCTACCTCCCCTACTGCTACTACGCCCAGATGTCTCAGCTGCCCATCACACACCCAGATGTCTACACGGAATTCATGGAAGGAGGCTTCTCAGTTCAACTGGACTCCACCAATCCCTTTGGCCGAATCCCTGTTGACCAAGCTATAGAAGAAACGGTGAACAAAGACACCCAGACAGCTGGAGGGACAAAGGGATTCAGCTTGAAGCCAGGAGCGTTGACCAAATATTACCTAACAGCTGAGTACAGAAGCATGTACCTCAGACAGCTGAGAGGCCTGATAGGTCAATGCAGATAAAAACTGTCCCATTCAGATCTACAGGGTCCAAGGATCAAGAGAGATGAAGCAGATGTCCAGTCTCTCATTGACCTTATGGAGAATAACTGGATCAGTCATATGTCCCCTAATGAGACATATCTGGTTAGCCTCTCCACTGGCACCATGGCTCCACCTGATATGAACAGGGATCTCTTGAGAGCTCTTGAGATAGGAGAAGAGGCCTACCAGGTATTCAAGCAAACAAGGTTAGCTGAGGACCCACCATCTGTGCAATTCCACGACAAGATTACCAAGCAAAGTCTGAAGACATTCTCCAATATCAGCACAAAAACAGCACATGGAAAGAAAGCACAGGATGTGGTTCTGAAGGCAGATAGAAACCTGTTCAGCCACATGACCCTGGAGGCTGAAATCAGGAAGGTGAATACGAAGGATGGCCTTGCCCTCCCACTGGGCCCACTGCCATGGGCACTGGCAAATGCTGATGGGTCTCTACGAAAAACAAACAAGGCTGCACTAACCAGAGAGCTGGAAAAGAATGGGTCTCCTGCAGAAGACATCCCAACCCCATCAACTTCCATCATTGATGGGATGAGCCCGGTCCCACAAATGAATGGCAAAACAAAACCTTTGCACAAGTGGCAGAGTCAGCCTTGACCCAGGTCCTCCATGAGGGGGCACAGAGTGAGAGGATTGATGTGTTTTTGATGTCTACCGACAGACTTCGATCAAAAATGCTTAACGACTGAACCGGGGTGCAGACACCACTCTCCAGTATAAGAACCTTGCAGGGGGACACCACGTCCAGCAGTGGAGAAAATTTTGTTGCAGTCCCTCCAACAAGATCAGTCTCATCAAGTTTCTGGTAGAGGAGTGGAAACTCCCACGACACAGAGAGATGCTGCATGGCAAGGTGTTGTACATGACCTGTGAGGAAACCTGCTACAAGTTGACAGAAGATGAGTGTGAGGAAGTAGCAGAGCTGCACTCCACGCATGGAGAAGCTGAGACCAGTCTGCTCCTGCATGCGTTGCATGCAGCAAATGTGGGCTCAAAGGCAGTTATCATCACAC
This sequence comes from Lethenteron reissneri, assembly GCF_015708825.2. Lineage (NCBI taxonomy): Eukaryota > Metazoa > Chordata > Hyperoartia > Petromyzontiformes > Petromyzontidae > Lethenteron > Lethenteron reissneri. The sequence continues at coordinate 9,179,882 of NC_083789.1, read as the reverse complement.
CTGAGGACACTGATGTAATGGTGCTTTGTCTTGGCTTCCAGAAGGACATCACCTGTCCCATCTACCAGAAGTGTGGGACACAGAACCGCACACGGTTTGTCGATTTCAGCAAACTGGCAAGGTCACTTGGAGACAGCATCTGTGACAGCCTAATTGGCTTACACGCCTTCACAGGCTGCGACACTGTCAGTCCATTCACCGGTCGAGGAAAGCTGAATGCCCTGAAGATGGTGAGAAAGGACACTTACTGCCAAGAGACGTTCAGTCGACTGGGGCAGTCATGGAATGTGAGTGATGAGCTGTTCCAGAAAATTGAGCAGTTCACCTGTCGCTTTTATGTTGCTAATAGCAGCACTGGTGAGGTGAACGAACTGCACTACCAGCTCTTCTGCACCAAAAGGGGAGAAGTCGAGTCCAGCCAGCTGCCACCATGTAGAGACTGCCTCTTCATGCACGTTCAACGAGCCAACTATCAGACAGCAATCTGGAAGTGCTGTCTGCAGGCTAACCCTGTGGTGCCAAGCCCTACTGAGTATGGATGGACAGACGATGATGGCAAGCTGGCAAATTTACTGGATGCCCTCCCCACCCGCACCAGATGTGGTCTTGGAACTGCTAGCATGCAAGTGTGTGCGTTCATGCAAAATGCCAAGCTGCACGTGTCTGGCAAATGGACTGACATGCACAGACATGTGCAGGTTACAGACCTGCAGTAACCAAAACCTGCAGGATGATCCAGAACCTGACTTTGAACTCGGGGAGTCAGATGACGAGATAGACGAGCAGTTTGATGAGAGACACAGGGTAGTGATTCTGATGGTATTACTGTGGTTGTAGTAGTATACACTGATGCACAGTGTTTTGATTCTGGATTTGGTTACCCTTGTTAAAACCAGCTAAGTACACACAGAGCTTGATAACAATAATGTAACCTTCTTCACATATACCCATCACTATCGATATATATGGGATTACAAATATCATTGACTAAGTATATGCGAATGTCAATGTTTATCATATTCAAGTAGTTCCTTACCTCACTATGGTATTCCTTATTATCCTGTGTTTTCATTGTGTATTTAAACCAATAAAGACCAGTTTGTGACCTATCTGCCTTTGGTCTAGGTCAGTGGCGGCTGGTGATATTTATTTTTGGGGGGGCGCATTTTTTTTATTTTATTGAGGGGGGCAAATAAATATAAAGCAGTACCAAAAACCATTTTGACTACTTTAATATAAATTTTGATGATCTTTATTTACATTTCAGACCAAAAGAAGTACCAAAAAGCATGTTTCCTACTTGAACATAAATGTTTCTCTTTTATATACATTTCAGACCAAAGTACCAAAAAGCATGTTTCCTACTTGAACATAAATGTTTCTCTTTTATATACATTTCAGACCAAAGTACCAAAAAGCATGTTTCCTACTTGAACATAAAAACGTTAGTTTCATGCTATTATCAATATGGCTGCGGCTACTTTCATGACGTTTGCATTTGTCAGAGAGATGTTTGAGGTCTCTTACCCCCGTCGTTGTCCACAAAACTTCAGTGCCGACACTTTGAAATAAAAGACAGGGAAAACAAAAAAGAGAATTGCTAACATCACATCCAGCCAGCCACCTCCGTTTCTCATAACAAGCGCGGGTGAAGCTTCGTGTGTAGCTTCGTCCTCTGTCACTGGCCTGCTGCTGGATTGTAAATCGGGTTGGTCCGGTCCGAGATCCTTTATCTTTTTTATTTCTTCCAGCGAAAGCCTTGTGAAAGGGTTTTTTTGTAAATAAATTACAGAATTTGGATGAACTGCTGCCATTGTTTACACAAAAAATTTGATCAGCCTAGCAAGTGTCAAAGTGGTGTCGCCTGCGCACTCGCAGTAGTGGCCCAGAGCGTAAATTTGAATGACAGGTGACGAGAACCAATCAGATTGGATAAAATAACATGTATCCAATTCTGATTGGCCAGGGACGCAACGACTTGCGCCCCGAAGAGAATCTTTAAGAAACCAATTAGAGACCAGCTTCAGGTCACATGTGTAGGGGTTATTACGGGAGAAACGGCGGACAACAAACACAGGGCTGTCGGCACTCACATACACGGGGGGTCACACCGACGTCCGCATCAGTTATTGCCCACGCCCCCAGCCCTCGGAGGCGATCCCTATAAAAGGTGGAACCCAAAGAGCTCGAGGCAGTTGGACACGAAGCTGACCAGTGAAGATCCAAGACTCGGAGATTAGGCCCTGGGACTCCCCGGTCTCGCCGTCCTTATAAGGGCCGAGCCGGGTAAGCCAGTGGCGCGGCCCAAGAGCTTCCAGACCGCTGCCCTTATCAGGGCAAGGCTGGTTAGCTGGTGCCGAGATCTGTGCTTGCCAGGGCCAGATCAGTCAGCCTCCCGTAGCCCAGTAGAGGAGGACTGGGGGACAGGACAGAGGGCTTAGTACTAGGGTGGGTTTCCCATAGTACGGGTGAAGGGGCCGATACCCCTTCAACTATTGTATCTGTCCCGGAGTTAATAAACAGTGTGTCTCAACTTCCTCATCGTCTCCTCATCAACTTACTACATCTGGTGTTGGAAGTGGGCCAAGCATGGATACGAGACGGAAGACTCGTGCCCAAGACCCAGGAGAGGATGACGACGAGGGAGGGGCAGTGCAAGACATCGCCGCCGACGTACCTGCACAACTGCTGCCGGCTCCGACATCGGCGGGGCCGTCGGAGAGGGCCGGGACGTCGACTGACGAGTTGGCGTTGGCTCACTCGCGGCTGGCGGAGCTCTTGTATGCAGCGGCCGCTATGCTGGAACAAATAACTCGCCTGGGGCCGGGAGGAGCGACGCGGCGGGAAGATGGACAACGCCCGCCAGAAACTCCCGCCTTTACAACAGCGGGGCGACTCGAAAATCCCGCCACGAAGACAGTAGGGGCGGAGGGAGGAGTCCCAGCTCGTCACGCGGGAGACGGTGCCCAGCCAGCAGCCGCCACGTCATCGGCGGAGGCGGGTCGCGGTGGCAGCCTATCAGGGGTTGAAACGTCACCACCAGCTGACGCCAGCACCGACCATACAGTACGGGGACGCGCTACGGATGCTGCAAGAGACGCTGCAAGAGGATCGGAGACGGAGCCGACATTCCAGCAACGCCTGCCGGCCCTGCAGGTATTTGTTGCAAGCGACGGCGATTGGGGGGGGTTCCAGCGCCGGTTCTTGGCCCACCAAGAGATGGCAGGCTGGTCGGACAACGAGGCGCTGTGTGCTCTCCCGGCGTTATTGGACGGCGACGCCCTGGGCACCCTCACTGCTGCACCCAAGTCGGCACGCTCCACCATTCAGTCGGCGCTGCAGCTGCTGGCCACCGTTTATGGGCCGTCCTCCGATTGTCGCCAGCTCTTCTATGAACGGCAGAAGGGTGATAAGGAATCGCCACTCGCTTATCGCACGGCCCTGCTGTCATTGGCGAAAGACGCTTTCCCGCGTATGGATGAAGAGGGGATCGATGCGATGGTGGCCGAGAAAATTTTGCTGCTGGCTGACGATCTGGACTTCACCATCTTAGCGCAGGACGATGCGGATATGTCATCACTGCGGGCTGCAAGGCACATTCACGCCAATCTCATCTCCCAGCGGAGGAAGGCGAACAAAGCTGCTGCACGACACACCGTGGCGGCAACCTCTTCTGGAATGGAGGGAGCCTTCGCTGCGGATCGTTCTGCAGGATGGCGATCTGCCGAGCGACCGGCTCGGGACGTTCCAAGCCACCGAGACCAGCCCAAGTCCTCTGGAACGCTCGTCGTCTGCTATAATTGTGGCCTCCGGGGCCACGTGGCGTCCGGATGCCGGGCTCCTCGACAGCGCGGTGCGAGACCTGGAGCTGCGGACGGCCCTCCTCACAAGCCTTCGCAACATCCTCGGGCAAGTCATGGCACCCCACATGTTCGGCCTGCACACACACCCACTTTCCTATCACATGGTCCGATACACAATTCTCGGGGGTTGGGTGCTGGTGCGTCGGGTCGCGGCATGTCGGGGAGGGCGCTCCAACCGGGCCAATGGTCCGAGTTGGCTCACCGAGTTGTGGCTGCATCAGCGGGGTCGTCCGTTGTCGCGGGGCATATTGACGGGGTGGAGGTACGGCTATTGGTCGATACGGGAGCTTCGGCAACTATCATTTCAGATTTGATTTATAATATCCTGCCCGTTCAGAGTCGCCCGTTGCTCCCTGTCGATATACCGTTTTACGCTGCGAATGGGGGCTCGTTGGGTATTATCGGTCAAATTCGAGCGCAAATTTCGATAGGGGACATTAAACTATCTGGCCCGGTGTTCGTCTCCTCCTCGCTGGCTATTCCGTGCCTGTTGGGGACAGACTTTTTGGCCAAATTGCCCATCAAAATTCTGATTGACCAGCAATGCATCGAGCTTCCATCGGGCCGACGTATGACGTTCCTACCTGCCACCCCTGCCGTGCGTGTTGCCTGTGCTACGGTACAGGCGCTTGTTGCTCGGACGGTGCGTGTACCCCCGGGGGCACAGATGTTGGTACCCCTGCGCTTGCGTCGACCGTTCGATAAAGGAGTCTCTGACCGGGGCGTTATTTTGGGACCATCTAGAGCCGGGGTGAGTGGGCCAGATCTGGTGACGGCCCAGACTATTGTTAAAGGGGATGGGGACCCGTTTATCGCGGTCCTCAATGTCGGGACACGGACGGCAGTGGTTTCGCAAGGTACCGTGTTCGCACATGCGGTTCCGGTACCTGCGGAAACGCCGATCATTGGCCAGGTGGCCACCGATTCTCAAACGCGATTAGCCTCAGACGCTGACGAGGTTTGGCTGGATGCGTTGTGTGCTGAGTCACCTGACCTGTCTGACGCACAACGTGCTAGATTACGCGCCTTATTGCGAGAATTTTCCGACGTCTTCAGTAAACACAAATACGATATCGGATGTACCAAATTGCTACGCCACCATATTGACACCGGTGACAACGCTCCTATCCGCCAAAATCCTTTTCGGTTAAGTCCCGCCGAAAAGGATCATGTCAAATCGGCTGTAGATGACATGTTGAAATCGGACATCATTTCTCCCTCGACCAGCCCTTGGGGTGCACCCATAGTGTTGGTCAAAAAGCACGACTGGTCCCTAAGGTTCTGCGTTGATTTCCGGCGATTAAATAAGATCTCGGTGGCCGATGCTTATCCGCTTCCTCGAATGGACGAATCGCTGGATGCCCTCGCGGGATCGCGATTCTTTTCCACTTTGGATTTGCTCTCAGGATTTTGGCAACTTCCCTTGGACGACGAATCCAGGCCCAAAACAGCTTTCCGAACGCCGCACGGCCTCTTCCAATTCAATCGCTTACCCATGGGATTACACTCTGCTCCCGCGACGTTCCAGCGCCTGATGGAATTGGTCCTCGCTGGCTTGCAATGGGAGGTGTGTTTGATTTACCTGGATGACGTTATCGTATTCAGTAAGACGTTCGAGGAACACCTTGATAGGCTTCGGGCCGTCTTTCTCAAAATGCGCGCTGCTAATTTGAAATTCAAGCCACAAAAGTGCCATTTGCTGCGCGAATCTGTTAAATATTTGGGTCACATCGTCGGCCGGTCAGGTATCTCAACCGATCCCGCCAAAACGCGTTGTGTCAGCTCCTGGCCTATTCCCACCTCGGTGGGGGAGGTTAGAAGCTTCATCGGCTTTGCTTCATATTACCGCTGGTTTGTTGCGGACTTTGCTTCCATCGCTAAGCCACTACATGCCTTGACGTCAAAAGGGGTCAAATTTCATTGGGGGCCGGTGGAGAACGCCGCTTTTGTCTCTCTTCGGGATGCCCTGGTGGGGGCCCCGCCGTTAAGCTACCCCGATTTTTCCATGCCGTTCGTGCTCGACACGGACGCAAGCAATACCGGGATTGGAGGCGTGCTGTCACAAATTGTGGGTGGCGTGGAGCGCGTTGTGGCTTATGGTAGTAGAGTACTGTCCCCGGCCGAGCAGCGGTACTGCGTCACCCGCCGCGAACTGTTGGCTATCGTGTTCTTTATCCAACAGTACCGGCCATATCTGTACGGCCGGCATTTCACCGTCCGTACAGATCATGCAGCGTTGCAGTATGCCCTACGAATTAACCAGCCATCGGGGCAGTTGTCCCGATGGCTCGAGATCATGCAGGATTTCGATTTTGAGACAACTTACCGGAAGGGGATTCGCCACACCAACGCCGATGCCCTATCACGCCTGCCGATCGCCCCGGATTGCACTTGTTTCTTGGGTTCGGGCCGTTGCAAATCGGCAAGTGACGGCCGGGATCGGGTTCTTGCGGCCGCAGTTGATACTCCTTCGGACGCTGGTCCTATTTCGGAGGGTGGGAGTGATTCCCTACTTGGCTTGTCAAGTACTGAGTGGGGTCGCCTCCAAATGGAGGATGCGACCCTCCTGGCGCTACGACGTCGCGCGGAAGGATCAGGTCAAGGGAAGTCGGGCGTTGACTCATGGGGGTGGTGCCAGGGCTTACTCATGCATTGGGACGGGACGATCCGCCGTCACAGGCTGGTGGTGCCTTCCACGTTGAGGGGTAGGGCTGTATGGGCTGCTCATGAACGGCTCCTGCACCTGGGTACCCTCAAAACACTTGCCATGCTCCAGCTTAATTACTTTTGGCCGGGCATGGCAAGAGACGTGGACGATCTGCTGCGGTCCTGTACCCAGTGTGCACAACGGAAGCCGCCGGCGAAGGGAGCCAGTCCACCGCTCCAGTCCATTTCGGTCACCCGGGTTAACGAGCTGGTCGCCCTTGATATTTTGGGACCGTTTCCTTCCACGCCGAGGGGTAATAAGTACCTGCTGGTTGGCGTGGAATATTTCACGCGATGGCCTATGGCTTGGCCCCTCGCCAACCAGTCCGCAGCGGCCGTTGCGGAGGCTTTTGTTCAGGGCTACGTCCTCGACAAAGGCGCTCCGGAACGGTTGTTGACCGATCAGGGAAAGAATTTCACTAGTACCCTTTTACACGAGGTATGTGGCCTTCTGGGTACAAAGAAAGTTCGTACCTCGCCTTACCATCCACAAACGGATGGGATGGTGGAACGCTTGCATAGGACTCTTACGTCCATGCTATCCCACCAGGTATCTGAGTCCCAAAACGATTGGGATCTACGGATCGGGGGAGTCCTGGCGGCATACAGGATGGCTCCTCACGCGGCGACCGGGTTCTCGCCATTTTTTTTGATGTATGGTCGCGAGGTTGACCCGCCTGTCGCGACTCAGCTGACGATTGCCGCGCCTCATGCTAAGTCGAAAATCGCCGACCATGTTAAATTTAACATCCTTCGCTTGGCGGAGGCACGGCAGGCGGCCATGCAAAACTCTGACTCTCGCCAGAAACAAAACGAGAGATTGCGGTCGCGCCGGACTCACACGCACGAATGGCACCCGGGCGACCGAGCATGGTTGCACTGCCCTCAGGTGCCATTGGCCACCTCGGCTAAGTTGTTGCGACCATGGAGGGGCCCCGTTGAAATTGTGCAGGTTGTGCGGCCTCAATGTGTGCGCATTAAGTGGGGGAAGCGTCGGTGGTTTGTGCACCCTTCACGGTTAAAGCCATTTTTTGCTCCGCACGCTTCCTCCCACGTAAATGGCCGAACATGTGGGGAGTCCTCTGACTCCGGGGGGGCGGGATCGATGCCAGCCTCTGATCCACTAATGACTGTCCCGTCTTCAGGAGCCCCAGGACTGAAGCCCTCTGGGCTGCCAGCCTCCCCCGTGGGGGGCGGCGCTGGCACGTCCGGGAAACCGGACGACCAGGCACCTGCTGATGCGACACCTGCCACTGACTCTACCAAGCCGGCCCCTTGTGACGGGCCCGCTGCACGGACTCGCGCCAAAACGCGCCGGTTGTTATGATTAGCTTTCCGCGCGTGTTCCGTTGCTGCGGAACCCGCTCATTGTATATATGTTTTTTTAATGGTTGTATGTGTGTGTAATAACGATGACCACGCTATCTGCTTGTTGCTTGCTGTCCATGTAAGTGTGTGCGTGTGTTGGGAATGGACGGAGAGTCTGCTGTGGTTGCTGAGTTTCAAAGGGAGTGTGTGCGCTGCTGCGTGGAGTTGTTATCTTGATGGTAAAGTTAATTATTAACGTGGGAGCGTCGGGTATCCTGTGCTGTACCATCTCGTGGGTCACCGTGCGCGATGGGCTTAATTGAAAAAAAAAATGTTTTTTTTGGGCTGTATTATGCTGCGAGGTGCTGTGTGCGATGCGGTCGTTGCATGAGAGGGAATAACTGTGTTGTGGTTGAAAAGTTACGACGGGATTGATGGTGTGTTGGTCGCCTGCAGATTTGCTTGCTATTGTACTTCAATGTACGCGTGTGATCGCGATATGCTGATTGCATGTGCTGTTATACCGTTCTGTATATGTGTTGCGGTTCCGGGTGGGGGGTTTTTTGTTTTTTTTTAGGGAACCATCGGTTGATGTTACGCTTGTTCTTGTTATTGTTACTGTTACGAGGCACACGTGTATTGACGGTGTTAATCTTTATTCTTGGGGGTTGAGGGATTGTTGCAGCCGGGACGGCTGCGAGCTGTACAGGGGGGGGGTGATGTAGGGGTTATTACGGGAGAAACGGCGGACAACAAACACAGGGCTGTCGGCACTCACATACACGGGGGGTCACACCGACGTCCGCATCAGTTATTGCCCACGCCCCCAGCCCTCGGAGGCGATCCCTATAAAAGGTGGAACCCAAAGAGCTCGAGGCAGTTGGACACGAAGCTGACCAGTGAAGATCCAAGACTCGGAGATTAGGCCCTGGGACTCCCCGGTCTCGCCGTCCTTATAAGGGCCGAGCCGGGTAAGCCAGTGGCGCGGCCCAAGAGCTTCCAGACCGCTGCCCTTATCAGGGCAAGGCTGGTTAGCTGGTGCCGAGATCTGTGCTTGCCAGGGCCAGATCAGTCAGCCTCCCGTAGCCCAGTAGAGGAGGACTGGGGGACAGGACAGAGGGCTTAGTACTAGGGTGGGTTTCCCATAGTACGGGTGAAGGGGCCGATACCCCTTCAACTATTGTATCTGTCCCGGAGTTAATAAACAGTGTGTCTCAACTTCCTCATCGTCTCCTCATCAACTTACTACACATGCTGTCCGAAAATTTAAAGTCTCACATAGACATCCATTTGTCCGGCGCCCCGCATGAAACACATTGAAAAACATAGAAAATAGTTGACCGATTAAAGCCAGTTTTTATTAAATGCTGATGCTTTTCTTACTACCAGCCAGCACATCGTATGAAAAAAATATTTTATTTATGTATTTTTATATAAATTTTGTATATGTATATTTCTTGAATATTGATGGGGGCGGCGCCCCTGCGCCCTCTATTGACGAGCCGCCACTGGTCTAGGTAGTTTTTCAGTAATAATGCCCATTTCATCGTTCTGGACGACGCCTGTGATAGGGTTATGGGTATAAAAGTCATGGTAACTACAACTAAACTGCTACTCCGCAAAGGTTCACCATAGAATATGTCCCACACACGTGGAGGATTACAAAAATCATTACTAGACTTTGCCACCTCAGGTGGTACCAATAAGTGATTTTTTTTTTGGTCTGGGCCCATGGACTAGTAGTAGCACTAAATATACTAATAGGGGTTTTTCCCCTTTTTTCTGGCCTTTTGGCGTCATCTGGTCGAACACCATATGAGACTAGGCTCTAAAGAAAGCTGTCTCTGGTGTGGACCAATCAGTTTCAAAGACAATGCATAAATTATCAGAGTATTGTTTTTTGTTTGCATTTGACTGCAAGTATTGTGGTTAATGTAAGCATGATTCCTTGCAAAAGGTGTCAGTTTTGTTGCCAGAAAAAAGGGGAAAACCCCTATTAGTATATTTTTGTACTGGCAAAGGAGGTCCCATGATGTAGTAGTAGCACTGCCTGCACCATCGACGGCTGCAGGGGCGGTTTCTTCATTAGGGCGATTGGGCGACGCACCACCAATGTCATTCAACCACAGAGTCACGCTAGCCGTCACTGTGCCTTTGGATATAGTCCAATCAGCGTCATGTCACGTTCTGTGGAGTACCGCCTCTTTTTGGGCGATTTCACTCCGGCTGAGAATCGCCCCGAGTGGCCCCATAGACTTACATTCAAAGATGTTTTTTTTCGAACGGCGGGCGCTGCAATGCATTCTCTATGGCTTCCGGGAGGGCTCGCCCTAACGTGCTTACGTCATCATACGTAAGCACGTTTCATCCAACAATATAATTTGTCGCCACCTAGTGGAATCTTAAATAAAAGAAACTTGAGTGGATTGTCTTAATAGTGAGTATAGAAACAAACAAGATGTATTGTAAGAGTCACTTTATTTTTCATTAATATTAAAGAAGTGAAGTTGCCTTTACATGCTTAAGCTGTTAATTTATCCATTGCATGGGTGGACCTTATCCTTATCAATCATCCAGACATTTGCCCCCCCTGAGAGATTTTGCAGGAGCCGCCACTGGACGGCTGCACTGAACTCTTTCTGACCACCCCGTGTGCACTCCCAACCCGCTGCTGCCCCGCATTTGTGTGCCCATCTATTGGTTTAAAACGTCCTTGGGATGCAGTCGTATTTAGTCAAAAGTATCTGAAGTGGTTTCGCGCTCAAATGAGCATTGAGGCGGCACACGTCTGAGCCAGTGGTGGAAATTCCTCATTCTCACGGCAGGGGCGAGTTTTTTTAATAGCACAACCACTTTTGAATTCTACACAAAGTTATCTTATCGACCACGGAGCGAGCCATGGAGGGCTGAGCCTACTCCAACTAGGAATGTAACTTGTGACCTTCCGATTGTGAGCTCTACCACTGAGTCACGTGACCGGATGTGGCTAAATCATATCAACAGTTGCCGGTTAGGAAACCCAGATGGTTGATATAGGGTTTGGCCAAATTATATTCAATATATAATAAAAACAGATTAATCAAACTTCAACACAGGATGTGCACAGCTAAACAACTCAAAATTAAACAAAGTAAACCCAAACATCCTATATTTAAAAAAGCAGAACAGAGGCAACCATACAACACGTAAATTGTTGTTCTCCTTGAATTTTGTTTGTTACTTTATTGAGATTTGTTTGCATGGTCTTGCTTTTTTTATTTGAGATGTAATTACATTTCTTGACACTTTAATTTGCTTGTAAACATCTATTTCCACAGAGAGAAAGATATGTTTTTTATATTGGGACTTAAAATGCCAGGCGTTGTTTTCCAAGCTGGATCGGTATTGCACGAAGAGCTGAATTTGGAGATCGTTTGCAGATAACCCTCCGTTTAACACGTAATCTGGTGTCGCCTGATGAAGCTCTATATAATTACTAGCACAACGTCGTACTCAGATTGTAAATGTTGTGGCTTGGCTCTCCAACACACCGGTGTGCTGTACTAGTGACGAATTGGCCACGTTCTGTTTACATGACAACCCTTACTAGTTGGCTGTGTCGGGTGGTGGCGAGTTTTAACGACACATTTATATATTTACGCGATCTAACCCAAAAAACATCTATTATGGAGATGACACTCCGTTGGCCATGCACTGCAGATCTTACACATGCTCACACCCATGCAGCCTCTGCTAACAATACCGCGTTCACCATTGCCACCATCAGCCATGGTCAATCCACTGCTGGATGAAGGGCTCCCGAAGCCGTTGGCATCCCTCGCGATTCTGCGATTTAACAATCCACCCAGCACTTGCACACGCGTCGATGTCATTTCTCCACGTCGTCAGTGGACGTCCCCCTTGAAGTGGGAGTACCCCGCACACAACTCCGAACGCACGCGACTGTTGCACCCGTTTGCACTGCTCGAGTGAACAGAGGCTTCTGCGTGTGTGTATGTTGAACTTCTTTCGCACCGTACGCAGCCAACCGTGCTAATCGGAAGGACAACGAACCAAACGCAAAAGGCAATTTTGAACAAAGGAGTTTTCAGTCGAGATTTAAAAGTGCACAGGTCCAGTGGCGTCCTAATTGTCGAAAGGAAGAGCGTTCCAGATGGCCGCAGAAGCACATACTGAACGCGCGCTTGGCAGTGATTCAATAAACCTGCCCCGTTGCTTCAACTGCCGCGCCAGGAGATCGCATCGAAGCGGCGAACTCTGGATTGTGCCAGCAACCAAAATTGGCTACCTTGAATTTAGCCAAAATCGTGTGTTTTGTTTGTGACAGCGTGCACGCTGGCAGTTGGGCACACAAGCACGAACAACACAGATCTCGACACAATCTCTCATCATTTTAGGATGCGGTGTGAAATTTCGTGCCAACAACAACAACAACCCAGTGCTTCATGGGCGGGGCTGGTTGGCGGGCGGGAGTATCAAGTCAACCACAAACGATTGCTGTGCATACGCAGAGCACGGTGTGTGTGTGGGGGCGGTGATGCGTGTGCCACGTGTGGTATTTGTTGTGACTGTGAGAGCCGTGTTGCGTAACTTTGTCGCTAGCTGTCAAGGCCGCCCGTCCCTTGAGAGTTTGGTAAGGAAGCCTCCTGTCATGCATTATATATTTACTCTTAATTCTTGTCGGCCGCGAGTTGCACAGGACAGTCGTGGAACAATGGAAAGGCGTGTATTTATAGCAGCCGCGTCATCATGTACAAAGTACACACGTGGTATATTTTAAAAAAATATTCACATGAAATTCTTGGTTTCCGAGGTTTCATGTTGACTGTTATGCTGTCGTGGTGGAATAGTCAGCACACTAGATTTGCAATTTAGTGGTCGCCGGTTCGATCCATTTTAATTTCCTGGAACGGCAGTTCAATGAATGATCAAGTTTCTGAAATCCACCCAGAAGTTATAAATGGGTGCACCACGGTTTGCCCATCATTGGCCGGTTGCGTGTGGTGGGGCAAAGTGTCGGATACTGCCACCGCTTCCAAAACAGGCCAGTTTGGAAGAGTAGGCCAATGAACCCTCTTCTTAGGGTTCTCCGGTGTAGAGACACTTTCGCCAGCAAGGCTGCACTTTTGCCTTTTATGAAAATGCTAGTTCGGCCAAAGCTCATGACATGGGCAGAAGATGAACATGTCGTTGGGAGTTACACCGCATCTTATGGTACCTTTTATGAAAGTGAATGCCAATAGCCATGAAAATGTAAATATACGCCAGCGGTCTGAGTACAGTGCAGCTTAACAGATGCCTGATTATTGTTACAATCATCATCGCTATCATCATCTTCAGAAGCCACAAATTGTAAACGAATTTCTTTAGAACTGCTTTTTGGATTTATTTAGTTTTCCTTCCCTCCGCACCTCCGATTAGCAAGGTTGGCTACGTATGGTGTGAAAGAAGTTCATCACACATACAAGTGGCTTTAACAATACGCCCCCTCGTTTGCAATGTCTAGGATATGCGCGTGGACACTTATCTGCCCTTCTTGTCAATCCACCTGCTGGATGAGGGCCTCCCCAGATGCCATGCATGTCGTGGTGGGGCTATGTTGACTATACGTCACGGTTGATGAAGGTTAGGGGAGTGTAGACATTGAAAGCGTAGTACAGTACAACACTCGATTTTTGTTTTGCTGTACGCTGCTCCATGCCGACAATGTCGACCCCCAGTAGTAGTTCATGAAAAAACGTCCACGATAGAGCAAGAGACGTCAAGTGTGATGTCAGGATTTTTACGTGTTGGTCATTTATTTCCCCAAGGGGCTTGGGCCAAACTTTTAATTAATTCACACCCAAAATGTGTGTGTGTTTTTTAACAACACGGGATCAGGTGAACTTGGGTTCACAGGGCAGAGTACACGATGTGCTGCCATGATGGCGTAACAATATTTTTTTTTGCATGACATTTTGGCACCATTTCGAAGTTCTCACAGGCCACTCCTGGGTGCCTGTGGTATGGCTTCGGTTGTTCGCGCAGCCGCTAGGGCTTAATAAAGCCACTCTCTGCACGGGGGGGGGGGTAGGGAGGGAAGATAAAACATACATCGCACCCTGCCGCTACAGCCAGCTCCTGGCAGCGCAAAATGTAGTTACGCTGTTCGCAGACTTTAGCTTTAACCGCATTGCTGTGCCCACTACACGGCCTATTCCAAAAGTCCATTGGTGGTGCTGGAGCTGTGTGCTGCATTGGAGACTCAAAGCAGAAATTAATAAAAAAAAATGTTTTGGTGGGGGATGGGGGTGGGGGGCACCCATCCCTATAAACGTGACCTTGAAGTGGGGATGAAATGAGGAGCATGTGAAATCTCGGGTTTGGGGGCATGACACGTCAACGTTATCAACTTTAAATGAAGGTTGAACACTGAGCAGAATGAGTAAAGATGCGATTGGCTTGTGTCCATCGTGCACTCTGCTCCAGCTCATACCCTCCTGTATATGTGAGTGTACGAGTGAAAGGCTGCAATGTCCATTGCGTGTAATCAGCGATTCTAAACGTGTTTTGGCTACTGGTAATTTAGTTTTAACCGAGTAAACCCCCCTTGCCTGACCCAACATGGTTGTCTGGGTCGATAAATGCATAAATAATAAACATCAATATTTTAGCCAATTGTCCATTTTGCGAGGTACCCGAACTCGCTCGTAACTGCAAGAGAATAAAAAATAAAATTCAACGGAGGCTCTGCACGCGTGACGTAATTTGTTCCGGCTCTCTGGTTGCTCTTGGAAACCACGTTGTTAACCATCAATGAGTTCAGAAAGGTCTTTCATATCGTTCTCGGTTACCGTATGCATTTAAATGTTATTGCAGTTATTTTATATTGGGAGATTCATGCGTGATTATTCACCAATGACTCTAATAGATTTGAAGCTTTCGTGACTGCAAGGATTCATATTCTTAGGTTTTTTCGGTAAAGTCACATAGGTAAAAAATTTAAATTAATAAAAGTAAAATAAAAATAACATAAAAATCACGACGTTTCGGAGGCAACACAAGCTTCCGTCTTCAGATGGAACCGCCACACAATTTTAATTTTTAAACTACGTGACTTTACCAAAAAAACCTAAGAAAAATTACTCTCATGTATGGTATAATTTCACACATTTATAAACCACCTTATGTACTCCCTGGGGCATTGCCACATAACCCCAGGGGTCCACGTATCCATGTTTGAGAATCACTGGCTTACATTGCACCTATTTTTGTACCAACATTTTTTATCGCTTAACCGCAAGTAGTTATCTGCCCGGGTCCTTCCCCTCCCCACCGATAATATTCAGCTGGGGGAGGGCCCTTTCAAATGTCCAGAGATGAGAGGAAAGATACAGGCAGGAGATATCGATGTACCTTGTTAAAGAAATGTAGACATGTCGTAATATCGTGAGGTGAGGAAGGTACGATTTAGTCAAGATAGTGATAAGAGACAGGGCAATTGTATTTTGATGATCATTAACTTTTTTGTTATAATGTTTATGAGGATTTCAATTTGAACGGATGTTTAACGCACCTCACGCCTGGCACAGCAACCTAGAGCGGCCAGTTGAGAGACGTGGCTCTCAAAGAAATACAGATTCAGATTAGCGAGAGGAAAGAGATAAACAAGGCAGAGCGATGAAAGAGCAGTGAACGCGAGATACAGATGTCTTGAGATGAGAGAGACGAACGAGACAGAGGTACGGATCGGTGATCACGCGTACAGACGTTGTGTTGTCGGGACCTCGTGATGTCACGTGGCCCACCAGCACACGCCAATTCTACTTTGTATCCCACCAGAAAATATAGTTTCAGGAGAACCCTGTTGTACATCATGTGATGCCAATTTTTTTCTTTCACGTTGGCCATTTATACCGGCACAACACAACACCCCTGGACAAAGGGGCACACATAGCGACGTATAATGTGGTCCTGTAAATTCATATTAATCTTGACAAGTGTTGGCCACTGCAATACAATCGGAGAATATGTTTATGTGTCGGTGTGGGTGAAGAATGCACAGCGGTGGTTGCGGTGGTTAGCGCACCGAGTTACGAACCCACTTCAAGCTGAGGTTGATTCCCAGCCACGGCTAACGTCAGTGGCGAGTGATGTCAGGACTGGTCCTGGGCCTCCCCTAAGTTGACTTAGCCTAAAATGTGTAATTGGTGTGATGTGTAAACAACAGAGCTGGAGAGACGAAGGCAGCCAGGTGTGGAAGTTGTTTGGTCATGCTTCTTTTTGTTGTTGTGGCTTTAATGTAACAAAATGTGGGCGCCTTGCAGCGTGATGCAAGACTCGCTCAACCCGGCATCTCAGTTCACGAGCAACAGTCCCGACGCAACTGAAGCATATCAAATAAGGGGGGTGCGGTGAAAGATATGGAAAGGAGCCCGCTGCCCCAGCTTTGTTTGACTATACTTCACCACGGCGGTCAATGCGAGTTGGTGATGGGAGGAAGGGGAAAGGGCACGTCACTCGCCAACGATGTTAGCCGTGGCCGGGAATCAAACTCAGGTCGCTGGGTTTATGGCGCAGTGCGTGAACCGGCATGCCTCGTCTCCACCCCAGGCATTTCATAATAAATCGGTATTGCTGCCAAATCGCAGGCTGTTGGCACAGCTATAGACATCATGTACTAACTTTATGTGTACAATGGCATTTTTTATTATATATATCTTTTTTATTGTGCCGACTTTTTTTTACTTTCGGTGATGTCAATGCATATTTATATATGTGTGCACGCGTTTGAATCCATTTGCTTTTTATTATTTTTGCGTTAAGTGTAAATCGAGCCTATTTAAGGGGGCTCTGTTGTTTACAGCCAATAACACTTTTATAATGGGCGATTATAATTAAACTCTGGAAATATGGGAGCACAATAGACCACTTTTTTTAAGTGTTGTTAGATCATGGGACATTACTTGAAATGGTAAATAATTGTTATGTCATGGGAAATGTGTTGTTTCCCTCACATTTCTCCACACAAGTCTCAAACCAGCAAAGGAGAAAGCATACTTTTAGAAAACATTCTAAACGGTTCAACATATCTTTCGAACTGATTACACGTCTTTCAAACTTATTTTTGTCTTCAGTTCCTCCGGTTGGCTACGTACGATGCGAAAGATGTTCAACATACACACTCGTGCAGAGAGCATCCTTGATCTCCTCACTCACAGGAAATCAATCAATAGTGAATACATCATTACATTTTGACTAAAAATTTTCATGACTGCAGGAATTGAAATTCTCGTTTCTTTCGGTAAAGTCACGTAGATAGAAAATAAAATAACAGAAAATAAAATTAAAAAATAAAATAATACATTGAAAATAATAAAAGCAAAAAACCCAAGACGTTTCGATCGCAACAAAGGCGGTTTTCATCAGGCGGTTTTCATCAAGCGAATGAAGACCGCTTGTGTTGCGATCGAAACGTCGTGGGTTTTTTGCTTTTATTATTTTCAATTTATTTTATTTTATCATCAGTCATTTTTATTTCATTTTCTGTCTAAGTGACTTTACCGAAAGAACCAAGAATATGAATTCATCATCATCATCATCACCATGTGGGACAACGATAAACATCCCACCACCTGCAACCCCATTGGCCCCTTGAGGCTGTTGGTGAAAGTGCTGTTCGTGAGCACCGGTGGAGACCCTGATGGGACGGCGTGGCCAGAACCACGCACGGTCCACCATCATCTCTCACCACCAGTGTCACCGTGTGACCTACGGGTGACCTTCGAAATTATTCATATATTCGTCCCGGACGTTGCGCTTAAGAGGAAATCGCATTCAGGTCACCGGGTTCGTAGCGCAAGTTCGCCTAGCCACTCCACTACCACTACCCCCCCCCCACACACACACTCTCTCACACGCAATATGTCTACACATTATCTTAATTTGAATCGGAGCTGGCCACATCACGTGGAGCTATCGTTTAGCATGAATAATAATGAGGACGCTGTGCAGCAGTGTAACGACTAATTTTGTACTTGAGCAGAGGAGATTGGTACACATAGAGAGGACGTACGGTGTGGGCACACGAAACCCGTGGTTTGTCATCCGTCGGTGGAATGTCTGACCCTTGTGGTTTGGCAAGCAAAGACACGAGTCGTGTTAAATTTCCCAGGCTTGCCGACAGACCATTGTGGTTTGTTTTTATTGCTCCGACGCGTTCCCGTTGTCGAACCGCGTGCTGTCAGACGTGCCGGGGGGACGTCGTTAAAAAACAAAAACAACCTTTCGAGCAAACATCGGGGATACCGTGGGGGACAACTTCGTCGTCGTCGGCGTTGTTGTTGTTGTCGTTGTTGTTGTTGTTGTTGCCGTCCACCCAAACGCATCAAGAAGATCGCAAGGGCTTGTGGACGCCGTCCACGTTGTTGTGTCTTGCGTTCGCTACTTCTATTTAAAGCTTTCGTGACTGCAGGGATTCATCTTCCTGGTTCTTTCGGTAAAGTCACGTAGAAGGGAAATAATAAAATAATAAAAATAAAACATAATAAAATAATTCTCACGACGTTTCGGCCACAACGCAAACAGCCGTCCTCAGGTGAAGAACAGGTCTGTCAGAAATACGCTGTCTGTTGTGGCCGAAACGTCGTGAGAACTATTTTATTTTGTTTTATTTTTTTATTTTTTTATTTCCCTTCTACGTGACTTTACCGAAAGAACCATGAAGATTCGCTACTTCTGTTTTCCATATGCTCCCCCACGCACTGCTGGAACCTCTTAAAGTTTACACAAAACAATTTTAATACATGTATTGGGTTATTCATGTTGTTGTTTTGCACTGGAGGGATGCTTTTACCATTTTCTCGCTGGGGCATGTCACGACAGAAAACGAACTTTGTTCCGTCCGCTCCATTAAGCAATTCACAATGCACAAAGTGTCACGTGAAACATTTCCTGCACTTGCGTGGCAGATTCTCCGCAAAGGTTAAAATGTTTGAAGTGTCTTTGAGAGTCGAAGAGTTAACTTTTGCTCTACGCATTGCGTGCTGTTGCCCCCCCCTAAAAAAACCACTCCACCACCCACAAGCCCCCCCCCCCCCCACCACTATTCATTTGATTAATTACATCCCTGACCAACGAGAGACCGCGCTTGTTCAAGAGAGACAATGCCGCTTTCTTGAGTGCACATGTTTGTGCCTGTGCTATTCGTGTAATCGTTCATTTATATATTTAAAAAAATAGGACGGAACATTAGCCGAGCGGCTTTTGACGATTTAAAATAAACACGCGGGCGGGCAAGTTGTCACCACTTCGCTTATTTTATGCACGAGATAATAAATAAGCAATAACACTTTACATTTTTTTTACAGCGCTTTGTCGATCCATTGCTGCAGGCAGTGCGTGTTGCTCATGTATGTACGAATGTTGAACTTCTTTCGGACCGTACGTAGCCAACCGCGCTAATCGGAGGTGCGGGGGGTAAGGACAACAAACTGAACCCAAAAGCAGTTCTAAAGAAATAAGTTTTCAATCGAGATATGAAAGTGCATCGCTCCAAATATCGGAAGAAAGAGCGTTCCAGACGGCCCCAGAAGCGCACCTGAGAGCGCGCGATGCAGTGGCCGTCCTTGTTTGATGGCCAGCCAAACGCTGCTGCGAGGATGACCGGAGTTCACGTGATCATGTATGCTCCTTAACGAGATCAGCGTTATTTGACAATACTTCACCACTGCCGGTCAGTGTGGGTTGGTGAACGCTGGCGGAGGGGGGGAGGCAGCCAGAACCGGTTAAGACGTCACCACCGGTCACATTAGGAGCAGTCCATAAATGACGTCACGCACCTGGGGGGGAGGGAGTCAGACATTTGTGACAATGTGTGACGGGGGGGGGAGACTTTTTAATAAATGTTTTCTCCAACATCAGAGTGCAGCACCACATTAAATACGCACTACAATGACAATAGTTTAAAGCGATTTGAAGCATGTTTTTTGGGGGGGGGGGGGCAGAACTTTGTGACGTCATATTTGAGGGGGGTCTGACTTTTTGTGACGCCGTGTGACGAATGGGGGGGGGGGGGGGGGTCAAAAATCGTCCAAAATCGCGTGACGTCATTTATTGACGGCCCCTTAGGCGCGGCGAGGACTCAAGCTCAGGTCGCCAACTCTTCATAGCGCAGTGCCCAACATCTGCCACCCCTCTGTCTCTGTCACGCACCCATCCAAACGGTGCTTGCCCTAGCGGTCTACGCGGGAGAAATCTTCCTCTTTGCGCCTACTGGCGTGCGTGCACGCGCGTGCACGAACAACGGTCACAGCTTTCGGAAGGAGCGGCCGGGTTTGCGTCTCTTCGTATTCATCTGGGGACACTATTTGTGTACAGAATTCCTGGAGGATAGGACAAAAGAAAACCCCCACCACGGCTCTCGAAGCCTCTTCTCCGATGAGATGAAAAGCTTACGCGGAGGCGTACGTCCGTCAGGTTGCGCGCGTCTGGGTGCGCACGTGTCATGTTTCCCCCGCCCCCCTACTAGACATCTGTGAAACAAGAGCTTCATAGCTCATCGGATTCCCCCAGTCTAAATAAAGATTGTGATTGTGATTCATCAGTACATGCGCTTCCTGGAGGACCTGGGCCGGCGGCTCAAGGTGGAGGAGCTGGGAGTGGACGTGGGCTTGGACCTGCAGTTGGAGGCAATGCTGGCGCGGGCCGACCACCTCGCCAAGCTGGAGTGTGACTCCACAGCCGACGGAAAGACTCTGCTCTACAGCCTGCAGCGCAAGGTGTCTGTCTGCTTGACGCGCAGCGGCAGTCGGTTTCCGCGACCAATGTTATTCATGGTTAAGATGTTTTTTTTCTGGGTTAGATCGCGTAAATATGAACGTGTAATTAACCCACCATCGCCCGACACAGCGAATCAGTAAGGTTTGTCACGTCATCAAAACGTGCCGATTCGTTACTGGTTCAGCACTAATTGGCTGTGTCGGGTGGTGGTGGGTTCACGACACATTCACATTTACGCGATCTAACCGAGGAGAAAAAAAACGTTTGCGTGGCTGTGGTGCTGGTAGCCCATGGTGATGATCGTGACGGTGGTCGCGACGACGTGATGATCGTGACGGTGGTCGCGATGAGGTGATGATCGTCACGTGACGGTGGTCGTGACGACGTGATGATCGTGAGATGTTCACCTGGGCCATAGGAGGGCAGTGGAGGAAGGGGAGTGGGTGGGTGGGGGGCAAAATATTTGCCACAACTACTCACATTTTTTAGATGGAGAGCGTTTTTGAGATTTCTCATGAATGTGAAATTGTGAGAATGTGAAATTGTGGATAATTAGTTTACAATTGTGTCGTTGCATGTTTATGTTCAGGTGCGTGTAATATCACGTAATGAAAACCAAAACTATCGACTTTATTACAGTGTACACGATTTGTCCCCCTCTGATGATTTTCAGCTCAGTGCACCGCTGCTGATGACATCGTGATGATGATGATTGTGTAAGAATTCGTAAACAAAAACATCACTTGGAATTTTTTTATGACGATGGTGATTATAACGATAATAACGATATCCAACTGTTTCACCAAACAATAAGACGCAGATTTCCCCCCCCCCCCTCGCAAATACTCTGCCCATGTTTACATACCTCACCAGATACTGATTTAAGGCTACCTAGGGGAGACTCAGGAACATTTCAGATAATCACCACTGACTTTAGCCGTGGACGAGAATGGCACTCTGACGAATGGTGACTGCCTTCGTGTAGTACTCGCTTTAACAGACTGTTGGCGCAAGTGCTATTAGCGAGCACCAATGAAGGTTGGCACGGCACACGAGGAGGTGGGTGGCCAGCACCACGTCCGCCCGCCTTTGTCTCCCCAGTGCTGATGTTTACACACCACACTCATTAAAGAATGAGTCGACCTACGGGAGGCCCAGGGCCAGTGCGGATAATCTCCACTGTGTTGGTCGTAAGCAGGAATCGAATTAGGGTTTGGCTGGATTTGTAGCACGGCACGTGCACACTATCCACTGCGGCCGTCGCTCCCCACGCACCAGGTCTTGCCCTCTTCTCGCGCGGCCGATGTATATGCGGAGCAAACAACTGCACAAAATCGAATGCCAGGCAGGATCCGAGCGCATCGCCATGATGTCTCCCCGACCAGGTGAAGGCCCAGAAGGAGAAGCTCCAGAGCAAGGAGCTTCACCTGGAGATGCTGCGCAAAAAGGTGTCGCAGCTCGAGGAGGAGCGAGGCACGAGGACGGCGCTGGCCGTCGAGCGCGACGACGCCAACGCCGCGCTGCACAAACTGCACCGGCGCTCCGAGCGCCTGCAGCAGCAGCTGGACGCTGCGCGCACCGCCAACACGGAGCTCAAGGCCCAGCTGGCAGACGCGCACGGCCTCAAGGTGAGCAGTGGAGGGAGGGCTGGCGCAGTGCTAGCGACTGTAACCTCTGAGCGAGAGGTATCTGGGTTCGATTCCTGACTCGGGCGCCACCTTTTCACGTGGGGTTTGTATGTCCTCCCAACCTCCCCTTCATTTGTTCTGCAGAGTGTGACTGTGTGAGAGTGTGTGAATGGGAAGCCGTAGTAGTGTTTATGGGGAGCAGGAATCTACCCGAGTTCGATTCCCGCTCATGGCCAACACCAGTGACGATTATGTGAACCGGTCCTGGGCCTCCCCTCGGTCGATTCAGCCTCAAATGAGTACCTGGTGTGGTGTGTAAACATCGCCACTGGGGAGACAAAGGCGGTCAGGCGTGGTGCTGGCCACTCACCCCCTCGTGTACCGTGCCTGCCTTCATAGGTTACTTGCCCCAACAATCTGTAAATGCTACATGGGGGATCTTTGTTCTCCTTCTGTTCTGCATGGGTGACCTCCACGTTCTCACGTTTTACTCCCAAAGCTAAAAACTTGCAATGTTATGTAATTGGTGTTTGCCAAACATCCAAATGCAGGACCCTCCTGAAAAGCAAGAGTTTCCAGACTTTTTCCTGGGGGAATAAGTACAATATGGGGTGGGGGGGGTCAATAAATACATTTACAATATAGCAGGCCTGCCACCTCTCAGCTCACGGCCCACAAGTCAGATATGGCCCACAACTTCATGTCACACAGCCCATGGCCACATTAGTTCCACCACTTCGAAACAGCCCACAATGTGATGTACTTATCCCTTTCTTCGCGAAGAGATCTTTGGGTGGTCCCGCGCATTTGTTCGGCACGCCGTCTGACGCCATTACCAGCCCGGTAACAACGCCGGAGAGCCATAACGGCACAAGCCCGCGAAATTTTTTCCGCTTTCGTGTCAGCGCCGTCATGCCACAATGCCACTCGCGGGCTGTGCCATTTCTCACAGTGCCACCCCTTTTTGGCGCGATAACGTCGTTGTGCTCAGCTCGCTGCTTTGCCGCGGCAGCCACCGCTACCTGTGGAATGCGACTATCGCCACTGCTCCGCGTGTCCACGTTAATTGAGGGCTTTATTTTTATATCTAAAGCTTTCGTGACTGCAGGGATTCATCTTCTTGGTTCTTTCGGTAAAGTCACGTAGAAGGGAAATAATAAAATAATAAAAATAAAACATAGTTATAATGTTTTATTTTTATTATTTTATTATTAAATTATTAAAAATAAAACATAATTATTATGTTGTATTTTTGTTATTTTATTACTTCCCTTCTACGTGAATTTACCGAAAGAACCAAGAAGATTTATTTTTCTATTTGAGTGGGGTTTTCTCTTTTACCTCTTCTCGTCTTTTCCCACAATTGTATCCCAATTGTGCGTTCGGCATTGTGCCATGGGGTTGACGTTCAGATCCTGTCGTAGAGCAGCGCAACCCTCGCTCAGCGATGGAACAGCTGACGGAAGCGGATATCGCCGAGACAACTTCTGAGATTCCTCGCCACGTGCATCGCAATAATACACACAACTCATTCATTGGCTGAAAACATCTTAAAATAATAACACCCAAAGAGTCCTACGACTCAGTGTGGCTCTCCTGGATAAATAAGTACGAAATCGTTTTTTTTTTATATATTCGTAGCCAGTCCGAAAGCATGAACCCGCGGGTGGTTGAAGCCAGGATTTGAATTCAGGCTCAGCGCTCTGACCTCCGATCCACCCGGCTGCTTTGTCCCCGTGTTTTTATGACGTTTCTTTCTTTTTTTTTTCCACAAACCGTTGAGGCAAAATAATTGCATACAAATTCAATGTGTTCACTGCCATGTGCAAGCGGGCTGGCTGGTTTGTGTTCTGAGTCACGGCAGCTCATTAACGGATCTAAACATCGTATGTGCATGGCCAAAAATACACGTGTCATTTGAATGAGGCAGGAGGAACACCATTGTGATTTTGTGGTTGACAGATATAGGCCCATACAAGGTCGGTCGAGCATAATGGTTGTAAACTCCTGCCAACATAATGTACTGGCGGATAAAGTGGAATTCACATCGCAATGGAGCTCTCAGGTCAACCCAGTGTTTGTAGACATGGCCTGGATTATTTTGTTCCACCGCTTACAATTCGACCGCATACACTTAGACTGCATACAACACAAATCCATTATCAGAGCCGCACGTAATGGTCGATCAGAAGGGGAAAAAAACTAATAATTCATCACTGCGTTTGTTGATGCCCTTGTACACGTGGATTTGGAAAACAGAATAACACAAAGCAGCTCGGTGCACTTTTTTTTCAAAGGCACAACCGTCGGGCACAGGCCCCAAAGCACCCAATAAGTCAAACGGCACTGTCAGAGTGGACATTGATAAGAGTGTAACGCCTTTCTTGACTTGAGCAAGGTTATTATCGTGAGAGACGACGGTGGGAGGAGGGGATTAAAAATGAAGCACTGTGAGGGAAGAAGCAGGAAGAAGCAGGAAGATAAGTGTTATGACCTGCAGTGTGGCGAGTAGGGTGAGTGGCTATGTTGTTCTGACTTGCAGTGTGGTGAGTGGGTGAGTGAGTGGGTGAGTGAGTGGGTGAGTGGGTGGGTGGGTGAGTGGGTATGTTGTTCTGACCTGCAGTGTGGTGAGTGGCTGAGTGGGTGGGTGAGTGGGTATGTTGTTCTGACCTGCAGTGTGGTGAGTGGCTGAGTGTGTGGGTGGGTGGGTGAGTGGGTATGTTGTTTTGACCTGCAGTGTGGCGAGTGGGTGAGTGGCTGAGTGAGTGGGTGGGTGTGTGGCTATGTTGTTCTGACCTGCAATGTAGTGAGTGGGCGAGTATGTTGTTCTGACCTGCAGTGTGGTGAGTGGGTGAGTATGTTGTTGTGACCTGCAGTTTGGTGGTTGAACAAAGTGTGGGATGAGACAAAATAATCAATCGAAGTCACGCGGAAAATGGAACACGCTTTCACAAGATGCTTTGCGTTTTATGATATTTGTTATCCATAAAATGGCAAATGAAAGAGTAGAAGACAGTACAGTATAGTAAATGTGATGCTGATCTCTTTGTGCAGGGTCTGAGTCTCATCCGCTACGTATGCATGAGTTGTCTCCACGCTCTCCAGTTTCTCCCTTATACATAAATGCCCATAAATGAAATCAGAGGTCAATCATGCCAAATACGTACTTTGCTGAGACTCCCGAAAACAAAGATGGAAAGCATTATAATAAAAGTGACTCGACTTGGAAGGGACTTAAAGAGTTTATTTGACAGAAAGATCGTTACACTCAGTTGGAATATTATCTACCATAGAGCTGATGCTTACAGATGCTCGTAACGATAGGAAATATTCCGAGCCTGTACTAAGGAGCTGTCAAGAGCTCGCAGGAGCAGGCACAGGTTTAATGATATTTTTCTGTGGACACGATAAGGCGCCACGGTGGCGAGATGTTAACTACCTTGCCTGGTATACAGGAGGTCATGGGTAGGATCCCGACCCTGATGTCTGTATGTATTTGGAGTTTGCATGTTCTCCCCGTGGTCGTGAGTGGTTTTTTCTGGGTCCTCTGGTTTTTCCTTCCACATTTATAAACATTCTTTTAGAGTATTTGGCTGCAATACATTTCCATGTGATAAGCCACTTCATTTGTGACCAGGTTGCTTCTGAAAAATAGACTGTATAGCTTAATGGGCCTTACCTGATAAAATAAACAAGTTAATTTGATAGTTTAGTTTTCTAATTTCGCTAACGTCAGCAACCTGTGTTGAGGATTGAGTTTACCACTGCGCCAATGATGAACCGCGCACACGACCCACAACCTTTTCGCTCGGTTCCAAACGTACCACGACTGACGTGTGTTCCGTTGTTCCGTCAACTTTTCCCCGCCCTCCCCTTTGCCATCAAGATACAAACGCTGGAGCAGAACAAGACGATCGCGGAGATGGGACGCTCGATAGACCGCCTGGAGAAGGTGAAGGACAAGGCGTCGCGGAAGGTGGCGTCGTTGCGAGGGCAGCTGGACATGACGGCGGAGGGCGCCCAGGAGGAGATGGAGCGGACACGCGTCCTCCTGGAGGCCACCACGGGAGAGCTACGCACAGTCAAGCGCGCCCTTGAGGAGGTGGCGCGTCGCGAGAAGCAGGTGAATGTGTTTATTGTTAATTGTTTTTTTGCCCTTCTATCTGGCAAACAAAACTGACACCTTTTTTACAAGGAGTCATGTTTGCACAGACCACAATACCTGCAGTCATAATGCAAACAAAAAACATAACTCCGTATGCACTGTCCTTGAAGTTGATTGGTCCACACCCGAGACAGCTTTCCTTAGAGCCTAGTCTCACATGGGTTGGACCAGATGATGCCAAAAGGCGCACAACTCAAAGACTGCAGGTATTGTGGTCTATGCAAACATGACTCCTTGTAAAAAAGGTGTCAGTTTTGTTGCCAGATAGAAGGGTAAAAAAACAATTATCATATTTTTGACTGGCAAATGAGGTTCCAATGGTGTTTATTGTTGTCGTCACTTTTGCGCTTTACCTAACTGAGGGTTAGGAGGTCGGGGGTGACCCTCGTCAGGACTCGTCTCACCACGTGAATGAAACCACGTGAATGAAACTTGAGAAGAAAGTGTTGTTGTTGTTGTTGGGGAGTTTCCCCTGTTTGAATACCGGTTAAGCCAACCCCACTTAAACCCACTCCCAGGTAGCCCCACCCCCCGTTTGTAAAGTGGTATCGCCGAACCTCACAATAATACTATCCAGGGCCTCCCTTGGCTCCTCCCACCCTCAACCAGTATATATACAAAGACTGTTTTCTTGGAATTTCTCTTACTTGATACAGCTATCGTGCTGTGACGGTTCCACCTCAAGACGGAAGCTTGTGTTGCCTCCGAAACGTCGTGATTTTTATTTTATTTTTATTTTACTTTTATTAATTACATTTTTTACCTACGTGACTTTACCGAAAAAAACCCTAAGAATATGGTGGCGCCATGATAACGAAACACAAAAAATACACGGCCTAACACTGAATGGGCATGAGGGTTAACCATGCAGAATAATAACAGCTAAACTAAACTCTAGTCTTACCCCTAAGCTTAGCAAACTAGCAACCAGCCCCTAGTACTAACTCTCCTACTAACCCAATAAAATGAGCCAATCAGTCAAAAGCACTAGCCTTATCCCTAGCTGACTGACCAATCAGCCACGAGCAGAGTACTAATTTGACCTATGACCCAAAAAGACGAACCGAGCATTCACTTGTACTAGCTCTACCTATAACCCATAACCCGAACCAACCTGTCTGCAAGCCCACTTCAAACCTAACATCCCCTTGGGCGTTTTGCCAGGGCCCTCGATTACTTCGTATTTTTTGTTCGTGCTCCACATTTGGTGTGAGCAGCACCATCCCTGCATGTGTAGTAGAGGGTCCCTTAATAGTTATTTTGATTAAAGTATTGATATGAATCATCAGGGATGGGGGTGTGGGTCTCAACAGCTGTACAATAATCACTTCAACGAGTCAATCACGCTGCCCATTGAACCCAATTAGCCGTCTGCAAGGATCTAAGCCCACATAACGAATGTGGAAATTAAACTAACAAGTCATTTAAAAAGACACTTTAAAGAGCCTTGCCTCAGAGAGATTCAGAGTTTGGATGTGCAAGTTGTCTCATCGCGGGAGATGTTGAAACTGTAACATTGGGTTTGTGACGTGGGCAGCATTAGGTACGCGATTTCCAATAGCAGCTTCGCGGCACCAGGTTTCAAAACATGTTTTTAGCAGTTCGGCGAGCTGAGCTGGCACTGCTGAGTTCCTGCGTTCGAAGCCAAGCAGCTGCCTGTGATTTTAAACCGGGTCCTTGAGTGTAGTTATTGATGGTCTCAGACCGGTACACGAAATTACTGCACGCGAAAAAATAATCCATCACGTTGGATTTGGTTCTGCACGTAAATTTGCTAAATCCCTGCTCCTGAGAATTAAAATATTTGGTTTGACTGCCACGTGACGAGCGATACTCTCGTACGCAGAGCGGTGTGGCAAAGCGCTACCCTCTACTGCAGGGGTCGGGAACCTTTTTGACTGGGAGAGCCATAAAAGCCAAATATTTCTAAATATATTTCATTGAGAGCCATATAGTATTTTTTACGTATAATAAATTAAATATGTCTTACTTTTAATGCGACTTCTGGTGCTGCATGGATTTGCTGATGGCCTTGTAGTCTGGTTCATACGACTTGGTGAGGTTGAGCTTCATGCAGGCGTGACCCGTGAAATTTATCTTCAAAACTAATTTCTGTTTACTTTAAAATGACACAGTATTATTAAGCAATATCACAAGTATTTTAAAATCAGTTCCAAACTGATTTTTTACTATTATTTTTTTTTTCAACTCAAAATTGTCTGGGAGCCATATGCCGTCACTGGAAGAGCCATATATGGCTCGCGAACCATAGGTTCCCGACCGCTGCTCTACTGCGTGGACCTCTGCTTTCCATGGGCCATTCTTCAACACGGAGGGTTGCACTGCTCTAGGAGACATCCGAATGAAATTCTTTGTGACGTGATGGCGATCGCGCGGTCGGGATCGTGACAAACAAACAAAGACTTTTTTTGACGCGATGATGAAAATGTAAAAGGTCATAAAAAGATTGATCTTTACACGGAGCGTGTTATTTTCCAAAGCCTGCCACCCTCGTACGAAGCGTGATCCGCTTCATGGTAAATTATTCCCATTGCTGGACGTTATGTGGAAGAGCCTCAGGTTGTGGGGGTGTTTAGTTTGTGAAGGACCATGTTTATAATTGGTGAATTCCATCCTTTTAACCCCAGGGAAATTGCAACATTCTCAACGAGGACACTTTCACCGTTTGAAAGTGTGCGGATTAACGATAGCGATGAACTGACTGCACAAAGTGACAGGACTTCTCGACGAAGCCTGAAAAGTAGGGCTTAATGCAATTACGAGCAACATCTCGATTCAAGAGCACCAAATTCGCCAGACAAGTGATGACGCCTGTCGAAAATAAGCAGTTTGAAAACACTTGAGAGTTTGTGTATCTAGAGCAGTTATATAAGACCGCCCGCAGTCGTAGTTATAACATCGATAGGCGGGCGAGAGCAGGTCGTGGTGCCTTTGAAAGACTGAACTTGGTAACGAAAAACAACATCACAAAGCCTCTCCCATCACCTTCCGTCCAGCGGCACACATGGGAACAACTGAGACTTTTTTTTTTGTAACAACTGCAATGTCGTGTTATCCGTTTAAGTCTAATAAACGAACCGATATATTTGGGAAATTAATCGATTACTAAACCCATTGGAGAGCCCAATATGAATAATTCATAATACTTTCAGCTCTTGACAGTTTGATTTGTTGCGGACGGATGTTTATTTACGCTTGAATTGATCAAATTCAATCTCCCACTGTATGTTCTACTGTGGCGCCTTCTTCGCATGTCACCGCGAGAGCCCACATTTTTATCCAGGAGAACTCCTCTTACCCGTGGCCCTATTATCTGCAACTTCTATTATTCCCGACAGCTGTAGAGTCTGCGAAAACTCATTATCTGTGGGCCCTATTCCTCCTGTTCTCCGTGTCTTTTCCTATGAGTCTGTGGAACGCCACCCTATCATCCACATTTGTTTCATGAATTAAAGAAGTCGATCCTCCGATCGTCCGTGGGGTTATCTGCAATTGTTTTACCCAGTCGAGTTAAATTGCGGATACCCTCCCTCCACATCACCGTGGATAACAGCAGCGCTTCTGGGAGTGTAAATAATGAGCAACTAAATTGTACATCAAATGTCCGGCATGCAAGCAACAATGGACTCGTGTCTGATTAAGTTGACGCAAGCACTTCAATTGAGCCGAGGTTTGCTGCGTCCTCTTGACATCGTGAAAGAGGAGAGCCCAGGGTACAGCAAACACTGCAGACGGTACAAAATTAGCATCTAATGCGACGATGGCATCACACAACAACAATAAACACGACGGCTTCAAACGCATCACCAAGCAACTGGCACAAACTTGGTCAAGCGACGTGGGAGGGGGGGGGGTAAACACATTTATTTACACAGCACAGTCCTCGATCCGTTGGAAATTTGTCCGTTTTTTTTGTTGAGCCCCGATCACTTAAACTGCACTGACAAGGGATGGCAGCACATGGTTCCTTCTGGCTCTACTATTTTGTCTCCTGTCCATCTGGCGGACGGTCGACTTCAAGAAACGTAGTGAAGCCGTAGTCAGCCTTGCAGGGTGATGGGGGGGGGGCACAACACAGTCAATGCTAAACAAACGTTAAGCAATTCTGAAGGGAATGAGTAATGCTATTTCAGTATGTTGAACTCCTTTCACACCGTGCATTCTGCTCTGGCTCTTACCCCCACCCTACCGCAACTAGAATCAAATACTGTACCAACATCTTTTGACTTTATGAATAATTTAGAAGAGGGGGGGGGCTGACTCTTCACTCTTTAGCCCCCCCCCCCTGTTCTAAGATCCCCGAGTAGTACCCACCCCCCTCTGCCCCCCACCCCTCTGCCGACGCTACAGGGCTGTTTGTCATGTTTCTTTCATCTATGTTCCCCTCCCATTCCACGCACTTACAAGTCCTCCGGCCCACATTAGGGCTGCCACTCTTGATTTCAACAAAATTCACCTACTCCAGCCGCTCAGCGACTCGGGCAATAGTTGCCGTACCCGGCATACCGCATTCAGTATGCCTCCGGCGCCTTTCTCTTTTCCCAACGCACCAGGTACACATTTAAGGCTGAATTGACATAGGGGAGCCCCAGGACTTGTTAAAATATCCGCCACTGTTATTGGTGGACACACATACACACACGCAAAGACAAAATAAACAAAGATCCGCCATATAGCCTTAAAAAGACTTTTGGGGCAAGTGCTGTTAGTGAGCACCTATGAAGGCCGGCACTGTGGCGCACGAGTGAGTGGGTGGCCAGCATCACGCCGACACGCATACACGGACATACACACCGGCACACACAGACACGGAGAGGCACCAGCAACCCGCAGTGCGTTCGTTGAGAAACCGAGCCCTGGCAGAGAGGCGGAGAGACGACGCGTAAAAACCGACGATTGCGCGTTCCTCACCGCGTCGTCTCACCCCGTCCCGCCATTATCGCCCCTCGTGCAGCTGCTGGACTTCCGCGAGGTGGTGGGCCGCACGCTGGGCCTGGACGTGGCCTCGTTGGCCGTGCCGGACTACGAGGTGGTGGCGCGACTGGAGCGCCTCGTCCGCGCGCAGCACGCCAGCGTGGCCACGGCGGCGGCGCTCGACGGCTCCCTGGAGCGGCTGCACGGCGGCTTCCGCGCCGGCTACCGTGGCCAGCGGCATGAGCCGCGCGCGCGCTCCGTGTCGCCCGTGCGCGCTTACGGCTCCGTTGACGCCGACAGGTTTTGACGTGGGGCCGGAGTCACCGCCACCGCCGCCGTCACCACCGCGGTGGGAGGTGGTGGGGGTTGCGCTGCGCTAGGCAGTCGAGGGGGGTAGATCTGCATCAATCGGTCAGGATAAGGGTTGGCATTTGTAGGCCTTCGCCAACTAAAAGTGCCTTACGTTACGTCTCGTCTCAGCCATTCCATTGCCCTGCTGCAGTCTAGCCAAGGGGAGCCCATATGGCAGCTGTCCCTGTGAGGCACCAGGTATGTGCAGCAACGGCCTGCAAGTGGACATAGGCTGGCAGTAGAGGGTTAATTTACTACGTGGGTCTTCACAATTGCAAATAATTGATCAAATTCGGATAATTTGGGCCGTGTCGTTGGCACACATTGCACTCTTTTCAGATAAAGTCTCAGGATCGTGAACGCCCACTGCAGCCATGGCCCATGTTTATCGTTAATGCAACCGCAATATTTACCAAGGTGGCCGCGGGGCTCTAACCGCGAACAATTGCAAAAAGCTGGCAAACTCGCTAGGACTCGTCGGTGAGCTCGCATTTCTGTTCACGCCCCCCCCCCCCTACTATTTCTGCTCTTCACCCCCCACAACCTGATTCCCACACGAAGTCGTGCCACACACCCGATAGCCATGCCTCTAGCCGTGTGGCAGCACAGGATGGAACGAGAGTGGCGCTCGCGTATTCCTTTACAACAACAAAAATGTTGAATCGCTGTAAAAGCCTTCGGCGTGTGGCAGTCCGTATGAGCGCACATCACACGGGCATTAGCAATGAGCCATGTAGTTTTACACTCACACGGGATGGTTTACCGCTCTGTGCCTTCCACTCGCCGTACGAAGAACCTACCTCTTGTTGCGTGTACACAAGGCCCAACGCACCAGGCGGCCACAAGCGTGCGGCGCCATTGAAGGCGGAACGGATAATGGTTCGCACGTGGCTCGACTTGAGTAGGGTCGTTTCAATTTCATTTCCATTTATTAGGTACAACGCTGTGAGCCATGCGGCTCTTGACTCGGGTGCAACCGCAACAAAACAAAAAACATGAACAAGAAACATCATATAGTGACTACACGCAACAGAAAAATCCAGGAAAAAACAGCAAAGTCTTCCGTAAGGGCTTGGGAAAAGAGACGGTGGGATTCCAGTGCGGAGCGGTGCGAGGACAGAAACAGAATGAGAGATGTATTGGGTGCAGTTCCAGTGACGAAACACAAATTGGTTTGGTGATGCTGCATTGGCAGCAGTGCACAAGCACAATTAAACAACAAATTCAACACACTCCTCAATGACACTGCCTGAAAATAAAAAAATATATACACATGCAATCGGTGACATTTTAGGCATTGGTCCCTTTTTTCTCTGTGCTATGAAGAAGGCCCATTGTCCAAAAGATGTGCCGATTACATCCAGTATATATATTTCTGTCTTTCAAGGTAGTAATTTTGTATCATTGTGTTGAGTTTGGCGTAACGCAGCCAGGATGAGATGAAAGCCTCAGTCTGGTAGAACGAGCCCATTGACGAGGGTGCAGGAATAAACGGAGTGATGTTCACGTGAACAGTAGCCATGGTGAGCGGCGGTAGAAAAGTGATAGGGAGGCGATTGACTGCCCGGGTTGAGGGAGCGAGTGGCTGGAGTGAATCAGTGAGTGCCAGATCATCAGTCAACGCTGCCTGCTCTACCACCGAATTCTATAGAGTAGAGTGAGATAGCAACTCCGTGCTCCGCCCCATGAATAAATCATTACATGCACGTAGCCTGCAGCGCTGTGTTTTGGGACGTTACGGAAACGTATTACCTGCCTAACGCCCAGAGTACTAAGAGATGCATCAGTCGTAGGCACCAAAGGAAATGGTTTTATTCTTTGGTTCTTTCGGTAAAGTCACGTATAAAGAAAAAATAATAAATTAAATAATAACATACGACGTTTCGATTGCAACACAAGCAATCATCATCAGGTATAATAAAATTTGAAAATTTCACACTTAAATTCTAACTTAGCAATGTTTGAAATACGTAATCGACCAGGCTATGCGTTAATTGTGTGTTGACCGACTTTCTGTGTCGTTTTACATAACATTTCGATACTTTGCTAGGTTATTTAATTTTAGTGTGTCTCTTTCTCCCCCTAAGCCTGCTCACTCCTTTTTGTTGCACTCATTGACATGTAAATTTTGTCTCTAACCCCTCCCTCTCGCTGCCTCCGCCCCCCTCTGTCTATTTAAGGCCACCCCACAGAGACGATCACCCCTCTCTGTACCTGTGTTGCCCGCTGTGTGTATCTTGGTGATATCTGTCTGCTTATATGTCTGTCTATAATTTTTTCTGGTTAGATTTTATGTCGCTATTTTATTATACCTGATGATGATTGCTTGTGTTGCAATCGAAACGTTGTATGTTATTATTTAATTTATTATTTTTTCTTTATACGTGACTTTACCGAAAGAACCAAAGAATAATTCCTGCAGTCACGAAAGCTCCAAAGTTAAGGAAATGGTTTCCCTAAAATTCATGGTAGAAAGTGGCGGGCATATCATCATCATCATCATTTGTTACACCTGTGTTTGCAACGGTAACCTTTATAAAGCAACGCAGCTGCTTCAGAAATCTGTGGAACATCCGTTGACCCGCGTATCAATTTGAATTTTCCGCAGGCTGTTCTCGTCAGTAAGACATCCAGTAATGGCATACGCATGCAATTGGGATACGTTTTCAACATTGAATGGAGATAGTCTATTGAAATGGCATTTTTCAGGAATTAAAAAGGTACATTTTATAT
Source organism: Lethenteron reissneri (assembly GCF_015708825.2). NCBI lineage: Eukaryota > Metazoa > Chordata > Hyperoartia > Petromyzontiformes > Petromyzontidae > Lethenteron > Lethenteron reissneri. The sequence continues at coordinate 9,145,434 of NC_083789.1, read as the reverse complement.
TGTTTAATGTTGCCTTTGCTCTGACTATATAGTACTGGCGTTTGTTGTGATAATATACCATTTGCGTAAATCTGCCAAAAAAATACAGAAAATACCTTTTGCAGGACGAATATTGTTTGCCCGTGTGGCACAGGATAAATATAGTTCGAAGGTCACGGTTATGGTTTTTTCCCTTGCGTTACGATTTTCGAGGCTACGATTACCTGTTAGGCAGCCATGGCAACCAGCAGTATGCAGTGTTTTTTTGTAAAAAGTCATCTGAATTTCACGAGCTGCACTGTCTCAGAATTCACTGTGGAAAAATCTCTGCATCGGTCAACACGTAAGGTAGCTTGTCCTAATAAACCAAACAAAAACTAAACTATTTTTTATTTTATCATGTAAGGCCCAATGAGCTATTTCACTCTTTATCAGAAGCAACCTGGCCAAAAAAGATAGCTCAAAGAGGTGGCATATCATCAAGTGGACATTTATTGCAGCCAAATACTCTAAACACGCGTTTCTAAATGCAGAGGGGAAAAACCGGAGGACCCGGAGGAAAATCCACTCGACCACAGGAAGCAACATACAAACTCCAAATATACAGCGTCGAGATCGAACCCACAATCTCCCGTATACCAGGCGAGGTAGTTAACATCTCGACACCGCTGCGACGTTTTACGAGTGCAGGAAATTCGCCAGCTAGAGAGCCCCGACGTATTAGTTCGCAATAATGCAATTCTACTTGTACCCGTGGACCGTTTAGAATTCCGCAAATCAGATTATAATAGACATGCATCAAAGCTTTTAGAGTCGGGGGCAGAAAAATAATACGTGACCGTTCGAACCGTAAATCTTCATTTGTTTTCAGCCACGATCAATCAACTGCTGGATGAATCCACCTCCGATTAGCACGGTTGGCTATGCACAGTGCGAAAGAAGTTCAACAAAGCACACAGCCGTTGAAATCCTGCGATTTAATAATCCACCTAGTCAACTGTACGTGATGTGATTTCATTGCTCCATCATTCTTGGTGTGGAATGTCCCTCTGAAACACGTTCCGTTTCCTTCTGCAGCCACTTTCTCACCGTCCCATTCACCGCCGACCACTGTTCCTTGTTGAATAAATACTTTTAGACAGCGTTGGCGGCGATCGTTGCCCGTGCAGTTGCTGTCATTTGTAAAAAAATGAAATGTGGTCGCTGTTAGGTGCCTGTGAATTGCGCACACAAATTCACTTCACCTCGGAAGTTTCTATCTCGTGTGAAGTTCCCTGGAGAAATCCCCCGCCCCCCCCCCCCGTAGCAACTCCAATTATCACCGCGGCCAGGAAAATTAGAAAACACATCCCTCTTAATTATTCGCATCGCATTGTTCATGGCGTACAAAACTAAAATGGGATCGCATGTGGTTTCGCCAAAAGATTGGATAAAAAACACAATTTAATTTGCAGATGTGTTCAAAGGTGTGAGTCAATCGACCAAGGTAAGACGTTCTATAAAAATAACAGTCGTGAAAAGCTTTTATTTTATTATTTCTAATAACATTGTATGACCTTATTCATATTATTATTATTTTCTGAAGGTGAAAAACAACACGTTTCCGTGTTGCAGGGGAAGCTGCGATCTTGTCATGGTTCGCAGTCCACTGGCCTGGCAATCCAGAGCTCGTCGGTTCGATTCCATCTCTCGGCGCGGAAGTTGAAGCAATGGGGCAGGTTTCTCAAATCCTCTCCCCCCTACCCCCCTTTCCGTGTACATCACAGTCGATTGGCAGCATGGAAGAGGTCAAATGCCCTCTAGAGGAGGGCTCTCGAGAGCTCCCTCTAGCGGAGGTAATTGTATCCTTCTCTCAAGTCGATCTTTAACAGTTGACTTACAACAAATGTCAATAATAAAAATGGCAAAAATATAATGCGCAAACATCAACGACTCTCAAACGTCTCTAAGCCACTTGTTTACGTGTTTTTGTTTAAATTCTCAGACATTAACACTATCCAAATAAGGCGATAAGCCGGTATTATTCAACTTTAACGGAAATAATAAAAACACGTTCTGCTCGCAAAGGCCTCGGCTTACGTGATGGCATAATACAAAACGCAGAAAGGTCACCCCAATAACATAACCGTTACATTTGTTATATAATTTAAGGGTCACAAGGAATGACCCATGTTAGATGTGAGACTGTCTGGGGACACCATGTCCTGTCGGCTGTGGCTGGGAGGTGGATTCGCAGACTGGCTTCTCAATGATCTCTGGTTTCCTCCCACACGCCACTCATTTATTGACTTGGCCGCACATCCCAATGTAGCAGGGACCTCCGATTAGCACGGTTGGCTGCGTACGGTGCGAAAGAAGTTGAACTGCGTACGTACAGGACCTGAATAAAGAGCCGTGTGACTCGGTGTGGCTCTTAGATGGCATTTTATACGTCATTGTAAACTGCAGTTTCAACGAAATGTGGGCCTGGCGTCTACATACAGCCATTACCCAGCCCTCTGGCTACAACGACGAGAGCCATGTTATTTTTACTTAATTATCACAATTACATTTTTAAATAATACAACTTGTTGCTTTTTCTAATGTGATCACTAAGGGTTGTTGTGCCTGTTATTATTCATTGTTTGCAAGCATATAATTGTAATTTGATGTTGTGTACAAGTGAAAAATTTGCATTTTATTAATTAGGTTTTGTATGATTATCATCATGAAATTGTCCAGGTGATGTGTTTTTCTTGTACAAAATCTTCCGTTTTCTGTCAGTTTTGAAATGGAAATTGATTGACGGTACGGTAATGCGTCTTGAAGTGGTGTCACGACGCATTTCAATTTGCATACTCATCAGTCATTCTGACAGCAGCGAAGGGAAACAACGTTTATGCACTTAAGGAGCTGTCTGAAATAAAACATCTCTTGGGAATAGCTGACGTCGCCTGCGATCGCTTCGACTGTTGTGCGTAGGTTGAGCAGCGGCGAAGGCGATCAGTTGCATCCCGCTTTTCAGGGCCCGAGGGCAGACTCCAAAAGGCTCTTGCAAGCCCCGGGGGCAGACTCCTTCATCGTCGGGGTTGTTCAATGCAAACATTGCTCAGCTGGTGCTGTCCCTCTCCCGCCCCATCCGATCCGCAAGGAGAGACGTTGGGTTATAGCAATGTTTTGGTAAATGGATGCAAGTCACAGTACTCTTGAGACTAGAGAAGCATTGGAGGTGGGGGGGTGGGGAAAGCGAAATAAATGGCCGTGAATTGCGTGCCCCGATTCTAAAGTCGGTATCTTATCGGATGAATTCGCTGGCGCGTTTAGACTTTCTTGATGAGGTTACCCGGTGCAATAATGGCAGTGGCTCAGGGGCTGGGAAAACTTCTTGTCGGATTTCCAAAGACTGGCGTGCTGACGAAATCAATTCTAAATCGTGGCTGATATTCTTTAATATTCAAACCGGTGGTTTCCTGCAGTTTCCTTTGAAAACGTCTCAGAAACGAACGAAATTACTTACGCCTTATTGAACTTCGTATACATATTCCGGTTCACGTTCTCCGTGAGAGCTGTACCTTTTTAAAGCTGTTGCTGTGTGCAACGTAGTCGGTTTTTTATTTAATAATTGATCATAAAGCAAACTAATTTCTACACTAAAAACAAGTATAACCCGTAAAAACAAAGTTTTTAACTATAAATCCTTTATATGCGTGGCGGCTAGAGTCCTCTCGTCCTCTGGCTTGATATGGCTGCCACCTATGGGTCAGATGATTGCATTGCACCATTAAGCAATTGGTAATTAAATATATTTTTGTCCTAAAAAGTGTAAAATTTTGGAAAAAAATATTTTTCACGAACATTAATTGTCTCGCACAACGAGTCTGTGTGCAAAATGTCAGCTCGATTGGATCACGGGAAGTGGGTTAAAAAACGACCGAAAGATTTGCACGGTCGCAAGCAAGCAAGCACGCAAGCACGCAAGCAAGCGAACTTAATATAAAGGATTTAATAACAGGTTTTCACCGTCGCTTAGCAGGAAATGAAGATCTCAGCGTTTCAGTTAACGGATTTCTTCTTATTGGCAGTGAAAAGGCCTGTTTTTACTTTTCATTGTATATTTGGAGTTTGTGTCTCTCTCTCTCCATGGTCGCGTGGATTTTTCTCCTGGGCCCTCCGCTTTTTCTCTCCACATTTAGAATCGACATGCGTTCAGAGTTATTTTTGCCTGCTACAAATTTCCACGTGATGATAAGCCACTTCGGTGAGCTATCATTTGCAGCCAGGTGGCTTCTGAAAAAGAGCTATGCAGCTCAGTGGGCCTTACATGGTAAAATCAAAAGAGTTAGCAATGGTTAATAGTAGTCGTAGTTTATTCGTTGTTTTTCATTGGAACCTGTCATTGTGTGTATAGATTCACTCGTGCTGCTGTGGAGTGATGGTTCACACTGGACACAGTTTGCTATCCGGATGTCGCCGGTTTGATTCCATCTCCAGGCTCAACCATTTCTCAACTTTCCACCCCACCACTGTCTCAGTACACCCAACAGTATCAATGGCTACACCACTAAACTAAAGAAACTAAAGTAAAGCTATTTTTTGTGTGTTACCGTATAGCTCAGTTGGGCCTTACCTAATAAAATCTAAAATGTTTTTATTTAGTTTCGACCAGAGGTCGCAAACGGGTTTTGATTCCTTACAAGTACCCGTACCCGGCCGCACCAGGGTCGCAAATGGGTACCCGTACAAGGCCGGGTACGGGTAGCCAGGTATCGGGTAGGGTACGGGTATCGGGTACCCGGTTGCGACCTCTGGTTTAGACCTGGCGATAAATTATAGTTCAACAAAGTGGATTATCGTGTGGAAATGTTTACCAGACAAATACTCTAAACGCATGTTTCTAAATGTTGGAGGGAAAACCCGGAGGACCCGGAGAAAAATCCACATGACCACAGGGAAAACGTGTAAACTCCCAATATACATACTCTTTGGTTCTTTCGGTAAAGTCACAGGTGTCAGGGTCGGGATCGACCTCCTGTATACCAGGCGAGGTAGTTAACATCTCGCCACCGTGGTGCCACTAAGTCCATCACGGACGACAGTTAATGATCGGAAGTGCTGCGTGCAGTGGGGTAAGGTGTGGGTGACTGCCACCTCCTCCAAGACGTCTGGCCAGCTTGGAAGAGTAGGACAAAACACCCCCCTAGGAGAGGTCTTTTGAGCTTCCTTTCGTGGAGGCCCTTCCACGAACAGTGTCGTGAGAAAGTAAATGCAAGGCAAAGTCATTACCTTTTGGGACAACGTCACCGAAGCAGAAACGTGACATAATATCTCCAGTTAATACAGTACTTTAACTCGGTCCAACACGAAACAAATTTCTGAGAAACCTAGAAATTCTAGGAGATATATGGACTACAAGGGGGTCCGCCATCAGATGGCTTATTGGCACGTCCGTTGCACGCGTAATTTGAAAGTAAGCGTGCTGCAGCCGTGTCGGGCAATTGTTGTGAGCCCGCGACCAGCCCACGCTATGGACTCCTCTGCACTCTCAAGTGTCCGCTGCGGCAACGGCGTCGCCAATGAGTTATTCCAGACAGGGCCCGCCCTCGTTGTGTTGCTGGTGAGCATGCGTGTCGTCGCACGTGCTCACAAGCAGCAGCCACGCAGCCGTGGAGAATAGAATCGTTAATCATTTCAGCGTGGAGCTGTCCCGTGGGGCTGAGCTTTAAGTTCAAGTTCATTTATTAGGTACAGCCCTGTGCGCCATTCGGCTCTTCAATCGGGTGCAACTGCAACAAACAAAAACATGAACAAGAAAACATCTTAAAGTGAATATGTGACTCTGTGCAAACAGAAAATCCAAGAAAAGACAGCAAAATATTGCAGAAAATGCACCGTACACCAACGCTGTGTGCAAAAATCTCAGTGGGATGCAAGTCAAACAACAACAACCACAAGACAACTTAGATTAAGGTCATCAGTCTTACTCCATACTACAACAAACAAACATGGCCAAACCCCAAAAAACTTTTCGAAATCACCAAAATAAAGCCATGAAAGCAATGAAACAGCCCCCCGGTGAAGCAGCAGCGGCGAAGTAGTACTCCAGAATAAAAAAATATATATATTCACACACCCCTCCGCCTCCACCATCTGAATGTGGTGTGGAGTTGGTGGTCGAAGGGAGGGGGGATTCCCAGATACGATCCATCAGAAATGAAGATCTGCTCACAGAATGCATGCTTGCTTAGTCCGAGGCAAAATCTAACTTGATGTGCTTGTGTGCTAGTCTCCATTTTCCTGTGGCCAGTTAGCCAGATGACCAGATGACCAGATGGAGCTGCGGTTGTTTGCAGATGTGTACTTTGGTCAGAAGCAAACGCGGCTTTTAAAAAAAAATCTGGAGTAAAGTAAGGACATTGTGGGAACTCAACGGTGGATAAAATCGCTCCATTTTAATAATAATCTACAGCCCTTGGACACTTTGCTGGAAGATGAAGGCCTTCCCACATTCTATTGTTGCGTGGGTTGTTTGGCAATCTTGACCGTGATTGTCAGTGCACCTGGGTGAAGGCAGTGGGTAGATCTCACTCACTGCGGACTTTAGCCGTGACTGGATATAGAACTGGGGTTGCCTGGTTCTTAGTGCAGGACACAACCACTGCACCACCATAGCTTCATCCAACTCCTGTCATAGGAACGTGGAACTTCCGTCACTGGCCCGAAGCCGGAAACAGATGAGGCGCTCTGCCACCGTGTTCATTTGAGCGAAGAACGGCTTCGGCTTCGGTCTACGTCTAAATAAACACACGCGGATTTATTGTTGTGTTTAGTTTGTTGTCCTTACCCCCCACCCCACACCTCCGATTAGCACGGTTGGCTATGTACGGTGCGAAAACAATAAACATACATACTGTGCAATTGTTTTGCTCGCTGCTGCCCAGGGCCTGCAAGCAAATGACAAAACAAATCCATGTCAACAAACGGAGACCAACCTTTTGCTTGCACGCATTCACAACAAGGCGGGCACATTTTCAAGTAGTCCACAGAGCAAAGCGCACACGGGTGCCATTCAGCACGCTTGACTTCAGTATGTTAATACCAGTCGCTGTAAAACCGTGGCTTTTTTTTTAAGCCGCATTTCAAACAGAAAAAAAACATTGCTGATTTCGTCAAGGAACATAAGCCATCACGCGATTTCCGGTCATCCTCGCAGTGGCTTTTGGCTGGACATCGAAGCAAAGACGGTCACCGCATCGCGTGTGTTCAGATGCGCTTCTGCGGCCGTCTGGAATTCTCCTCCTGACGTTAGGAAGCCATGATGCACTTTTAAATCTCGATTGAAAATTCATGTCTCAGCCTCGCTGTGCGCTACGTTGCACCACTATCCGAGTAGATAACCTCGCATTCAATAAACATTTAGAGCCAGGGTGAACATCCGACTCCAAACGTATTTAATTAATTGAACGAGGTAAAACTGATGTAAAAACACCACAAAATACAGCATCTGTTAATACTTGGAAAATCAATACAATGAATGAACACTACAGCATCATAACATTGTCTTAGATAGCATGAACCTCAACAATATATCCTGGATGGACCAGGCACCTATATTAGTACTGAATAGCTATACAAGAGAATAGGCTGTTAAATAAGGGCACATCGTATAATCACCATACTGCAGCCTAAATGTACAGCACTGCACATAACACTGAACTGTGGGTGAGATATTTTGTCATCCTTGCTCTCAAAATCGCAATAAGGTTACATGGGTACAAGTCTGACTCGACTTATTCAATTACAAGTAACATTCACAATAATACAAGTGGCAGGCTTCGTTGTTAACTAGGCCTCATATTTATCATAACAATTTAACAGCATTATAACGGCCATTCTAACATAACAGCATTCCCAGTATTATAACAACATAAACGATCTTACAGACAATGCTTCTTAAAGTTCCACAATGAACAGATGCACCTGTCTTCACTGAGATGCTATCTGTGCCTCCATTTTATACTCGGTGAAATGGATGACACCCTGCCGCATGGCTTAGAGGATGTCAAATCGTAACTTCCTGGTCACGTGACCAAACTCAACATCAATACAGGAAATTCCTGTGTACGCACACCCCCACACCTGCAGTGAGGCAGAACAATTCATTTATTTAGAACTGCTTCTTGCTGTGCTTAGTTTGTCGTCCTTCCCTCTCCCCGCACCTCCGATTTAGCACGGTTGGCGACGTGCGGTGCCAAAGAAGTTCAACATACATGCATACAAAAAAGCAGCCAGAACAGGATTGGTGGGTGGGTGGTTGGGGTTCACGCTGCACTGGTTGAACCAGCCCGTGGTGCCAGGGGCTTGTCGTGTGACCGCACACAGCCTCGGAGTCGCACAGCGAGCATGCGTGCGGCGCAGTCCAGCTTGTGACAGCCTGCCAGATGTGACTGGTTGTGCCATCGTGCACGGATAATTGTGCGTGCGTCTATCTTCGTCGCGTTAACATGCGTAAATAAATGGGCAGGCAGCCCGTAGAGACGCAGTGTGTTTTTGCGTCTGTTTAAATTGATTGCTATGAATATACGCTGTGGGTGGGGAGGGAGGGGTGATTGTGCAGTGGTTAGCGCATCGCGCTGTGAACCTGATGGCCCGAGTTCGATTTCCGACAACGGCTAACATCGACCGGTCTCCGAACTGCACCCTGTCATCAATCCGCACTGACCAGAGTGGTGAAGTATGGTCAAACATCCCCCTACAACCGAGTAGGGTTGCCACCTTTTCTACAGACCGAAAACTCGGACGTATTTTTTTGGTCAGCCTAGGTCTGTTAAAACTGTGCAGGATGTGCAGGATATTGTAATAAACTTTAACACAATATACTGGTATCTGATTCCTGTACAAATCATTTCCTGCCACCCAAACACAAATGCCAATTCCTGGACCAGTGGCAAGACGACGTGAGGAGGCCATCACACAGTGGATTGACAAAGGGATGCTACATTATTACCATTATTTAATTACCGTAAATCTGGACAGCATACAGTACAGGACTAAAAAATCTAGATGGCCAGCCATTTGATGTCACCAAACCTCACCGACAGTACAACAAACACACACAGGTACCTTAGAAAATATCACTGAATGATTTCAGATTGTTAAACGGGCCTGTTGAGAAGTGGTGTTTGGTGCTGAAAAGCAATTGTTTTTTAGGCACATCATAACAACACGTGGACACAGTAAAAACTGTTGATGTTAAATTATTGGGACCAGAATGGGGTTTTAAAGGGGCAATGTTTCTTCGACATTCATGTGCGTGTATGTTGTGCAGTGTGCTTACAGGCGCTCTCTTACAGCACTTTGCCCAAAAGTCTTAAGGCTATACGGGGGAATCTTTGTCTTTGTTTACAGAGGACCTTCATAGGTGCTCACTTCCAGCACTTGTACCGACAGTCTGACATTGGCTATAAACGGGGATGTTTGTCTGTTTTGTGATTACAGATGACGGGTTGTGTGTGGACCTGACACTTTGCCTCCACGCATCACTTTTGAGAGTAAAAGTTGAAAAAAAGATGAAGACGGCGGCTTTAAGTAAATTTGGGGTCAGCGCAGAGAAACACCAGATGTTCCCTCTTTGTCCCCATGGACATAAATACGATCAATGTGATAATGCAGCCTCGACGTTGAGTACAATTTGGCATACACGAAGATGCCATTTGTCTCGTGTGATTTTAAATTAGTGCACGATGTTTGACTCGAGGGGTGGCCAGATTTAGCAAAAAACAAGTAGCATTCATGCAGCCATCTGCTTCTGCAAGGGCACATGAACTGAAAGATAAACAAAAATAACGTTCAATATTTCATGTATATGTTTTTTACTCTCAAAGTATCATTCGCAGACAGGTAAGGATACTCAGGGTAATGTATATAGTCATCGGATTTTAGTAAGTGGACTTTTACAGAAAAGATAATGGCTGATAGTAAAGACGATTTACACTATAAACTGAACTATTTTAAATGTTACCAGGTAATGCCCACTGAGCTATATTGCTCTTTTTCGGAAGCGACCTGACCACAAATGATAGCTCACCGAAGTGGCTCATCGTCACGTGTAAATTTATAGCAGCCAAAAATAACTCTAAACGCATGTTGATTCTAAATGTGGAGGGAAAACCGAAGACCCGGAGAAAATTCCATGTGACCCTGGGAAGAACATGTAAATACACATATATAATAGCCCAGATCTGTCCTTCTGTGACTGTGATTAACACCCCTGGATTGGTTGAAGAGCGTCACGTGACCGCGAGCAAGCAGCTAACCAGAGGTGCGCCCCTCCCAAACATGTACGCTCCCGGATTGGTTGAAGTGTGTCACGTGACCGCAAGCTGGCCACTTCCTGTTGTGGTGTGCCCCGCACCTCGGAGGCCCGAGAAGCAGCAACATCACGGCCACAGCGCCGGAGACGCAGCCACAGAAAGCTGACAGTCGATCCACTCACACACGGCTCACTCATACACACAGCTCACTTACACTCACACACAATCGCATGCAGCTCAGAGGAGACGGATGAGTCAGAGTGAGGCAGAGCCGTGTGCTCCGTCCACTGCCTCCTGCCCTGAGGGACCCCCGTGCTCTCCACTGCTGGCTTGAGGGAGCCAGACGCGCTCTCTCCACTGCTGCCCTGAAGCAGAGCCGTGCTCGGTCCGCTGCTGGCCTGATGGAGCCCCGTGCTCTCCACTGATGGCCGCCTGAGGCTCGCACTCCCGGTGTGCGCTCCGTCGCTTTCAGATGTTCTGTGTTCATATTTTGTTTGTTGCGGTTGCACCCGACTCAAGAGCCGCATGGCTCACAGGGCTATACCTAATAAATGAAACTTGAAACCAAAGACCCCTTAAAAGCTTTCAAATAATCCTAACAGTTCTTTCACTGAATTATAAGTCATAGCTCTTAGAAGTCAATGTAAATATCACAACTAAAGTTTAAAGACATTCTCATTCATTCACATTACAGTTACATCGCGGGATCCTCCTAAAAGAAATGTAGAGTGAAAGTTTTAAGTGTAAGCCGCATCAAGCCGCTCTCATTCGACTTATTGAAAGTCCTCAAGTACAGCAAAGCCGTTCGCGGTGTTTTTTTGTTTTTTAATCGTAATTCACTATCAGCTGTACATCCGTTCGTGTCTCAATACATTAAGTTAATAAGTAGTTGAAGGTGAGTTCTTTTAAAATGACATCTGACAAACAATGAAACTTGAGAGCCGTAATCTGTCCATTACATTAGTACTCGAGGTTTTTTGGTGCTTAAATCCACTGCTGGATGAAAGCCAACCGCACGCTGTGCGAGTGGATAGTAAGGATTTACTTGACCAGTCTGTTGGGGGGTGCCGCAGGCTGTGGTTGTTCTGGGACGCCCCCGCACAACTACATATTATGTTGTTGGGGGGTGCCATAGGCGCCATAAGCGCCCCCCAACAACCTAGTTACAAATATACAGACATCAGGGTCGGGATCAAACCCACGTACTCCTATATACTAGGCGATGTTGTTAACATCTCGCCACCGTGACTAACGAGTGAATGGCAGCCAAAGGGAACTCTGCATGCCGAAAATGATTTACTGAGGAGATGGAGCAGTGAATTCAGCCCGTGTGCTGGTGCAAGGTGTATTATCACATTTCAATATCGTGAGGGATGGAGACAGCATATGGAGGTCTTTGTCCAAGCAGATGATTGGGAAATGGCTGTAAATAAAATTATTATCGTCATCATTACCAAATAAATTAAGAAATAAAATAAAAGAGAGTTTGTCTTGTTGAAACTAAAACATCACGACACACACATACATAGTGGAAACAACATCTGGATCCAAAATATGCACAGATGGCGGTGGGTAATGTCCCTTTTAGGATAATTCCACCATTGCTTGCTTATTGTACCCTACCTTAACGTGGTGACACATGCGTATTTGAGTGTTATGTGCAATGTACTCATCGAGTTTCAGTATAAAAGAACATGATTAATTTCCACTTTTACCATCACAAGCTTCCCAGAGTGTGCATGTGCACCAGGTGTTGTCCGACGCAGTTCAATTAATTATTGACAAATTTCCATGAAATTCACACGTGCTCTGTGGTCACACATGTGGTTGGGCCACTCATGTCCAAGACGAGCTGTGTTCGGTATTGACAATTATACTGGTAGGAACCTCCTGGTTACACCAGCCCACAGGGGATTATTGTGTCCGTCCGTCGTGCATCCAAAAATGGGAGGGGTGGGGCTGGGTGGAGAGGGGAGGGTGGGGGGGCTGGGTGGGGAGGGGCGGGGTGGGGAGGGGAGGGTGGGGAGGGGCTGGGTGGGGAGGGTGGGGCTGGGTGGGGGGGTGGGGCTGGGGGGTGGGGAGGGGTTGGTCACCCCGTGGTGCCCTTATAAAACTCAACGTTTAACGTACTCACGCCGGCTTGTGCCCGCCCTCACAGTCGGCCATATTTGCGGAATACACCACGCTGCCGTTGACCCTGGCCATTGACCGAGCAACCCAACGTTCCTACGAGTTCCCTCCGCAGGAATGTGTTTAATCTGCCCAATGTGAGCCCGGCATGAATGAGTTTGTGGGGCAAAAAACTGTGAATTACAATGGATAAATGTACCATACAGCTGGTAAGAATATTTGTTTTAGTTGTATTTACTTCCCAGCCACCTATTACACCACCACGTGTCTCTGTTTTTCATGAAAGTAACAAAAACAATAACTATAAAATAACACATTGGGCGTGTTGTGCCATGGACAATTATATCGCCATATTTCGAGCACAACCGTTTTTCATGCATGTGTAGTGTTGTACAGACGGACTCTTCAACGTCTTTTGTAGCACACACTTTTATTCGTCTTAACACAGTCTCTATGCACTGAGGGGTATACGGTCCCCTCACCCGTTACACTCAGAACGTACAAGCCTCCGCACCCTACAGGCTACTTAACATCCCGCTCTTCCAGTGTCCTCTGACTGGACCTAGGGAGATGTCTCCCCGACCACTGGTTACTCTGAACCCTAGCCCTTATAAGGGCTGGAGGGCTTGGTCCAGGGTCCTAGGCTTCTTCCGCCGTCTTGGGTCTTCGTGTAGTCGAACTCCCTGAGAGCTCTGAGCGCTCTGGCTTTATACTTGTTCGTGGCCGGGTTGTCCAATCCCCGGCCACCTTGTGGAACCCTGTGATTGGTCGTTCCCAATCTGCTTTTCGATCCCAATTCACCCTATCTGACCCTGACCGTTTGGTCGCGCGGGAAAACCTTGTTTACGGTCAGCTCTCACAGCTTGTGAGACCCTGACCGTTAGTTTGAGCGGGAAAACCTTGTTAACGATTTGCTTTCCCAGTTTGTGAACATCGAGTGGGTAACTCTACTACATCACCCTCCCCTTCGGAAGCCTCAGCCGTCCCGGCTGTTACAAGCAGAAAATCCCCATCAATGAATCAAAGTGTGTGTGTGCCACAACCAACAAGAACAGGAACATCCAACAAGAACAGGAACACCCACTATAAATACCCCCCCATCAACAACGCAACATATGTACATGGTCAGAACCAATCACAAATAACGACATTCGCGACGCACAACACATGCAGCATTCAGCTGCCGCAAAAAAAAATGATAGGCAATCAAGAAAAGCGACGCGATCTAGCCCGTGTGTATTTCGCGGGCCCGTCGTAGGGGATGGGTGCCCCTTTCCGGGCTGCAGGCTGACCAGGCATCCTGGCAAAAATGTCAGCAGGGGCAGGAGGCCTCTCTGCGGGGACCCTTGGAGCAGATGGGTCGGGCAGCCTGGCAAACATGTTGGGCGGGTCAGGCATCCTGGTAAACATGTTGGGCGGGTCAGGCATTCTGGCAAACATGTTGGGCGGGTCAGGCATCCTGGCAAACATGTTGGGTGGGTCAGAAGGTCTCTTTGCAGAGACTCTTGTTGTAGACGGGTCAGGCATCCTGGCAAACATGTTGGGCGGCTCCCGGGGCCTTCGTGCAGAGACTCGTGGCTCGCACGGCTCCCTCAGTCTCGCATCATCTGCAGGAGGAATGAGACGTCTGCGCTGTGGGTTAGGTACCAATGGGGCGACATCCGGCTCGTCGGGCATATCACACGCTCGGCCCTCGTGTTTTGAGTGTGACGCAGAGCCGCGCGGAGCAACAAATGGCTTCAGACGAGAGGGGTGCACAAACCAACGCCGTCGTCCCCAACGTATCTTAACACACTGTGGGCGCATTACCTGGACCACCTCAACCGGACCTCGCCATGGTTTTAGGAGTTTAGCCGATGTGGACACCGGCACCTGGGGGCAATGAAGCCACGCCATATCACCTGGAGCCCACCGATGCACGAACGTGCGAGGGGCCTGCAACCTCAAATTTGCCAGCTGGTGGGAAGCGGAATTTTCGATCGCCGCATCACGAGCCTCAGACAGCTTTTGCAGGTTGAACCGCAAATGGTCAGTGAGCTTCGATGACTGTGGAAGCTGCTCTATCCCAAGCCGCACATCAGCGGGGGGAATGGCCTCCCTGCCATACATTAGGAAAAATGGGGAGAACCCTGTCGCTGCATGTGGCGCCATGCGGTAAGCAGCGAGGACCCCTGGGATCTGCAGGTCCCAGTCTACGTGGGATTCGTCAACCTGATGGCATAGCATAGAGGTGAGGGTTCTATGCAACCGCTCCACCATGCCATCTGTTTGGGGGTGATAGGGCGAAGTGCGCACCTTCTTAGTGCCCAACAGGCGGCATACCTCACTCAGCAGGGTACTTGAAAAATTTCTTCCCTGATCGGTCAGCAACCGTTCTGGAGCGCCCTTGTCCAGCACATAGCCTTGAACAAAGGCGTCCACGACGGCTGCTGCCGACTGGTTGGGGAGGGCCCAGGCCATAGGCCACCGTGTAAAATACTCCACCCCAACCAGAAGGTACTTGTTACCACGAGGCGTTGTAGGGAAAGGCCCCAAAATGTCGAGAGCAACCAGCTCGTTCACACGGGATACCGTGATGGGCTGCAGCGGTGGGCATGCCGGCTTCGCTGGAGGTTTACGTTGCGCACATTGGGTGCAGCCCGTTAAAATATCAGTTACGTCGCGAAGCATGCCCGGCCAGTAAAATTGTAATCTTAGCAACCCAATGGTTTTATGCACACCCAGGTGCGACAATCGCTCGTGTGCCGCGCACACAGCCGAACACCGCAAAGCCGATGGCACTACAATTTTGTACTGGCAAGAATCAGCATCCCAATGCATGAGCAGACCGCGGCGCATGGCAAAAGAGTTCGATTTACTTGAACGTGAGGACGAATCACATGCGCGACGACGCAGAGGCAACAATGACGCATCGTTCATTTGGTGCCGACCCCATTCGTCCAACGTTATCCCCAGCAAGTCGTCACTTGCTGGCGGATTTTCGTGGTCCGCACCTGGCGCAGGATCGGAAGGAAGGGCAGCAGAAACCGTTTCAGGAGATGCAACCGGGCGTACTATTTGCGGTTTGCACCGGCCAGAACCCGTGAAACAGGCGCATTGTTCTGACGGGAGGCGAGATAGCGCGTCCGCATTACTGTGCTGTGTACCCTTGCGGTAAATCACCATAAAATTGTAGTCCTGGAGGACTTCAAGCCATCGGGAGAGCTGGCCAGACGGTTGGTCAATGCGCAAAGCGTATTGTAACGCAGAGTGATCGGAGCGCACGGTAAACCGTTGACCGTACAGGTATGGCCTGTATTGTTGTATAAAGTAAACAATGGCCAGCAGCTCGCGTCGGGTTACGCAATAACGTTGCTCTGCAGGGGACAAAACCCTGCTTCCATAGGCAACCACCCTCTCAACGCCATCAACGATTTGGGACAGCACCCCGCCGATCCCGGTGTTACTGGCATCGGTGTCCAGAATAAACGGCTTTGCGAAATCGGGGTAAGCCAGGGGCGGTGCTGCTACAAGAGCATTCCGTAAGGAGTCAAATGCGGCCTGTTCCGCGTCTCCCCAATGAAATTTCAGCCCTTTCGCTGTAAGAGCGTGTAGTGGCTTGGCGATTATAGCGAAACCAGCCACAAAACGTCGGTAGTACGACGCGAACCCGATAAAACTGCGAACATCCCCAGCAGAGGTGGGGGTAGGCCATTGGCTGACACATTTAGTCTTTTCAGGGTCTGTGGAAATACCCGAGCGGCTGACTATGTGGCCTAGATAGCGCACAGACTCACGCAGAAGGTGGCACTTCTGCGGTTTGAATTTAAGGTCCGCAGCTCGCATCTTTTCGAAAACAGCGCGCAACCGTTCAATGTGTTCGTTGAACGTGCGGCCAAAGACGATAACGTCATCACGATAGATAAGGCATGAGTCCCACTGGAGCCCAGCGAGGACCAGCTCCATGAGCCTCTGAAACGTCGCTGGAGCCGAGTGGAGCCCCATGGGCAATCTATTCAACTCAAAAAGGCCCTGTGGTGTCCGAAAAGCAGTCTTTGGCTTTGACGCTTCGTCGAGGGGGAGTTGCCAAAACCCTGACAGAAGGTCCAAAGTGGAAAAATAACGCGCCCCTGCCAGAGCATCCAATGACTCATCCATACGTGGAAGAGGATATGCGTCAGCCACGTAAATTTTATTTAGGCGCCGAAAATCTACACAGAATCGAAGACTGCCATCGTGCTTTTTGACCAGCACTATCGGGGCACTCCAGGGGCTGTTGGAAGGAGAAATGATATCAGCCGCCAGCATGTCGTCAACTGCCCATTTAACATGCTGTTTCTCCGCAGGGCTGAGCCGAAACGGATTTTGGCGGATAGGGGCAGCGTCACCAGTGTCAATGTGGTGACGCAGCAGCTTGGTGCAGCCAATATAAAATTGTGATTTGCTGAACACATCCGAGAATTCCCACAAAAGAGCCCGCAATTTACTCTGCTGTGACCCGGATAAATCGCCGGCATCCGCGCAGAGAGCGTCAATCCATCCCTAATCAACGTTGTGAGGGCGAGGCTGCTGACTGTTCGCTACGTGTCCGACAACCCCGGTCCCCAGGGGCGCCACTGTCGCATGAGCGAGCACTGTCCCCTGTGGAATGACGGTGTCTGACAGACCGACATTCAAAACTTGTATAAATGGCTCCCTGTCGCCCGCTACAAGAGTCTGTGCGGCCACCAACGAAAGACTGTTAACTGCTGTGTTGGAAGGTCCCAATAAAATGCCATTTACCGAGGCGGTGGGAGCGAGCGGTTTCTTTAACCGTAAGGATACGAGCATTTGTGCCCCTGGCGGAATGCGTACAGCGCAAGCCGCAAAAGCCTGTACGGAAGCATTTTCCAAAGATCGACATCGCACGGGCAGTATATTGTAAATCAACTCAGAGATGATAGTGGCCGATGCACCGGTATCGACAAGCACGCGCACCTCTACCCCCTCGATCGAACCAACGACCACCGAGGAACCCGCCGTCGCTGCAACCACTCTATGGGCCAGCTCTGACCACTGCCCGGGTCGCAGTGGTCGCGAAAAGTCGGCCAAACGCCGCGCATCATACGCCGTGTTCCGAGCGGAGTCAATGGTGTGTTGTGGTGTGTATGAGGACCGAGCGTGTGGGGTGCCGCGACTTGCCTGGTTATGCTGTGCTGCTCTGGAAGCTCTGTAGTCCCGGTCTCGGGATCCGGCGGAGCGGCGGCGAGGTGCACGGCAGTCGGGAGAGAAGTGGCCTCGGCGGCCACAGTTGAAACACGTCGCGTCGCCGCGGGGGAAGGGCCGTCCCCGCTCCCAGTCGTTGCGGCGACTGGTGCGATCTGGTGATCGCTGGGGCGTCGCGCTGAACATCGAGAAGACTCGATCAGGAGAGCGAGCGTTGTCCCTGCTGGCAGGCACCGATGTCGTAGCCGAAGCGGTGATGGTCTCATCCTGGTCCAGCATTAAGTGAGCATGAATGCTCCGGGCAGCTCGCAGTGAGCACATTTCCTCGTCATCCACGGCCTGGATGACAAGGCGCAAGCCCCTCGCCATCGCCAGCAGCTTCTGAAGGACGAGTGCGTCGATAGCCTCATCGTCCATGCGGGGGTAAGCCGCTCTTGCCATGGCGAGTAGCGCGGTGCGGAACGCCAATGGCGACTCCCTTGGCTTGCACCGTTTCTCGTAGAACTGGTGGCGTGTGGCGGAAGGAGGTCCGTAGACATCAGACAGCCGCTGAAGTGCTGCTTGTAGTGTTGCCCTTTGTCGCTTGGGAATGGAGATGAGTGCAGCGAGAGAGTCATCGTCCAAGGTGGCTGGCAATGCACGAAGTGCTTGTGCATCCGACCAGCCCACCATCTCCTGGTGGCGGAGGAAGCGACGTTGAAATGCCGCCCAGTCGCCCCCTGTGGACGAGAATTCGCGAAAGACAGACAGTCGCTGCTGTAGAGCAGCTGTGTCGTCGTCTTCGTCAAGCTCGGACTCGGTCCCGAACGCAGCGATGGCTTGGTCGACAACATGTACTGTACGGCGTCGCAGCCGTGATGACGCGGTGTTGCTGGAGTGTCCTGTAGAGGCAGCGTCACCCTCTGATGACGCAGTGTGTCGTGATTGGCCCCCGGAGGTCCCAGCATGCACTTGGCTTCCGCCCCCACGTGACCCGTCGGCGGGAAGGACGTTCTCTTCCGGGTTTGCGATGGCGGGGACGTACGCTGTCGACCGTTCCTCTCCGCCCGCAGCCCCCAGGGTAAGTTGCTCCAGGATGGCTGCTGCAGCATGCAGCAGCGAGGCGGGCGTGAGCAGCCTGGATGCCGTCGCTCGCGGCGATCGGCTGCACAGCTCGTGGTGGGGCGGCTGGCAACACGCCAACATCTTCAGCGCCGCCCGCAGCACCCACAGGTGAGTCGGAGCTTGCATCATCGGGACTTCGCGTGCGGTTCGTTCGTCCATCTTCTGACGCCAATGTAGTTTTGTACAGACGGACTCTTCAACGTCTTTTGTAGCACACACTTTTATTCGTCTTATTAACACAGTCTCTATGCACTGATGGGTATACGGTCCCCTCACCCATTACACTCAGAACGTACAAGCCTCCGCACCCTACAGGCTACTTAACATCCCGCTCTTCCAGTGTCCTCTGACTGGACCTAGGGAGATGTCTCCCCGACCACTGGTTACTCTGAACCCTAGCCCTTATAAGGGCTGGAGGGCTTGGTCCAGGGTCCTAGGCTTCTTCCGCCGTCTTGGGTCTTCGTGTAGTCGAACTCCCCGAGAGCTCTGAGCGCTCTGGCTTTATACTTGTTCGTGGCCGGGTTGTCCAATCCCCGGCCACCTTGTGGAACCCTGTGATTGGTCGTTCCCAATCTGCTTTTCGATCCCAATTCACCCTATCTGACCCTGACCGTTTGGTCGCGCGGGAAAACCTTGTTTACGGTCAGCTCTCACAGCTTGTGAGACCCTGACCGTTAGTTTGAGCGGGAAAACCTTGTTAACGATTTGCTCTCCCAGTTTGTGAACATCGAGTGGGTAACTCTACTACACATGTGATTGCTGCTACGCTTTGTTGAAACGGAGGTATGGAAAATAGGCGGCTCGCTTGATGAAAGTTAAATGTGATGCCGAGTAAAAACAAACATGTAATGACTACAGAATTAATTGCACTTTATGATTATTTAAGCTTGTGGGGTGCGACGTCCGCCCCTTCCGCTTCCTCCTCCATCGCGTCGGCCGGCTCCTGCCGGGCCCCCGCCGACCGAGTGATCAGGCGCCCCGCGCTAGCGCCCATACTCGTGCTGCTGGCTTGTAGCCACACGGAGTTAACCCACATACCCGTGCACACCACAGCTATCGCTAACGCAGGGGTGGGGGGGGGGGGGAGTACGAACGCGCTCGCACCTGCGGGTTTAGCCATGTTTGTTTGTTGTAGTACAGAGTTAGACTGATGGCCTTAATCTAAGTTGTTGTGGTTGTTGTTGGTTGTTTGACTTGCATCCCACTGGGATTTCTGCACACAGCGTTGGTGTACGGTGTTTTTTTTCTGCAATATTTTGCTGTCTTTTCTTGGATTTTTTGTTTGCACTCAGTCACATATTCACTTTAAGATGTTTTTTTGTTCATGTTTTTTGTTTGTTGCGGTTGCACCCGATTCAAGAGCCTAATGGCTCACAGGGCTATACCTAATAAATGAACTTGAACTTGATTATCTTTTAACGCGCGCACACGCTGCGGCTCCGCGTTCACTCTCGCCGCGCGTTCCCCCACGCAGTCGCTCCACACAGAAATCACAGACACCACGCCGATGCTCTGTACTAACTTTTATCCTCGGCGCAAACCCCGCACTACCCAGAGGGAATATTTTACGAGAAGTGCCTAGCCTACTGCTGCCCAAGCCCCCAGACAGTGGCGGCTCCTGCAAAATCTCTCAGGGGGGGCAAATGTCTGGATGATTGATAAGGATAAGGTCCACCCATGCAATGGATAAATTAACAGCTTAAGCATGTAAAGGCAACTTCACTTCTTTAATATTAATGAAAAATAAAGTGACTCTTACAATACATCTTGTTTGTTTCTATACTCACTATTAAAACAAACCACTCAAGTTTATTTTATTAAAGATTCCACTAGATTTTGATTTAAAACTTTCGTAACTGCAGGGATTCATCTTCTTGGTTCTTTCGATAAAGTCACGTAGAAGGGAAGTAATAAAATAATAAAAAGAAAACATAATAAAATTATTCTCACGAGGTTTCGGCCACAACGCAAGCAGCCGTCCTCAGGTGAAAACCAGGTCCGTCGAGGCGACAGAGTCTGAATGAAACAGCACACGAGCTTGGAGCATATATATAAGCTGGGCGCCTTGACAAAGGAATTTGCATATCAAGAGGAATTTAGCATATTTATGGGAAATGCAGGAATGTGATTATTACTGCATATGCATGTGCATTATGCAGGATTAACAGCATCAAAGGGAGCTGCAGTTGCTGCTGCTGCTGCTGCAGTTGCTGCCTTATCCATTTTAATATAACACTATGTATTATTCTACCCACCCTAATGTGTTTCACACTGCTATATATTTACTATACAATTACGACACCATACATTACTCTGCACACTGCACCATGCCAGTGAGTGGAACGTTGTGGCCGAAACGTCGTGAGAATAACTTGCGTTGTGGCCGAAACGTCGTGAGAATAATTTTATTATGTTTTATTTTTATTATTTTATTACTTCCCTTCTACGTGACTTTACCGAAAGAACCAAGAAGAAGATTCCACTAGGTGGCGATAAATTATATTGTTGGATGAAACGTGCTTACGTATGATGACGTTAGCACGTATGATGACGTAAGCACGTTAGGGCTTGCCCTCCCGGAAGCCATAGAGAATGCATTGGAGCGCCCCCATTCGAAAAAAAACATCTTTCAATGTAAGTCTATGGGGCCACTCGGGGCGATTCTCAGCCGGAGTGAAATCGCCCAAAAAGAGGCGGTACTCCACAGAACGTGACATGACGCTGATTGGACTATATCCAGAGGCTGACAGTGACGGCTAGCGTGACTCTGTGGTTCAATGACATTGGTGGTGCGTCGCCCAATCGCCCTAATGAAGAAACCGCCCCTGCCCCCAGATACTCAAACGCTCTACCATGTACCTCGAAGCTGTACTCATGGCGTCGCATGGACGCTGTGAGAGGCAGAGGGAAGAGGACGAAAAAACCTTGCCTATGACTGCCTCGTAGCAGGACTCGCTGGCATCACACAGATGCTGCGAGCGGCCCGAGAAGGCAGGACGGCAGGGGCGGTCTTGGCGACCAAGATGTTGAAGAAGAGTTTTTTTCGTTCGAATGGTCCCAAGCTCCTTTTTTAAATCCTTTATTAAATCCTTTATATTAAGTTCGCTTGCTTGCTTGCTTGCGTGCTTGCTTGCTTGCTTACGACCGTTAGCGGAAAAACCATTGGTTGCATTCCCAAACAAAACATGTGTGGATTCACTGGAAAAATTGCAAAAGGAGTTCCAATTTAGATTTAAAGAGCTTCATCTCCATGAACAGGACATACAGCTTTTCCGTAACCCATTTTCTATTGACATTGAAAATGTGGATACAATTTACCAAATGGAACTGGCTGAACTGCAGAATTGTGACTCTCTGAAAGACGCATTCAAGTCAAGCAGCCTTCATAATTTCTATGCAATATCTCCCCTCTGAGACATATCCTCATCTCAGGAACCATGCACTCAAAATGGCAACCATCTTTGGCAGCGCTTATGTCTGTGAACAAACTTTTTCCAGAATGAAACATTTGAAATCTCCAACCAGATCTAGACTAACGGATGCACACGTGTGCATCTCTTGCGAGAGAAAAAAAACTGAAAAAAACAGACACCCTTCCGACCCCTCCTCGCGACCGCCCTGACCCCCCACTCCCTCTGAGTGGGTCATCCATCCCGAGGCCAGACGCCTCCACGGATTTATGGCGGGCCGGTTTTCGTGCCGAACCGTGGGGAGACAAAGGTGGCCGGGGCTTGGTGCTGACGTTTGCAGTTTTTAATGGCATTCCACGTTTTTTTCAAATGCCTGGTGTGGCCTGTGAGGAGTAGCGGGTTATTTTCATTATTTAACTAAACAAAAAAATATATATTGGGTTAATTATTCTTAACATTAATTTTTGGAAAAAGGGGCATAAATTAAACAGTACCTCGTAGCAGCACTCGCTGGCATCACACGGATGCTGCGAGCGGCTCGAGGAGGCAGGACGGCAGGGAGTGGGTCTTGGCAGCCCAGAGGTTGAAGACAAGAGAGAGAAAATCGTCCCGGGATACTATTTTTATTCTCTAAACTTCAAAGGCCCAGGGTGACGTCGTACCGCGCAGCCAATCGTGCGCTAACTTGTGCCGTCGCTTTTCTGGACCTTCTCTTCCATGGCCTAATCCCCTCACTTCAAAGGGCCGGGATGGCGTTTGTACCGCGCAACCAATCGTGCGCCTACCTATGGTTACTGCCCCCCTTGTTACCTTGTCCTTCGTCGAGTGCTGCAGTGGCAGCGCTGGCCACCTATTGTCCCTCGTTGCTCAAGATCTGGAAGGGCGCCCGGCTGGCGAACACACACCCTGCAAGTGAGTATTCGGTTGGCCCAGGGAACCTTTTATTTCTGTGCCCATACAATTTTAAGCCAATTTAAGGGCACCGCAATGTAACCTGTCCTGTGAGGGTCGGCCAATCTGCTGGCACCGTGAAACCGTGGGACTTTCCCTCTAGGGGCCCTTCGGATGAAAACCTGATGTGCTAGGCAATCCCCCGCCAGGACACTACGTGTGTGCACTGCGTGTGTGTGCTCAGTGTAGGGGCCAATGGGGATTCACGGCGCTTGCGGAGTTGCTCCGCAACCTTGGCACCACAAATGTATTTTCAATAGATAACATCAATTATGGCCAGAGTTATACAATATAGTTATACAATATTTGTGGGAGCTTATTCAGGAAGCTTCTTCAGCCGGCACGTGGAGGGAAACGTCGGACATCATGCCAAACAACACGCGATAAAAGTGGAAAAAGCATCGGAGAGCTCACCTTTCCACTTGCTGCCCACCGATTTATAGTGGTTCCTCCATGTTCTAAAGCCAGAAAAAAACAACTCCACATTGTCGTTTCTTTTGTGAGCATCTGCCATCTCCTCTGCATGTGTTTGCCATTAATCAATTCTGCCCTGAGCCAATGTCTCTTAAAAATGTGTTTTTTCTCTTTCAACTGAGCACACATTCCCAGCTGTGCTTGCTTACTGGCCATCCCAACAATTGTTTGTGTTACTTTCCTGGCCTTATCTATGTGGGGGTTTTTTGTTGTTTGAAAACTCACCCATTTCATCTTCTCTTTCACTCTTAGAATAAGCACCTATGTCGGTGTCTCAACCGCATATATTTTATATCCCTTCCTAGAGTGCTTCTGCTTGTTATTGGCCTTCTTGTGTAAGGTTTGCAGGAGCTGCAAACTTTCCAGCCAATGATTATCTGGAATTGCTGTCGCACTTTTTGAGTCTTCCATTTCGATTTGTCAAAATGTCTACCTGCACCTCTTGTTTATTTACCTCCCAGAGTTTGCAAATATCAGGTCGTAATCTGAGCTTGTTTCTCAAACCCTGTATTCTATTTTGTTTTGTAACAAATCTCCTGTTCTCTACTCTTTAACTGTAATGTAAATGACCAACATTTAATTCTCAACGCACGGTGATATATTTTGTTCGGTTGCATAACTTTCTGTTGGGATGGGATATGAGATGTAACTAGATTATTGTCACTACTAAACTCAAGCAGCTCTGTTGCAGTATCATTCACTTCTATTCCATGCTAAAGCCTAGCACATGTCCCTTCTCAACACAATGTACTTCATGCCGACTTATGCAATGCCATGAACTCTGAAATAATTTCTTACACTGGCTCAGACTTCGAGTGGATTTACAAGCTTTGTGGAGCGCACTCTGGCACTGTGGTGGCTGTTCAAATGTGATGTCTCTAATTTGCTTTTGTTCTATTCTCCATGTGTTCCTCTGTCCGTATCCCAGTGTAATTCACAGCGCATATCTCTCCATGCTCCTCTGTGTAATTTTAAGATTGTATTTCCTTGTTCATTGTAAGAGTCAATGCTTCAAACTTCTGCACCACCGGTAATATTGCAACCTATAAATAGAGAAAAATATGTGAGTATATGGACAACATATTGAGATGGTTTGGTTCACATGTGCAGATAAAGTTATTCGTGTTACGAGAATAAAGGGACACACAGAGATCAGGATCCAAAACTCTCAACTCACAGATTGGGGAGGACAGCATATTGATAATATCAGTGACATGTATCAGTACACACATTACTCTATGCACATCAGAATGTCAGTAACCAATCTGTATCTTTATCAGTAAGCCTGCACATAATGCATATAAATATATCAAAATGTAATGCCTGTACGGGGATCTTGCCATGGTATAATGGTTAGCACACTAGACTTCCACTCCACAGGTATGTTGGCTTGATCTCCCAGCACGGTAGTTGAAACATTGGACACATTTATTAACTCTTCCTGCCTCTGCTGACCCAGCAGTATGTATGTGTACAACACCATGAGTTGATCGGCAGACCGCGTATATATGCACTGGCGGAGCCAGTGGGGGTGGGGTGGCACGTCCCCCCCAATGATCCGAAATCCCTAATTTCGATCGGATAATTGGGGGGGGAACGTGCCACCCAATCATTGGGGTTTATTAGTAATACATCGGCATTTTGCGACCCCCACTGCCACTGTGTAGCATATTATTATGTGCCAGGGACTCTATGAGATGATAGGACAATAGTCTGAGTCCATACTTGGCAATAAGTAACGGCAAAGCAGTTATAAGTGACTCACAGAATTGTGCGCAGTTGCGTATACAGTACACGACTTCCCTGAAGGCAAACACCTTCAGTGAGTGCGATGCCGATCACACAACGCGGTTCGAATTCGACCCTCGATCGATGGCTGAGCCATCACCGCACATGCGTCGAATAAAAAGCAAGGGACCAACTCCTTACTTACTAACAACTCCTCTATCATTTTTCATTGCTGGAGGGGTTGCCCCCCCTACCTGAAAATCCTGGATCCGCGATTGTATATATGTATATTGAACTTTTTTCGCATCCATACGGAGCCAGCTGTGCTAATCGAAGGTGCAGTGGGATAAAGTCTGGGTACTCCCACTTCTTTTGAAGAAGTCTGGCCAGCGTGGAAGAGTAGGCCAAATTACCCTTTTGAGAAGCTCGCTACAGTGTCCTTGAGTGGAGGCCCTTTCACCGGCAGTGGCATAAGCAAATAATTGCAGGGCCGCACCTTTGCGTATGCCAGCCAGTACTGCATGTTCATCGCCGTATTATTTGCTATTGCAAAGACACGGGTTACATTGAACCGTATCAGATCCTCATATGGAATCTGCAATAACCTGCCGCATCAATGCCAAAATGAAAGACAAGCCCAGCTATGCGACTGCAGAGAAGACGTCCGAACTATGAGGGCATCAGCGGTGAGTTCGCCATTTGTTTCAAAGGTTCACGATTCGAATCCAGCGGTCGCTCCTGGTTATTACTGTGGGGAATAGGTGTATATATACAGTACACGCGTCGTCTATATTAGAGTACAAGATGTTAATGATCCCCGACGTCATTCACAAGAGTATGCCATTGTCCCAGCATCGTGGATACAAATTTTCCAAATTGAAAAATTGCACCGCAAATTGCTCAATTGTAATATATATATAGCAACACCCCCCCGCCCCACTCTAAACACTTGGCAGGACCCTCCTTTCAAAAAAAGTCACGATTCTCAGTGAGGCTTTCCTTTAGGAAGCCAGTGAAATAATAATTGAATCAACCGCTGCTCTCCAAAGCCAGGTCCATAGTTGAGGAATCAGTCACATAACTTTGTTGCATGCAGCTGAACTGATTATAGTTGGAAATCAATGTGCAAATCACAAATAGTCGCTCTGGTGTAGGCCCGGCTGTAAAATTGGAGATCCTTCTTTTTGAGGAACGGCCTTGAATTGTTGTGTCCCTGGAAACCGTAGAGTGGATGAGAAACTTGAACGTCCACCTTTAACATTACTTTTCAAGTTGCCATACTAAACAAGTACATGCAGTGAATATATCCATTCATAAATGTCAGTATGCAGCCATATTGATGAGTATGTACTGCATGTATACTAATATACACGTGTTTGTATATCCATGACAGTATACTGCAAAGTCAAGCAAGTAGCTATCCATGTTTATTTGGATACTTTCAACGATTCTATTCAATTTACAATGGCCGGCTTCGAAAGGTCTTCATTCAGTAGATAGATCATGGCTGCTGCTAATCATCATCCATCGATTCAGTCTGCACATCATTCTACCATCAAGATGCGCATCACGCACACGAGCACAGTATTTACAATGGTATATCAGTGTGCCAGGTGGTGGTGGTCGTGCGTGCATGTATCCAGAACTGTGGAGATGAGGATATTGGTGCATCTCACAAATGTTGTGAAACTCCCTTGCCGTGGGCGTCAAGATGTTGCCTTACCCTAGCTCACCAAGAGAAGGCGCTACAACAAATGTGGACTCCACCTGTTCCAACTGTAGGGAAAAGAGTGTTGTTACCAGACACAAATGGGTTTTCTCCGGTTGCAACGGCTTCTTCCCACATGTATAAACTCTCATAAAATTGGCTGCAAACATCTTAACATATAGATGCATGGAGCCTCGGTAATTGTTGGTACTGTAGAATTAAAGAATCAACTCTTGAGATATATTGATTTGAGATATGTGTAGTGAGCGACTTCCAAGACACGTCGTGTAGAAGACTTATTTATCATCACACTTTAAGCACAACACTGGGCGATACATCTCTGTAACATTCTACATAGCTACACATCGCCGACCCCTCGACACAACTCCATCGCCGGCGTCCAACTACACAGCTGTCTGACTAGCGCAGCGACGGCGACGATGAGAGCCTTGGAGAAGATCGGCCACGTGGCCGGAAGACGAAGAGAGATGACGGCAAGCAGCGACGCAGCCAGGACCCGCAACAGCACCGAACCTCTGGTTCAGTCCCCCTTATACGTATACACCCCTGTGTGGCCACGCCCCGCCTCCAGCCACGCCTCCTTCCAGAACCTTCGAGCAGGTTCCCGGATCTTCCCGACTGACTCCGCCTTTCACCTTTACCCCTCATAATTAAGACATTACGTAACATGCCCATAACCGTGATTACCCCTTCAGGCCGACAGGTGGTACCCTGTCATTACATATGTAAAGATTAATTTTGATAGTGCAAAGGTGTGCCATGGCCAAACAAGGTTATCCTGGGTGTGTGCCCATGAGTGATAGAATCAGAATCCGTGCACAGAAGCAATTCCAATCAAAACTGAGGTCGAACCGATGCTCAAACCCCACGGTCGAACCCACAATCGAATGCTTAGTCCCCATGCTCAATCCCATGCTAGACCCCATACTTGAACCCAATACTCGAACTCTGTAACCTGTAACCCATGTTTGAACCATGCTTGATCCTATGCTCAATCCCATTCTCAAATCCACACCTTGAAACCTGCATGCGCATTCCCCATGCTCAAATCCTACACACCAACCACCCATGCTTTTTCTCAGAGCACTACAAGTAATCTTTGTATGTAACAAAATGCCGAGATAATATTATTGCGATTTTTTTTTATTCCCTGGGATTTATTGAATATTCGGTGAAAGAAATGCAGTAACAGGAGCACACATTTAAAAGTTAGAGAACTTTTTAATCAACCGTGTCAGTCTTTGGTATTCGTTACGGCCATCTCTTCGGTGTCACTTATTGTCTTCTGAACTTCTTCTACAGTTTCACTATAATTACATGTTACTTTATTACACTGAAAATCCCGCTCAGCCAGTTACCCAGCTAGCAACTGTCCGCAGCTTAATAACAAGTCATTGTTGGGGTGGACAGAAGCCCAGCCAGCATCCAGTCAGGAAACTCAAAGCATATATTATTTTATTGTAGTATGATTATCAGCATTCTATTATTTTTTGCATACACAGCACATGTATATTATGCACGCGCGTACCGTATAGCAAAGATGTATACTGTATGTACATCATGTTGCGTGTACTGCATGTGAGTTATGTAAGGGCATTATTGCAGTATATCAGTACGTGCATCAGTGCACCGGTAATGCACGTTCTGAGTATCAATGTGCACAAGATATACTGATACGCAGCACGGCACGCACTGCGTATCAGAATGCACATTCCATCAGTGGCCACTCAACACATTTGCCAATAACTTGCGGGAGGCATTCAAAAGATGTGGAAGGGGCGGGGAGAGGGGGGAGAGGGAGGATAAGGCATGCGACGTTTCGGGCAATGACCCTTCATCTTCTTCATCGTCATACGTGCGCTCGTGTCGAGCGAGGAGCAACGTCGTGGCAAGGGCGGTGTCGTGCCACGAGCCAACGCCGTGGCCGCACTTCCACGGCGTGCAGCGTCGAGCATCGCAGCCGCCGCCCTTGACCATCCATCGCACTGGCAGCAGCAGCAGCAGCCAGTCGCTGTCTGCACAGGCACCAGCAAGGCAACCCCCCCCGCCCCTCCTCTGGCCACCGTTGTTGCTTGCACGGCTGCGTGCTCTCACGTCTTCTCAAGCTTAGCAGCGGCAGGAGGCGGTGGTAGTGGTGATAAAACTGCCTGCTGGGCGGTACAATCTCCTGCTCAGACGGCATCGCTGAAAAAAAGATTTTCCCTGCCACCATCATTATCATCATCCGCAGCTCCACCTCTTCCAACGTCCTCCTTCCTCCCTCAACCTCGTCGTCGTCTTCAGCCTTCCTCGCTGGAGAGAGGGTGGGGTGCAGAGAGAGAATCTCCATGCGGTATTCGATGCGAGCTTCTCCTCCTCCTCCTTACGTAACAGCAGCGGTGGGCTTCGTTGGAGCGGCTTTGGCAGCGGCGTGGCTCGCTGGCTCGTTTGCTTTGCAATGCCAAAGCCACCAAATTGGCTCGAATTAGTCGAGCATTTTAATGCGTTTGTTGATGTTGTGTTCTTTTGTTGCTGCTGTTGTAGTTGCAGTTATCGCTCGTGTTATTGCCGCCCGCGTTCATGTTGTGTTGATGTAAATCAATTGACTGTTGTTATATTCTCAAATGTTATTTTCTCAAAAGTCCTTACTATTCAAGGTAAAAAAAAGCATCTATCATTATTATCACCATCGTCGTCATTTATACAGACATCCCAACGCCGGTCGTGGTGATATAACACAAAGGGGTCGTTACGTAACAATCGTTAACTCCCGT
This sequence comes from Lethenteron reissneri, assembly GCF_015708825.2. Taxonomy (NCBI): domain Eukaryota; kingdom Metazoa; phylum Chordata; class Hyperoartia; order Petromyzontiformes; family Petromyzontidae; genus Lethenteron; species Lethenteron reissneri. The sequence continues at coordinate 9,115,703 of NC_083789.1, read as the reverse complement.
GGCAAGTGCCGCAGGTCCCAGCCATGGCTGTTGGCCAGCCGGTGGCAGTGTGCGGAGGTCGAGTTACGTAACGCGTTTAAAGGGACAAGCAGCAGCAGCTGCTGCAGCTGCAGCTACTGGCATCGTCACCTCTATTCTCCCACGCTTGTGTTCGTGTTGTGTGTGTGTGTGTATAGGGTGGGGGGGTGAAAGAGTAGCGAAGGATTAAGACAATGAATGGGGAAATATGTATTCTGTTTTAGTCACTTGAAACCGATACGCACGTATTGATGATGGATAGCGCGCGCAGCTGTGGGTGGTGATGGGGGGGGGAAGGTTTCTTGCATTGAGGATTGTGAAACAAACATCTCGTTACATCACGGGGGTGTTTGGTGTTCTCCCTCCACCCGTCTTGTACCCACGTCCGTCTCAGTTGCAGGTTCATTATTTATTTTGTGTCTATGACGACGACGACCGCCAACAATGTGATCTATAAAAATGTCTAACGTAATGCGATGACTTTCAGTTGTGGTTTGTTTGCACTGCGCCCTAAACCCGGGTGAACCTGAGTTTGATTCCCAGCCACGCTGACGGCAGCGGAGTGTGCAATTTGAACCCAGGGCTTGGGTTCTATCCCCGATCCAGCCCCTCCCTCCCCTACTTCAACCAGCGTGGTGAAGTATGGTCAAACAATATCCCACGACCGACAGCGTGGCGAGGCATTCATCCAGCAGTGGATTTATATCAAGGGCTGAACGTTGCAATTACTTATTTACGATCAACTATTGACAATGTAGGAACTCAATTTCAAGATTTATAAACAACTGAAACTAAATGATCTCTGCTTCCTACTAGAATGTGCTTCTTTCACTGTACATGAATACAGTATCTGCCTACCCAACCCATATCTTACTTGCACGAGTATCACTTTGGCAGAACTGCACATTGGACAGCATGCAGCAAGAGTATTGATTTGCCATTGTACCAAGGCCGTAGCCATGGAGTGAACATTGGGGGGGGACCAAATCTTCTCGGAGGTCTGGGGTTCCCCCCCCCCCCCCAGAAAAAAAATCTCAATTTGAAAACGAATTTCCTGCCTAAAATATTTTAAAAAATCATTAACACGTAGGATGAACTTCTTTTTTACAATAATGTCGAATAGTGTATTGTATTACATTGCTCTGTTTTTTTTTTCCTTTTTTACCTTTTCTTGTTTCATTGTATGTAAAGTACAACCATAACCATTATAATATAAACAGAAATCTATTTTATACCAATATATTGGGGGGACATTTTGAGCATATTTGAATATTGGGGGGCGATGTACCCCCCCCCCCCCAATATATATTTTAATTACGGCCTTGCATTGTACTAATGTTGTGAAACTCCCTTCCTGAGTGTCGAGGTGCCATACCCCTGGCTCACCTGCAGAGAGCAGTACAGCAAGTGGACTTACCGCCATCTGTTTCATTCTGTACGGGGATAGAGTGTTGCCCCCTCGCGTGCGTGGGGTTTCTCCAGGTCCTCCAGTTGCCTCCCACTTTTACAAATACTCATGGATTGGCTGAAACAAATGTTAAAATAAAAAAAAAACCCAATGCTCTAAATATTCTATAACTCAGCGTGGCTATAATGAATAAATAAGTAAATTAAATTATTTAAAATAAAATGGTCTCGCTCCTGCATTCGAGTGATCTCATTGCTCACCTTCCACGGAGAATTGCCATCTATGGCCTATTTTCCTCCGATGTCTGGCACTCCATCATTAATCTCGAAAACTGGCCATCATCCTTTGCAGTGATGTCATGCCCAAGGCCACGAACTTTCCTTGACATTCGATATGATGTCTCTAATTTGGACTTTGTTGTCATTTACATGTGTTCCTCTTTGTCTCGGTGTAATTCCCAGCATGTATCTCTACATCTCCTTTGCATACTCTTCATCTTTTCGTCCATGTTAAATGTCAGACTTATTGTTTTTCATACAGCATAGCAGGTAATATAAAATGCACGATTTGAAACATTCTTTACGCACGGTATGTTTTTTCCAAAAAAAGTTGTATTTCATCATTGTGACCTTGACTCATCTTCAAAAATTGTTATCGATAAACGTACAGGATTTTTTTATCTCATTGTTAAGACCACGTGCAGTACTTTAGCCTAATTTAAGGATGTTTTTTGTTGTAGTGAACCGTTTGTGCATCAGTGTGCTTTAACTTGAGAACCACAATTAGTACAAGGATATGTAAGTTCCCAGTTATCCTTTCTGAGTACGTATAGTTGCAATAGCAAGACTCATACAAATTGACACTGCTGCAGTATATGCATTGGTGGGGTGGGGGGTGCTGGTACAGTGTTCAGCATGCTGCGATATGAACCCGGCAACCCGAGTTTGATGCCAGCGTGATGGCACTAACATACGTGCCAAGTCATAGCAGAATTCAGTCCTGGCTTCCCCTCGTGCACTAAGCAGCGTGGTGAAGTGTGGCAACCCCTCCACAAATATTTCATAAATAATTAAGTACGGTAATGTCATATAATTCAAGCGTGAGATGGCTACCAAAATTAGAATATTTCTGATATGAAATGCTGCAGGACTTGTTTTTGAGCATGGTGGTTTTTTTCAATGTCACATGATGGCCTTTCATTGCGGCATTGCAGATTTGGATATTGGCATGGCATATTCAGGGTCCAACACATCATTCCAGATAATTTAACATTTCACAATTCCATAATCACTTAGTAGGTTGGTGTGGCATAGTGCTTGCTTGGAACACTGCTTTGAAACAAGCCCGCCTGAGTTAAATTCCTGGCCACTGCCATATCTGAACTGGTCTGAAGGCTCCTTCAACCCATGTAGACCACAGTGTGGTGCGATATGGTCAAACTACTTTCATAATCAATGCAGTGTGGGAGAGGCCTTCATCAAGTATTGCATTGGCTAATAGTTGTACTGACATTTTTTTTTATTACACATTTGTGCTTGTTTAAAGTTCGTTCATTTGGATTTGTTTGAGTAAAATGTCGCAATAACTTCATGTTGATACACAGTAACATACATTTTGCATATGTATTGTTCTATGTCATGTAACATTCACTTGATCCGGTAGTGCACTCGGATTAACCAACTTTTTCACGAGTGTTCGCGTGGTTACAACTGAAGCCTAAAAGTTTCCTTCATCGACCTGAGCAATAAACACAGTAGTTCATTATGTTTAGGCATTTACAATATATAAATTATGGACACGCAGTGTGTTTCAGTTACATCCTAATATCTTGCAATAAAAAAAATCAAGTTTAATATCAGAGGGATTTCATAGTTCCCAAATGATTTAGATCAAGTAATTGTGTACTCCAGTATATCCCTTGCGATTTGAGTGAACCGGTTATGCCATGGGAGGTATGCTTACGTAAAGTCTGATGCATCGTTACGGAGAAAATGCAGTTCTTACCACTAGTCTTTTGGGATGGTTGTCAGCAATATAGGTTCATGTTTTATCTCATAGTCGTGTGGGTTAGAAAATTGCCCCGTTTGACTATGCTGTTTGTGAAGATGTACTTTAAATAAAAAACTTGACATGCTTTATTTAAAATGCACACGCACACATATCTCAGTCGCAACGTTCATAGATGTAATATTTTAAAGGTAAACATTGACTTAATCGCGAGTACATTATATACAATGGACCGCACTGTATTTTTCCACGCTAGTGCTTTTCGCGATCAAGACTTTACAAATCACTTCCTGCAATTTTAAAAACAAGATGTGATGTGTGTGTACAACTATTAGGCTAAACTGATTATGCATGACCAATTTACTATATATTTCCCCGATCGGCAATTGTGGCCCGTTGATAGAAGTGTTTGTATTGATTATTGTGGAGATGTGTGGAGCATTCATATACAGTCCTGTAGTGGTTTGAGCAGTGCACTGAAAACCCAATTAAGTCAGTTACCTGTTCTGTTTATGAGTAACATCAGTGGCAAGTGGTATCTGAACCTGTACAGAGTCTGCTTATGTTCACCCATTAATTGCACGGTGAGCACCAGCAATGAGAGGATGAAGGTGGCCTAGAGTCCTGCTGTCCATAGCATCCCCCAGAGCACCATGCAAGCCTTAGTAAGAGCTTGCTAACGTCACTTGCCCCAACATTCTCTACGGCTAAATGGGGCATGTGTGTATCCGAGTCAATACACTCCAAAGTATGTCTCTGTATGATGTGTAGAAATTGAGTTTCTTTGACGAACAAATATTGTATCTGAAAACAACAGTCTTACTACTGCGTAGCTTTTCTAGGTGATGGTGTCCAGTATGGCTCTCTTTGATGTGTTCTTTGGGTTGTAAACGTGTTATTCAGCATGATAGCCAACGCTTAACTCCATGTACAGGGAGATTCAGAAAGCCATTTTCAAAAAGCTCCCAGCACGTGGAGTGAAATGTCAGACATGGTGCTAAACAACGTGTGGTACAACCTGAAAACACATCAGAGACTTAAAAAAAAACCATTCTGAATGGTGGTCATTGCTTGGTGTTCCTGGGGGCATATGTTTGATAGTTGGTACAGATGTGTATCGTGAAGACAAGACGAGACCAGGGGAGTAAACATTTGTACAACAAGTCATGCCACTTTATTGGTCATTTGGGTCTGAAATTCATATGCAACTGCAACGTAGCTGTGCAAATAAACACGTGTTTGTGTTCTTTACACGACCAACTGTATTATTGGAGTGAGACCATGGATTTTCGATCTTTTTATAGTCTCTGACTTGGAAGAGACCTTCTCTCGAGACTCCAGGCAGCTGGGCATATGTGGGTGACAGAGCTTATTTTGATGTTTTGTGAGGATTACATCCTTCTTGCATAGCTTCCTCTAACAACCGAGAGTATGCGCTATTAGATCATCATCACTAGCCGTGATCTTTCCACTACTGGATGAAGGCCTCCGTGAGCTGTTGCTGTCCGTCGATCTCTCCTGCATGTGAGCTAATCTCATGACTCCATTTCCACGGTGGAACACTCATCACTTACTTTTCTTAACAGTCGTGATCTGTGATGTCAACAACTTGCGTTTGTTCTCTGATCCATGTTTTCCTCTTTCTGTATCTCATTGTCACATGCTATCACATGGACCCCAAAATAGAGGCTATAATTGCAATCATTACCACATTACAGTGTAGTGATTTTACATACCAAAACATGTGTTTTCTTCACAACAAATCTCCCTTATAAAAAAAAAACCTCACAACAATGCCACATACCTAGGTTATAAGTTCAGACAGGGAAATAAAATAGCACAAAATTGCAATAAATATCAAATGTTAAGAAAATATAATAAGGCTAACAAACAATTTAACACGTTAACACAGAAAATATAACATAAAAAACATAACAAAGGTAATAAATGAAACAGTTTGTCACAATTAATGCTCATTTTAGTTTTGGGACATTGCCACACAGTGCTGGTACTGTAGCCTTTGATAACTCTTGTGATGAGTGAGAGTTCTCTGATTAACTCCTGCGGAACTAAAATGTCTAGAGGTAGGACCAATGACGTAGTGAAGCAGGGCTTCTGAAAAAGCTGAAAGGTACAGTATTCTTGAACTTCGTTGAAAATATTGGAGCGTGTGAACGTAGATAAGACAAAGCAGTGCTGGATTCCTTCACGCTTTGGATTTCAGATACAGTCATATAGTCATGACCACTTTCAGCCAGGATATCCCTCGCTGAGTCATAAGACCCTTTTTCAAGAGGGTTCTACATTGCGGTATTTGAATAATCCCATAAATGTTTGGCACTTGGGATGCAACTGAAGACCCATGCATATTAGGGAGCTCTGCACAAAGTACAGTACTGTATTCCCAAGAATGATCTAATTGTACATATGTTTGAACTTCTTTCGCACTGTACATAGCCAACCGTGCGAACCAAGCTTAAACCTGCTTGGCTTCAGAGATGCGATTAGATTGGGCAATTCGGGGTGATTTGTTCATAGGCTGCATGGTATTTCATATGAATCACTCTCACACTCTCTTTGGATCTTGACTTAAAGCTTTCCTGACTGCAGAAATTCATATTCTTGGGTCTTTCGGTAAAGTCACGTAGATAGGTTCAAAGAAAATAACAAAATAACAAATAAACTCCTTAAAAAACTTTTGTAAAAACAAAGGTTTTATTAACAACTCCGTTTAACTCACGGTCGAGAAGTACGTCAATGGCGCCTGAGACACGCGGTCCCTGCTTTTTGTGCGAGCCAATTCCACAGTTTAGGGACCGCGGCGTTTTTGAACTACACAAATATATATGAATAATAAGGCGTCCATACAAAATGTAAATTGCTTTAAAGTAGCGAATTAATTGATTAATCAATGCCGATTTTGATACAGGCATGCATTGTCACCGGATCTGAGTACGTGTGCAAAATGTGGAATTGGTTGGACAACGGGAAGTGGATGAAATTTTGATTACAAGATTTGACCCAGACAGAGGAATCAAGTTAAGTAAAACGGTTTAATAAAACTGGTGAAAAACTACGACGTTTCGATCACAACACAAGCAATCGTCATCAGAAGAAAAAATAGTGGGAAAGCTGCTGAGGCAGGCTGTTTTTAAAGGTTTGAAATAGGTGTAGCCCAAGGATCATAAAGAAAATGGGGGGGGGGGGCTAGTGATGTTAAAGTGAGAAATTTTTATGTAAATGTAAAGTCGGAGAGCTACCTCCATGACGACGGCGGAAGGTAGGATGGAAACAACACAGCCAGTCATGACTTAAACTGGTTAATCACATCCTTCCAATGATTGCTCAGTTTGTACCCATCTTCTCGGTTGAAATTGTGTCTGTGTCTATGTCTATATATATGGATGGCCTCATGAATGAATCCTTGTTGATAGCCAGTGGAACTGCAAAGTACCTTCGAGAAATCAATCTCGCGTGAGCCCACCGCATCAAAACAATGATCAGCCACGGTCGAGGTATTGGGCCTGCGGCGTTTCAGATCTGCCTTATGTTCACGAACACGGTCCGAGACATGTCGCCCAGTTTCCCCAATGTAACTACTGCCGCAGACACAGCTTAGTTTGCAGATGCCGGGGATCACATCCTTCACAGATGGGATCAGATCACGAATTCTATGCACTGTGTTAAATCGAACCTGGATCTTGTGTTTGCTAATGATTTTGGAAATCTTTTTAGTGACCCCTGCTATGTATGGCTAGGTGATGGTTTTGGTTGGTTCCTCAGATGGTTCTTTCCCAACGGTTGGGGTGATAGCTTTACAGATTATGTGGTCTGAATATCCATTCATCTTGAGAGCTTGGTGTACGTGTTCCAGTTCACTGGCTAGGTGATGACGGTTGGAAATACATCGAGCTCTATGGTGTATCGTTTTGATGAGAGAATTCTTCTGGGATGGATGGTGGTGGGAGTCAGGTTTTAGGTAGGCATCTGTATGGGTGGCTTTCCTGTAAACAGTGTTCCATTTAGCCATTTGGTCTCTTTTCAATTAAAACATCCAAAAATGGTAACTTGCTATCCTTTTCCACCTCCATGGTGAATTTGATGGCTGGGTGTATGGAATGGATGTGGTTGAGGAATTGGTTTAGAGCTGGTCGGCCATGTGGCCAGATGACGAACGTGTAATCTACGTACCTCTTCCACAAGGACGGACGTAGAGTGGATGCCTGAATGGCATATGTGTCAAACTTTTCCATGAAAAATTGGCTACAACTGGAGATAAGGGAGAACCCATTGGGGTACCTTCAACTTGTTTGTAGAATGTTCCATTCCAGGTGCAATAAGTGTTGTTGAGGCAGTGTCTCACCAGGGCCGGTACATCAGCATTCAGTCCTTGTTGGACCAAATCTTCAATGATTGCAATGGTGTTAAGCACAGGAACTTTGGTAAACAAAGAGATCACATCGAAACTAACGAGCAAATCACCTGGAGATAGTGAGATGTCCTTAATTAACGATAACAAGTGAGCTGAGTTGAGTACAGCTGAGGTGGTCTTACCAGTGAATGGTTGTAAGGTCTCAGACAGAAATTGGGCCAGTTTGTAGGTGGGTGAGTCAATGGTTGAGATGATAGGAAAAAGGGGTGCCCCTTCTTTATGGATATTTGATAAGTAATAAAATCTGGGTGGTCTAGCAGCAGAGGGTTTTAAGGAAACCCACTTGGTTGGTTCGATCAAAGATGTCGAATCAGTGATGATATTGTTGTTTTTTGTAACGAGGCGGTTGGTGGGATATCTCTTAATTTTGGTATAGCTACCATAATTAAGCATGTCCTGAATTTTCTTATTGTATGTGGTTTTGTCCATGATGACTGTGGCATTGCCCTCGTCGGCTGAGAGGATGGCAATGTCATCTCTCTTTTTTAATTGAGAAAGCTCAAAGTGCTCATCTTTACTGATGTTGCTAATAGGTGTCTTCGCGTTTTTGAGGATTGCAGAGATTTCCGATCTTGCCACGTCTGCAGTAATGTGTCCCAAACCCTTAAGGGCTATGTCGACCTGGGCAATGATATCATCAACTGGGATGTGTTTAGAGGTGACTGCAAAATTCAACCCTTTGTCTAGAACCAATTTTAGGCTGTCTGAAATTGGACTGTTACTCTGATAACAATCTTGTCAACGTCTAACTTTTTGATGTGTGGATCTGGCTTCTTCTTGGAAAGGAGGTTGAACTTGGAAATCGGGTTATCTTTGCTTTTAGCTGACATTGAGGCAGCTGAAGATGATGCGGTGGGCTCACACAAGATTGATTTCTCTAAGACTAAAGTACTTTGCAGGCCCACTGGCTATCAACAATGATTCATTCATGAGGCCATCCATATATATAGACACAGACACAATTTCAACCTAGAAGATGGGTACAAATGGAGCAATCATTGGAAGGACATGATTAACCAGTTTAAGTCATGACTGGCTGTGTTATTTCCAACCTACCTTCCGATGTTAGTGGTTATTTTTGACTCTCTAGTTTTACAATAACAGGTTGAATGTCTCGCACTAACACAGCCACCATCGCTCGTGTCCTCGATGTGGCAGTGGCTCTGCGATCTTCCATTGACATGCTAATCTCTCACAATACAATGGCCACCTCCGCGCCGTCGTCGTGGAGGTAGCTCTCACTTTAACATCACTAGCCCTGCCCACTTCGTTTATGACCCTTGGGCTACACCCATTTCAAACCTTTAAAAACAGCCTGCCTCAGCAGCTTTCCCACTCTTTTTTCTCGTGATGACGATTGCTTGTGTTGCGATCGAAACGTTGTAGTTTTTTGTTATTTTGTTATTTTCTTTGAACCTATCTACATGACTTCACTGAAAGACCCAAGAATACATAATCTCTTTGGAATTAACCACTAAAAAGTCAGTTCAATCTTTGGTAAAGGTACACCAATTAGTCCCATTCAGATAATTCTACATTATAAAAAATGTGTTTATTAATTTTAGGGATAACTACACAAAATAAACACGTGTACCGAATAATATATAACTGTCCCACCGCTTGCCGGATATGTTAAAGTATGTGCAGCAGCTGGGGACTCGTTAAATTACAGTACAGTATTATCGCTATGATCCTCGATAGCCCAAGGATCACCTCGCTGCTGACTGCTGTTTACTTTGTACATGTGATATGTGCACAGGTAAGTTTCTGTAAACAGAGATTCCAAATGATATGCGCCATGGGTATTATACATTGAGTTGTTGGGCTTCATGCCATTGTGAGCAGCCAGCAAATGGGTCTAAATTGCTTAAATTTATTTACATGTACCAGTACAAGTGTATTTGTATATACTCTTTATGTAATGCTTATCTTTAGAGGTGCTAATTTGTAAAAATGTAATGGCGCTTAACCAGCCAAGACGGCTGATGGATTTTTCAATGCTATTTTCTAGACTTTTGTTAATATCCTTTTAAGATTTTAACAGCAAGTGACTGAAATTGGATTGAACGCGTGTGAGTTTAATAGGTTGTTTTTCTCTATCATGCAAAATGAGATGGGATTCAGAGACTGATGTGTTGGGAATGAGGTGCTGAAATATCTTATAAAACATCTCACCTGCAGCTGCTGGATTGAACAGATGGGCAATATGGTACTGTAGTCAGATTTTTTTTCCAATTATTGCTTACAGGTCACACAGTAATCAGGGCATAAGAGTTCTCAACTTCTGTGAATGCTGCAATTGATGTCATAAGCGAAACATGGGACGATCTTAGCCAGATGGTACAGTATATGAATTGTAATACAGCACTACAGAAAGCTACATTATTCATGAGGGTTGCTTAAATAGGATTATACACATTAAATGAAGTATTAGAGCCCCATGTTTTTGATGAATTAAACTGGTAGCACTTGAATTTTATCTTCAACGTTTACACAGGTACCGCCAAGCGCAACATAACCTCCTGCAGTTTTACAATTTTGATTTATGATATAAAGAACCAGATTAAAAGTCACTCAGAAGGACTGCACGTTTTGAAGTCATGTCAGTACATACTAAAGTATTGAAACTTCGTTTAACTGAGAGGCAATGGGAATTCTGCCTTTTAAAGCAATTCATGCTTCCCACAGCTTACGATGAAAGAATTAAATTAGAGTTAATTCAAGTCTGTGATGCTTCATCTTGAGTAGCCTAAGTTGCACTACCTAGCGTGTAAAGATAAGAATGTGGCATCATACTGTATACAAAACATAACCCATACTTTCCAAAATGACAAACAGTGCCCGATGCAAGTTTCTTCCAGTGCGCCCATTCATAGGCAGTGAATGTTTGTCCACACTTTGAAGTTAACCATCGCTGTGGTTTTGTGGGCGAGGCAGAGAGTAGATGCCATATCACACACATGGTTTGAGGCATTGGTGTTATGGAATGGGATCATCACATGCGATTGGCTTCGTCAGTGCTATATTCGTAAACAAGGAGTTAGCAGCAACATAAAAGATTAAATAGCGGTTCTTTTTCAGACGCATATAAGAATCCTAAGCGACAGCATTAGCACTTGTTTACATTTTTTAACACAGTAGTCGGTCGCCGATAACGCATTGGAAACATAATGACGGAGATGCTACATTAGCATTGCTTAGGGGAAAAGTAAAGCTATTTGACAGATCATAGCAGAGGCTTCACTTGCTCGAACAGAGGGCATTAATTAACATTCACTCGAATGTCTCGTGTTTGTCTTCGAAATGGCAGGTGGATGTGAGTGTACTGGCAGTCTATAATGTAGACTGTAGCCTGGTTAGTAAGTTTGGTGAGTGTACTGACAGTCTATAATGTAGACTGTAGCGTGGTTTTTAAGCTGGTGAGCGTATTGGCAGTCTATGATGTAGACTGTGGCAATGGTTATTAAACCGAGTGAGTGAAATGGCATTCTATAATGTAGACTTATTCTTGGCTTTTTCGGTAATAAAAAAAATAGCAAACCCATCAAAATACAGCAAGTTCTATTGAACGCTGTTTGTGGTGGAAAGGCCTCGTTGAGTTCATTGGGTGTATTATGTATTATCTGTTACATTGCGTTTATTATAATAATAATGTAGCTGGTGTTGAGACACAAAATGCAAGAGAAAGTAATCTGACAGTGTTCCGGATTGCAAACACCACCGAATCTCAATGATTGTTATTGTGTTGGTTACTAAACAAGTTGTATGCTCTGTAGATATTTCTGACAGATATGTACATATTCAGTACTGCAGTGCAAATTTAATGTTTGAGGGATGTTTAACCAGGACTTCTTCACGGTCTCCAGTCACTGCCATTGCTGATACAAACTTGGGCCACAGCGGTACTTCTGTAATGGGTTCGATTGAGGCGCACATTCAACTTGGAGGCAACACTATTTATTAACACACTAGCTGTACAATCCGGCTTCGCCCGGGACTTGGGATCCACCACGCCCGGCCGCCTTTGTCTCCCCAGTGGCGATGTTCACACACCACAGCAGTTGCTCGTTTTGAGGCTGAGTCGACCTAGGGGAGGCCCAGGACTGGTTAAAATAATCGTCACCGGTGGTGGCCGTGAGCGGGAATCGAACTCGGGATGCCGGGTTCGTAGCGCAGCGCGCTAACCACTACTACACTGCGTTACGCTGCCACATGTGCGGGTCACGTGACAGATTTGACGTCACAGCTCACTTACTGTGCAAAAAATATCTGCATTATTGAGCTCCCCCCCCCAAAAAGTGTATTTTTATCATTTTTGCATGGTGTACAGTCTGGAAAGTACCCATATGGCAAATTTCAAGTTTGTTGCATGTCGGGAAGTACGATAAACATTTTGAACAGACACATATTCAAAACTATGCCTTTTATATATATGGAGATAACACCAACGTGAACACCATACATAAAAGGTGGTGACCACCGTTCCTAATCTCACTAACACTCGGGGAACACTACACAGCGTGACCAAGACTGGTGACTGCTGCCTGGTCACGAACGACGATCGGATATTTGAGCACTCTCATGGCGTCTTCATCCCAGAATAGAACAGTACCACTCCACGTTCACACCCCGCTTCTAACCACTCTGGCATGGGTGGCTCCGTCCCAGGCCACGCCCCCCTTCTCGATCCTTCGGGAAGGTCCGGGCCCCCAACCACGTGACCCCCAAGCTTCCCCCTGGGACCCTTGGCCCCCCTTTATCTGGTCACGTGTCCGGCCTGACGCGACCCCCCTGCAGCCCCCATACCTAGCCAACACGATAGTGACGTCATGTCCCTACGCTCGTACAGGCACGACAGTAGTGACGTCATGTCACTACACTTATGAAACGCTCGTCATGCCAACCCCCCTCTCTTCGCGCCATTAAAAACTACAAAACTCTTTTTATTTTACCAGGTAAGGCCAACTGAGCTATAGAGCCCTTTTTCAGAAGCAACCTGGCCACAAATGATAGCTCAACGAAGTGGCTTTATATCACGTGGGGATTTATAGTGGCCAACAACTCTAAACGCGTGTTGTTGATTCTAAATGTGGAGGAGCCGGAGAAAATTTCACGCGACCACGTGGAGAACACGAAACCTACAAATATATCGGTGACGATCGAACCCACGACCTCCTGTAGACCAGGCGAGGTAGTTAACATCTAACCACCGTGTCGAAAGGTAATGTGTAGACGCTACGAGGGATATTTGTCTTCGTCCATGTGTGTCCGTGTTTGTATACACATTGCGATTTTACGTGCAAATCATGTGTCCACTGTGTTTCTAACATTTGTTGCACGTGCAGGAGAATACCTCTTATCCACGACCCTATTATCCGCGTCTCTGTCTTCCTATTACCGATGTTTTCCGCAATTGGTACCTATAATGCTTGCGAATCAGTTTTTAATGCTCGTGATTGTTCACGGATAAGATGAGTTAGAGCGGAATATCCTAAGCGTAGGAATATACTCAGATGGAGGCTTTCTGAATGGTTTTCCAGTTTATATTTAACCTTACAGTGTTAGCAATGCATTAGTAATAGAAAGTATTTCTAACTGTACGTCCTGAAGGCTTGGCAAGTGCTCAGTAATTTTTTTTAATCACCGCATTCTTGGAAGCACGAATGTAAACACGGTACAGTATTTTTTAAAATGCTAACATTTTTATGCATTTAATAAAGCTGCTTTGTTACTGTTATGTGTGCCATAAAACAAAATTATGCTGGGTGGTTTAAGTCAACAATCAGAACAGCAGGCATTTTGCTGCCTTTTTTTTAATATACAGTGCATTCATAGGCAATTGTAAGACCTCTTACGTATTTGTTTTTTTGTGCAATGCCTTTTGATTAATTTGAAAACAGTGCTAGGGTTTCCACTAAGCCCAGTGTTTTACAAAGCAGTGTTTTACAATGCAGCCTCGCAACACATCCGTTGTGACCTTTTGACCTACTACTGTGTGCTTGGTTTGCATTGGAACCAGAACAAGATGTCATTGCAACTATTTGGATATGTTTCGATTTTAAGGTTTCGTGACTGCACGGATTCATATTCTTGGTTCTTTCGGTAAAGTCACGTTTTATTATTTCCCTTCTATGTGACTTTACCGAAAGAACCAAGAATATTTGGATGTGCTTAACAAGGGGAAGACGGGCGCACATGAAGATGGATGGACAGGATGGTTGTGTGAAACGTTTTCGTGATCTTCTTGGTTCTTTCGGTAAAGTCACGTAGAAGGAAAATAATAAAATAATAAAAATAAAACATTAAATAATTCTCACGACGTTTCGGCCACAACGCAAGCAGCCGTCCTCAGGTGAAGAACAGGTCTCTCGGAAAGACAGCATCTGAATTCAGACGCTGTCTTTCCGACAGTTGACGCTGTCTTTCCGACAGACCTGTTCTTCACCTGAGAACGGCTGCTTGCGTTGTGGCCGAAACGTCGTGAGAATTATTTTATTATGTTTTATTTTATTGTTTTCCTTCTACGTGACTTTACCGAAAGAACCAAGAAGATGAATCCCTGCAGTCACGAAAGCTTTAAATCGAAACATTTTCGTGATTTTGACTCATTGCCTCGTCGCATAGAGATATAAGATTGTAGCACGAAACATTTATCTCTATTGTCAGGGTAATTCAAAGCTGCCTGGTCACATGTTTGTGTGCTACCCCACCGCTGTCTCACGAATGGAGAACATTATCTTATTGATTATTCAACCTTTGGCGTGAGTACATGAGCAATGGGCAAAGGGATGGTTCATTGATATCTGCTAGATGTGTTGTGTTGCCTGCAGCTCTTCTGCACAGCTGAAAAGAACATTTGGTCGCCCAAACGAAAATACAATTTGTCTCTTCCGATGAGTTATAACTTGGACGTAAATTATGGTGAATATACGGAAATGTAACTTTCCAGCAATACATAATGCAATACGAAACTCAACACTTTTTTTATTAAGCTACTGGACTGCATACAGATGAGTCTATTAACTTAATTTTCCACTAAAAATGTTACACGGAAGGTGGGAAGCCCTCGAGGAAGCCACACGGCCTGATTCAGCTGATGAAAGGAACGACGTCCCTCAAGCCCTGCCCATCGACCTCCCGTCCAGCGGCACACCTAATAATACCCCCCCTTTTTTTAAACAAATCAGTTTCTTTGCCCATTTTTAGTTGAGTAACACAATGACTATCGGTAGAGCAATTGGTTACTTTAATTGTTGGATATCCCTGTTGTAATCATATGCTTTAAAGGTACAGGAATAAATATAGTATTGTAAATAGTATTTTGGGTGTAACCATCAACCCTTCCTGTAATTAGATGAATTGTCGAGAATCAGATTTGCGAGTGGTTGATACTATAATAATATAGTGGAGATACATCGTTAAACATTGTGAATTTAGCGGCCTCGAGCGGCTGATGGAGTCACATGAACAAATTACAGCTCATACGAATCGAAAACATTCTCACATGCAAATTGATTTGCGTCCAGGATGGATCGTCAGCTTAGATAATCGATATCAATTGCTATCGATTAATCTTTACATCTACTATATGTAGCACGCATTTAAGGTGTGGTTGTCAAACGTGTTTATGTTAAAGGTATATATGGTAGAAAGACTCCAACTTAAAATGTATTTCACTTTACAATATACAGTATTGCAACGTCTTACATGGGCGATTCAGTATTTTATGGGCGCACTGATTGACTACAGAATAAGTAGCACGTACATATATATTTGTATTTACTGTAATCTGATGTAATTCTCTTTTGAGTACAACACTTTGTGACCTAATCTTTATATCAGACATGTTCTATCCACTGCTAAATGAACACCTCCCATGCTGTACCCATCAACTCACGGTCCTGCAATGCTACAATACAGCTCTATAAATACATTTGTTTAAAAACTAAAAATACTGTCCTAAATAATGTGCAACCTATCATCACACTCCAGTACGGTATGTCTTAATGTAGTATGTTGTACTCGTGTTTAATATACGCCGACCATTCCAGTTTACGTGCCAACGTTGGCACGTGGTTGGGACCTTTGGACTAACGTTCCATGTGAACTGGGATTGAGAGGACGCACACGAATGTGATGGAGCAATGTAATCGAGCTCGTGGATTATTAACATCGCTCGATGATGGCGAGAGATGGCAGTGGCATATAGTGGGGGAGGCCTCATCGAGCAGTGGATAAACCATGGCAAACACGGTAGAACTTTTATTCACGGTCACGTGGGGAAATAAACTCACGCTCTCAAATTTAGTGAATTATCGAATAATAAATAGGAACAGGGCGCGGATAAGCCTTTCTTACTAGCTCCCACGGATAGTGGCGGGTAATAAGGTGGATAATAGTTCATTTCACTACACCTATTGTAAAGGGGCGTTGGAAACTCCCGGTTGTCAGCTCATAATTGTACATTGCACCGCCAATAAGTGGCTGAAAACTGAATATTTCCATTGGGTTTTTGGAAAATTTGTATGTTTGTACAATATACAAATAAATTGCATGGCTTGCTCCAATGTCCAACGGTGCAACAAGTACAGTGCAGCACTTGCCTTCTTGCGAATGGAAACCCACAACGCTTTAGCAGCGTCGCCTGTGCTGGGAGCATGGATTTGGTGTAGGGGGGGAATGTTTTGGCTGCTCGCCCGTGATCATATCACGATGAGTGGGGACCTTTCTGAACTAAACCAGTGCGGGTCGTTGGGAAGTGTTACAGTGTTATATTAAGACAAGCCATACTTCACAACACTGGTGTGTCAGCGTTGGCCGCCTGTTATGTAACTGAATTCGTTTATGAGACCACGATGCTTCAACCACGCCAGTCAAGTCGGTGCGGGTCGTTGGGGTGTTTACAGAACTGCATTCGGTAAGGCCATACTTCACCGCACTGGTCGTTGGTTTGTTGTTGATCTGGTCAGTGCGGGTCTTTTGGAGGCGTTACATCGCAGTAACTGTATTAGATCTCAAGGCCATACTTCACCACGTCAGTCTAGTCATTTCCGGTTTGAGTCGAATGAAGTACAGTATAAGAATGTTGGCATAGCCTGCAATGAAGCGTACATGTATTGCGTTTTATTTTTTTAATCGGAGAATCGACATAATTGTGTCTGGCTTGCTTATTTGGGTGGCTTTAGCCCCCCATGCCTGTTGATGGACAATACAATGTGGGCAGTTTTCGTTGTGTGTGTGTGTGGCGTTGCCTTGGTTATGTAACGTTATGTAACTCGCGTTGGGTTTTTTTCTGGTAATGCCTCGGCTGAGAACAAACAGCGTGTGTTCCCGATAAAGTTATTGTTTCCACGGGAAATGCGGCGATGTAAGCAACCTTATTCTTCGGATTGTAAGACGCACTTACACCCCCCCCCATTTCCCCCGTATAGTATTTTTAAAGCTTTAAATGTTTTGGCGGTAGGGCGGGTGCGTCCTTTGATCCAGGAAGTGTGTGTGTGTATACAGTGTACTGTATGTCTTTGTGGTCATAACTGTAATAAGTTTATTTGATCCCGTGGTTACAAGGAAGTGTATGGTGTGGTGGGGGTCTTTAATTTCCCGACCACGTCTTACTTTCCAGAGCTCTTCTGCATTTTCGGAGCGCGTCTTACTTTCCGGAGGTCGTTGCATTGGGAGGAAATACGGTGGTAAGTGTGTGCAATCCAACATTGGGGTCCTGCACACAAAAAACAACAACTTTGAGCCTTCACACAAAAAACTCAATTGAATCCGCTTTGCCTAAAGCAAATGGATGCGCACTATTTATTTTCAGTTTTTAAGATCATTTTTGTATGCCTTAGCCACCCGCGTGGAATTGTGAGCTGTGCGTTGAACAGTGCTGTATAGCATTCCCTCGTTAATCGCGAGGGATACATTCGGGAGATGCTCGTGAGTAGCACATTTCTTTTAACTCATCACTTTATCTAATCACTTACTCGCATCACATTCTGTCTCTCATCACTTTCCGTCTCTCTCGATCGATGCAGTCGTGTAGAATTCCTGATGCAACAACGGATAGCAAGTTCGCGAATAACGAGGGAATAACAGTACTGTACAATGAACGTGCAATGTCGATTTATTTTTTCTGTCACTCTTAAGAGGTCCGGACGCTTTGGCTCTGACAATTCTTGCATGTGCATGCCTTATTAGTCCTTGCACATATAGCAATGACCTCATCGGTCGGAATGCGGCCCCCATCTCGAAGTCCTATCTCGCGATCTAACCAGGGCTTGAGACTGGAATAGTGCCTTGGATTGATGGGCGACCACCAGGTGTAATAGGTGTGGTGCAGTACAGAAAGTTTAAATTATATTGAGCATCCCTCTTCTCCCTTAAAACACGCATTGTCACCAGCGTGGTGAAGTATAGCCATGGGGAGGCTGTCATCCAGCAATGGATCGACAAACTGGTTGTACATACATGCACATTGACTGCTTGTGTGTGAGTGTTCTGTGGGGAGTGGTAGTGTAGCAGGTTAGTGTGCTGCACTACAAACCCGGCGACCCGAGTTGGATTCCCGCTCATGGCCAACACCGGTGATGATTATCTGAATCGGTCCTCGGCCTCCCCTAGGGCGACTCTGCCTCAAATGAGTACTTGGTGCGGTGTATTAAACATCACCACTGGGGAGACAAAGGTGGTCGGGCGTGGTGGTGGCCAATCCCCCACCCCCTCGTGTTGCCGTGCCAGGCTTCATAGGTGTAAGCTAACAGCACTTGCCCCAAAAGTCTGTGCAGGCTATACTGGGGATCTTTGTTTGTGTATGTGCGTTGTGCCTGTCCACGCTCTCAATCCGCACTTTACCCTCATCACAGGGCAAGGTTACCAGTCCGTTCCAAAGTGGGGCAGCAGATTCATCCCCTTTAAAACAAATTTAATTAACAGTTAGAGCTCTTATTACTACATTCAATTATCAGTGGGACCTTTAACTCCATCAAAATGCGAATTATTCACACCCCCTGTTATTTCTATTTCTGGGTTTCTTCTTCCCGTATTGCAGAACGAATTCCTATTACTGCATCTGCAATTATTTGCTGGCAAGTGGAATTGCGTGCCAATATCCATCCAACAACAGAGAAGATGTGGATAATTTGACAGATAATAGGATTCACAATGTTCGTCTCCCACATCGCCACAGATATGATATCTACTGGACAAGTGAATCCTTGTTCATGTGTGCTTTTGTGCGCATTCAAGGTGTAAATTGCTTGGCTAAACATGGATGACGGGATCCAAGTGTAACGGGTTCCGGAGACACTTGTAGAGGTAACTTCTTTATTACAATCCAACACTCCAACAGTCCTGATACCCTGCTACAGCCTAGGTACACAGCCTAGGTACACAGCTTAGATACCCTACTCTGGCTACGCTCTGGAACTCGCCCTCACAAGGACGTAGAGCCGGGAGTTCCAGAGTCCCACCACTGGCCCTCACAGCGTCCCAGGGTTCTCAGATGGCTGGTCTTGGGTCTTGGGTCTTGAGCTACAAGATCGTCCAGGGAGCTCCCCTTTTATGCCTAGTCCCCAACGAGGGGTGGGGCCGTGTGCGCCCCCAGATATCCCACAGAGCACACACAGCCCCCCCCGTTGGTGGCACCAAGGGGCTTAAGCGCCTGGGCCGCCCGGGAACCCAACGCCTGGCGGCAAAAGGCTTAAGCGTCTGGGACCGCCTGGGAACCCAGCGCCCGGCGCCAAAAGGGCCCAAGCGCCTGGGCCGCCCAGGGTCCCAGAGCCCCCAGCAGCCCCTCCCTTCTTATGTCACTACACAAGCATAGTGCGCATCATATCAGTACTCTACTGTAGTACATTTTCGCTGTACTTTTGCATGCCTCTTACCAGGTGTGGCATAAAGGAAAATCATAGAGTACAACTTTATTTGTGTAAGGTTAATCTATATATATTCTTAGGTTTTTTCGGTAAAGTCACGTAGGTAAAACATCAAAATTAATAAAAATAAAATAAAATAAAGATCACGACGTTTTGGAGGCAACACAAGTCTCCATCATCAGGTGGGACCGTCACAGCCAGATTAGCTGCATCAAGTGACTTAGCTGTGTTGCCTCCGAAACGTCGTGATCTTTATTTTATTCTATTTTTATTAATTTTGATGTTTTACCTACGTGACTTTACCGAAAAAACCTAAGAATATGAATCCTTGCAGTCACGAAAGCTTCAAATCTAGAATTAATCTATATATGTAAAAGGGAAATTTGTGAATGTGTGTCTAGCATACTTCCCGAAATGCAACAAACTTGAAATTTGCCATCTGGGTACTTTCCAGACTGTACACCATGCAAAAATTATAAAAATAGACTTTTGTAATTTTTTTTTTGGGGGGGGGGGGGGGGCACAATAATGCATATATTTGGCACGGCAAGTGAGCTGTGACATCACATCTGTCATGTGACCCGTATGCGGAAGCACCCCCCCCCAACCCCCCCCATAATCGACCAGGCCATGCGTTAATTGTGTGTTGACCGACTGTGTTGTATTACATAACATTTCGATATTTTGCTAGGTTATTTAATTTAGTGTGTTCTTTCTCCCTCTCTCCTAATGTTCAAACTTGCTTACTTTACTACGCGTTTTCCGCACTCATTGACATGTTAATTTTGTACGCGTTTTCCGCACTCATTGACATGTTAATTTTTTACGCGTTTTCCGCACTCATTGACATGTAAATTTTTTATCTAACCCCTCCATCTCTCTGCCACCGCCCCCTCTGCCTATTTAAGGCCACTCCACAGAGACGATCTCCCTCTCTGTACCTGTGTTACTCTCTCTCTATGTATCTTGGTGATATCTGTCTGCTTATATGTCTGTCTATAGTTTTTCTGGTTAGAATTTTTTGTTGCTATTTCATTTATTCCTGGTGATGATTGCTTGTGTTGCAATCGAAACGTCGTGATTTTTATTTTTATTTTATTTTACTTTTATAAATTTAAATTTTTTACCTACGTGACTTTACGAAAAAACCTAAGAATATGAATCCTTGCAGTCACGAAAGCTTCAAATCTAGAATTGAACCACTTCTACGGGGAAGTTCCAAGTTTATCTTTTTCTCTCTCTCTGGGTTTTTGTTTTCTCTCTCTGCCTGTGTATTTAGTGTACTTTTTTCTGTCCACTCGTTTTTTGTCATTCTTATGTTCTGCTCTGTCTGTGTGTCTCCGTTCCTTTTGTTTTATGTTTTGTCTTTCTTTGGAATTTTCACACTTAAATTCTAACTTAGCAATCTTTGAAATGCGTAATCGACCAGGCTATGCGTGAATTGTGTGTTGACCGACTCTGTGTTGTATTACATAACATTTCGATATTTTGCTAGGTTATTTAATTTAGTGTGTTCTTTCTCCCTCTCTCCTAATGTTCAAACTTGCTTACTTTACTACGCGTTTTCCGCACTCATTGACATGTTAATTTTGTACGCGTTTTCCGCACTCATTGACATGTTAATTTTTTATCTAACCCCTCCATCTCTCTGCCACCGCCCCCTCTGCCTATTTAAGGCCACTCCACAGAGACGATGTCCCTCTCTGTACCTGTGTTACTCTCTCTCTCTATGTATCTTGGTGATATCTGTCTGCTTATATGTCTGTCTATAGTTTTTCTGGTTAGAATGTGTTGTTGCTATTTCATTTATTCCTGATGATGATTGCTTGTGTTGCAATCGAAACGTCGTGATTTTTATTTTTATTTTATTTTACTTTTATAAATTTTAATTTTTTACCTACGTGACTTTACCGAAAAAAACCTAAGAATATGTAATGTCTCCTTTGTACCGTCTTGTATTTTGGTTTCATCTGTGTTGTATTTGTTTATACATTCATGTACGCCATGTTTTTGGTCTTTTATTAGTCTTTTTTAATAATCTATGTCCTCTGTATTTTTGCCGGAGTGGCATCTGTCCTGTAATATTTGTCTTCTGTCAGCGCTGTATTTCTTTGATCACCTTTTGTCGGACTAGGGTTGGTCTAATTTTTTGGTCCACTTTGCAAACTTCTCAATATTGTCTGCAATAATTGGTTTTATTTCATTCCAATTAGTATGTCCTATTACCTACGAGTCATCAGCAAATCTTGAGATAGTTAACGCTTTCACAATTTATCTTAACACATCTAATTATCTGGATTAAAAAATATACCATGTAAATGGTAATGAGCAAACATCCCAATGCTGAATGAAATATTACTTGCAAATTATGCAATTGAGATTCCTCATATGTGAAAACATGCAGAACCGTCCTGAATATAAAAAGAGCCTGGGACTTGGTGTGTCTTTCCTGGGTAAGTAAACAAGCGTAATAATAATGTTGCTATCTTTGGGACCCTTTTTGCCAGTATAAAAATGATGAAAAAGAAGAACAGGCTTTAATAGTACTGTATACTAAAATCTTGGTTTTGCCCACATGAGCTTTACCAACTCGCACTGACCAACGTGTTCAATGTGTGTCCAAAAAAACTCCGTAATTCTGTCACAAAGTAACCATCGCCCTCCGGTCCTCAGCTGTTCTAGTTTCACCAACCATAGCACTAATGTGATTAGATGACAATGCAGAGAGTGCTAAGAATCACTGGGTATGAATAAAGACACCTTCTGGATTTTACTTACTACATACTGTACAGCACTTGAACTCTGGCCGATGAATTAAAACTCGTCGGGACTGAAAAATGAACTGAGAAAACTGAATGGAGGAAAAGCTGGACTAAGGGAAGTGAGAAGTACCGAGGTTAAATCGTGGCAAGTGTTTCTTTCAGAGACAGCTTTAACATTAATTATGGAGGTATGTGATTATTGGTCTCTGGCAATCCAACAGAATTTTAGGATTCAATAGTATTCCATTTTTGCCCAGCTAACATTCTCAAACCGCTCAAAGTAAAAAACAATTCAATTTGTTCATTATCTACTTGTAATACATTTTTGAATTACTTTTATAATACAGTCGTTTACTCTTTGGTTCTTTCGGTAAAGTCACGTAGAGAATAAAATCAAATAATAATAGGATACAACGTTCGATTGCAACACAGGCAACCATCATCTGGTAAGAATTAATGAGAAAAAACAAACATCGTAAACTTAGAAATATAATGCAATACAACACAGAGAGTCGGCTAACACAACAGTCAACACCCCACCTGGTTGATTACGTTCATCCAAAGATTGCTAAATTTGAGAGAGAGACAAAACACAGACACGGAGACAACATAGACAGACACACATGCAGAGAGAGACACACAAAGACGCACCGAGCGAGACACATACCAAGACAAACATAATCTAGTTTTACAATCGTTTTTTTAAATTAAATTTGGTCATTACTGCATCTCATCTTGTAAGGAATTTGAGTCTTGTCATTTTCTTTCCCAACAAACAAAAAGACAGAGCTGGAGACAACGGTTTCCAAAGGTGTTGGAATTGGTTGACAGTGTGATTTAAATAATCAAAGTACATTGTATTACAACTAAAGTAATATAGTTTTGACTTCTATATGTGCAATAATTCATCTCGTATTACTTTTAAAAGTGGAAAACAGAAATATAAAACTTAACAGGTCAATATGTTTAAAAAGTAAAAGTGTGGATAGCAGTTGTCATGATTAAACTTGTGGAATGCCAACCTTTGAGGCCAGCCATGACTTTAGTGCCAGTTTTAAAGGATGGGGATAAAGTGTACTTGGAATCAAGATGAAATAATTTTGTTCCTGTTTGTGAAGGATTTCCTTTCCTTTTTGGTAGATTTTCATAACAGCCAATTCTCCTTCACAGTTTTATAGTATTGGCTCATGATGTTATGTATTGGCTAATGTTTTGTACTAGATTTTTTCTTGCGCGTGGCTATATGTTCAGGAGCTAAATGCCAATGTCAAGGTCTTCTAGCCATGAGAGGGCTTCAGGAGATGGTTTGCGTGATTTTGCTCTTCCTTCAGTGAAAGAGAGTGCAGACTACAATGGTTTACTGTATGTTCCGTAGTTTAGGTTGCATGGCCACGAGTGCACTGACTTATTTTTTATTTTCCATCTGTGAAGGAGATGTGTGTATTGACCTGTCGTTGTTCTGATGCGATTGATAGTTACACCAGTGTCTCACCAAAGCCAGGAGGTGTGATGGTTGGGTCTCAATCAAGGTGTTTATTCTGGGTGTCCGTGTTGTTCCACTCTTTTCGCCAGCATTCTTCCAGATCTGGGTGAGATTCTAGGATGGTGACAGTGTGATCCTAGAAGGGGGGATTGGGGATTTGAGTCAGTGGGGGAGGTACATTGTTGAGGTCTTGGTGGATGGGAAAACGTGTAAACTAAATATTCTTGGTTCTTTCGGTAAAGTCACATAGAAGGGTAATAATAAAAATGAAACATAATAGAATTCTCACGATGTTTCAGCCAGAACGCAAACAGCCATCCTCAGGTGAAGAACAGAGCTGTCGGAAAGACAGCGTGTCTCTGGATATTTGGTGGCAGAATGTTCACCAGAATGGGGAGCCATGGGACTGGCGTCAGTTTTCGTGTTGCGGCTTAATTGTGCATTGAGCAGTTTTCTGTACAAGCTCCTGAACCAGGCTGGAGCATAATACTCTGCCACTGAGTAGATCAGTGATCCGGGTAGCAGTTCGAAGGACATAAGCTGAGGTTCCCCAGGTCGTTCCTGAACGTTTCTGTAGCAGGGCGATTCTTGATTTTGTCTTTTCACAGATCTGTTTTATGTAGGGCTTTTAAAAGTCAGGCTTCTGTTCATGATAACTCCCGATATCTTGGAGTCTGGTCATAGTGCAGTGGGTTACCAGAGAATGACACATCAGTGGTGGCATTCGCTGCATGATTGTTCAGGTGGCCAGCACTTATGGTGGTTTTGGAAGGAATTTGGTTGGTGTCTCCAGTGAGGGAAATATACCTTCAATAAAATTAGATCAGCGTTTCGAGTATTGGCAATTTATCGAGGTATGTGCCCTTTGCAGCAAGGGCTATGTCATCTGCATATATGTATTTGGGAGGTGATGTACATGGCAGGTCACTTGTATGTATGTTAAATAGGTGGTGGTAACCAAGCCTTGAGATATGCCATTGTTCATAATTCCCTTGTGGTTGTGTTTAACAGCGAGTTGTGGCCTGAAAGTACGGTTGCTGAGCACCATGTTGATGAGGTGTACAGTAGAAGGGCATCTGATAATTTTGCCCAATTTCAGCAGAAGGCCATAGTTCCAAACACTGTTATAGGTAGCAGAGAGGTCAATCATTGCTGTGCCAGTTTTTTGTTGAAGCTAAAAAACATTTTATGAGAGTGGTGAAGGTAATGATCTGTTCACAGCAGGTATGGCAAGTTCATGATCTGGCTAGTTCAGGACATAGTTGGGGTTCAATCATAGGGGAAATTTTGGAAAGCTTGGTATTGTAGTGTTCAAATATTGACAAATAAACTTCTTTATGAGGCTCACTATTTATTGTCTTTCTTTGTGACACGGTCCCTAACACACAAGGGGTATGACGGTTCCCTTACTCGATACCTAGGGAGGTATGGCCTCCGCGGGACCTATTCACTGGTGACCCGCTAGCCTAACGTCCTCCGGCTAGGACCTAGGGGAGGCTGACTGACCGACCACTTGGTCTGTGGGTCTAGACCACTGGTTACACTGAGCCCCAGCCCTTAGAAGGGCTGTAGAGCTTGGATCCAGGGTCCTGTCTATCCAGGACATATTCTCCCCCTGACCACTGGCCTCACTGAGCTCCAGCCCTTAGAAGGACTGTAGAGCTTGGGTTCAGGGTCCTATCTTCAGCCCGGGCTTCAGTCTTCGTGTGGAGAGATAACTGAGCCAGAGCTCTCAGCGCTCTGGCTTTTATACTGGTTCGTCGCTGGCTCCGCCCAAGCGACACTCCTTCTTGGAACCTTCTGGTTTACCCTGGGAGGTGACATCATCCCCTCACGATCCGTCGTTTGGATCCGCTTTCACCTCTATCTGACCCCGGGAATTTCCCTAGCAGGAATTGTCGTTTGGATCCGCTCTCACCTCTGTTTGACCCCCGGCATTTCCCCAGGGAGGTAACACTGCTGCACCCTGTTTACACCCAGTGGTACTGCAGGTTACTGAATGGTGAGTGGCGATCACCTCTACATCACCCCCCCCCCCCCCCCCCCTTCGGAAGCCCCAGCCGTCCCGGCTGTAACAATGGGAAAAACATTGTAACATGTGTAGTGAGTTTCAGGGAGATGGATGACGGAGTTCAGGCACACTCTATTTATTAACTCAGGGACAGACACAATAGTTGAAGGGGTAACGGCCCCTTCACCCGTACTAGCTGGGAAACCACCCCTAGTACTAAGTCCCCTGTCCTGTTCCCAGTCCTCCTCTAATAGGCTACGGGAGGCTGTCTGATCTGGCCCTGGTAAGCACAGATCCCGGAACCCAGCTAAGCCGGCCTTGCCCTTACAAGAGCAGAGGTCCGGAAGCTCTGGGGCCGCGCCGCTGGCTTACCCAGCTCGGCCCTGACAAGGGCAGCGAGACAGGGGAGTCCCAGGGCCTAGTCTGCTGGTCTTCAGACTTCACTGGTCAGCTTCTTGTTCAACTGCCCCGAGCTCTCTGGCTCCCCGCCTTTTATAGGGATCCCCTCGGAGGGGCGGGGTTATGGGGGATCACAGAGCCCCCCTGGCCCCCCAGTGGTTAACGGATGCGGACGTTGGTGTAGACACCCGTGTGTGTGGGTGCAGACACCCCTGTGTTTCCCGTCCGCCTTTCCTCCCGTAATAACCCCTACATCACCCCCCCCTGTACAGCTCGCAGCCGTCCCGGCTGCAACAATCCCTCAAAACCCAAGATTAAAGACTAACACAGTCAACACGCGTGTGCCTCGTAACAATAACAAGTGTAACAACAACCGACGGTCCCCTATAAATACCCACCCACAAAAAATAAAAAAAAGGTGAGCGAGCCCTCCAGCAGCGGAACACGCGCGGAAAACAACTCATAACAACCGGCGCGTCTTGGCGCGTGTCTGTGCAGCGGGCCCGTCACAAAGGCCCGACCCGGTAGGGTCGGCAGCAGGTGTTGAATTTTCAGGTGCACGGTCCTCCGGCTTCCTGGACGAGCCAGCGCCGACCCCCTCATGGGAGGCTGGCGGCCGAGAGGGCGTCAGTCCTTGGGCCCCTGAAGACGGAACAGTTAGCAGCGGATCAGAGGCTGGCGGCGACCCCGCCCTCCAGGAGTCAGTGGACCCCCCACATGTTCGGCCATAGTCATGAGAGGAAGCATGTGGAGCAAAGATTGACTTCAACCGTGAAGGGTGCACGAACCACCGACGCTTCCCCCATTTAATGCGAACACATTGAGGCCGCATAACCTGCACAATTTCCACGGGGCCCCTCCATGGTTGCAACAGCTTAGACGAGGTGGCCAATGGCACCTGGGGGCAGTGCAGCCACGCTCTGTCGCCCGGGTGCCATTCGTGCGTGTGTGACCGGCTCGATCGCAACCTTTCATTCTGCTTCTGGCGAGAGTCAGAGTTTTGCATGGCCGCCTCCCGTGCCTCAGCCAACCGGAGGATGTTAAACTTAACATGGTCCGCCAACTTGGATTTAGCGTGTGGTGCGGCAATTGTCAGCTGAGTCGCGACAGGCGGGTCAACTTCGCGGCCATACATAAAAAAAAACGTCGAGAATCCGGTCGCCGCGTGAGGAGCCATCCTGTATGCTGCCAGGACTCCCGGGATCTGAAGGTCCCAATCGGTTTGGGACTGGTGGTATAGCATGGACGTAAGAGTCCTATGCAGGCGTTCTACAATCCCATCCGTTTGTGGGTGGTAAGGCGAAGTACGAATTTTCTTCGTACCCAGAAGCTCACACACCTCGTGTAAAAGGGCACTAGTGAAATTCTTTCCCTGATCAGTCAACAACCGTTCCGGAGCGCCCTTGTCGAGGACATAGCCCTGAACAAAAGCCTCCGCAACGGCTGCTGCTGACTGGTTGGCGAGGGGCCAAGCCATAGGCCATCGCGTGAAATATTCCACGCCAACCAGCAGGTACTTATTACCCCTCGGCGTGGAAGGAAACGGCCCCAAAATATCAAGGGCGACAAGCTCATTAACCCGGGTGACCGAAATAGACTGGACCGGTGGGCTGACTCCCTTCGCTGGCGGCTTTCGTTGAGCACACTGGGTACAAGACTGCAACAGATCGTCCACATCCCTTGCCATGCCCGGCCAAAAGAAATTAAGCTGGAGCATGGCAAGGGTTTTGAGGGTGCCCAGGTGCAGGAGCCGCTCATGAGCAGCCCATACAGCCCTACCCCTCAACGCGGAAGGCACCACTAGCCTGTGGCGGCGGATCATTCCGTCCCAATGCATGAGGAGGCCCTGGCACAACCCCCATGAGTCAACGCCCGACTTCCCCTGACCGGATCCTTCCGCGCGACGCCGTAGCGCCAGGAGGGAAGTATCCTCCATTTGGAGGCGCCCCCACTCCGCACCTGACAAGCCCAGTAGGGAATCCTTCCCTCCCACAGCAATAGGGTCAACATCCGAAGGGGCCTCAACGGCGGCCGCAAGGACCCGATCCTGGCCGTCGCTTGGCGATTTGCAACGCCCCGAGCCCCAGAAACAAGTGCAATCAGAAGCGACCGGCAGGCGTGACAGGGCATTGGCATTGGTGTGGCGAATCCCCTTGCGATAAGTTGTTTCGAAATCGAAATCCTGAATGATCTCCAGCCATCGGGACAACTGCCCCGATGGCTGGTGAATATGCAGGGCATACTGCAATGCCGCATGATCTGTACGGACGGTGAAATGCCGGCCGTACAGATATGGCCGGTACTGTTGAATAAAGAAAACAATAGCCAACAGTTCACGGCGGGTGACGCAGTATCGCTGCTCGGCCGGAGACAACACTCTACTACCATAAGCCACAACGCGCTCCACGCCACCCACAACTTGGGAAAGCACACCCCCAATCCCCGTGTTGCTCGCGTCCGTGTCTAGCACGAAAGGTAGAGAAAATTCGGGGTAACTCAACGGTGGGGCCCCCACCAGGGCGTTACTAAGAGAGTTAAAAGCGGCCTCCTCCTCCGGCCCCCAATGAAATTTCACCCCCTTGGCCGTTAAGGCATGTAACGGCTTAGCGATGGAATCAAACTCCGTGACAAACCGGCGGTAATATGAAGCAAAACCGATTAAGCTTCTAACCTCCCCCACCGAGGTGGAAGTCGGCCAGTTGCTACCACAACGCGTTTTGGCGGGATCGGTTGAGATACCTGACCGGCCAATGATGTGACCCAAATATCTTACAGATTCGCGTAGCAAATGGCACTTTTGTGGTTTGAATTTCAAATTAGCTGCGCGCATTTTAAGAAAGACAGCCCGAAGCCTATCAAGATGTTCCTCGAACGTCTTACTGAATACGATAACGTCGTCTAGGTAAATCAAACACACCTCCCATTGCAAGCCAGCGAGAACCAATTCCATCAGGCGCTGGAACGTTGCGGGAGCGGAGTGGAGCCCCATAGGTAACCGATTGAATTGGAAGAGGCCGTGCGGCGTTCGGAAAGCCGTTTTGGGCTTCGATTCGTCGTCCAAGGGAAGTTGCCAAAACCCTGAGAGCAAATCCAAGGTGGAGAAGAATCGTGATCCTGCTAGGGCATCCAGAGATTCGTCCATTCGAGGAAGCGGGTAAGCATCGGCCACCGAGATCTTATTTAACCGCCGGAAATCAACGCAGAACCTTAGGGACCCATCGTGCTTTTTAACCAATACTATGGGTGCACCCCAAGGGCTGGTCGAGGGAGAAATAATGTCAGAAGCCAACATGTCATCTACAGCCGATTTGACATCCTTTTCGGCGGGACTTAACCGAAAAGGATTTTGGCGGATAGGAGCGTTGTCACCGGTGTCAATATGGTGGCGCAGCAAATTGGTACATCCGATATCGTATTTGTGCTTACTAAAGACGTCGGAAAATTCTCGCAAAAGGGTGCGCAATTTAGCACGTTGTGAGTCGGACAGGTCAGGTGACTCGGCACACAGCGCCTCCAGCCAACCTTCGTCAATGTCTGAGGGCAGTCGCGACTGAGAATCGGTGGCCACCTGGCCAATGATTGGCGTTTCCGCAGGTACCGGAATCGCATGTGCGAACACGGTTCCCTGTGAAACCACCGCCGTCCGTGTCCCGACATTGAGGACCGCGATAAACGGGTCCTCATCCCCTTTAACAATAGTCTGGGCCGTCACCAAATCTGGCCCATTCACCCCGGCCCTAGACGGCCCCAGCATAATGCCCCGGTCTGAGACCCCTTTAGCGAACGGTCGAGGAAACCGCAGGGGCACAAGCATCTGTGCCCCCGGGGGTACGCGCACCGTTCGAGCAACGAGCGCCTGTACCGTTGCACAGGCAGTACGCAAGGTAGGGGTGGAAGGCAGGAACGTTATACGTCGGCCCGATGGAAGCTCGATGCATCCCTGGTCAATCAAAATTTTGATAGGCAATTTGGCCCAAAAGTCTGTCCCCAACAGGCACGGAATTGCCAGCGAGGAGGAGACCAACACCGGGCCAGATAGTTTAATGTCCCCGATAGAAATTTGCGCTCGAATTTGGCCGATGATACCTAACAAGCCCCCGTTTGCAGCGTAACACGGTATGTCGACGGGGAGCAACGGGCAGGATATTATAAATCAAATCGGAAATGATAGTCGCCGAAGCTCCCGTGTCGATCAGTACCCATACCTCCACCCCATCAATGTGCCCCGTGACAACGGACGACCCCGCCGACGCAGCCACAACCCGGTGAGCCAACTCGGACCATTGGCCCGGTTGGAGCGCCCTCCGCATCAAGCCGCGACCCCAGCACCCGAACCCCGAGAATCGTGTGTCGGACCATGTGAGAGGGAAGTGGGTGTGCGTGCAGGCCGAACATGTGGGGTGCCACGACTTGCCGGAGGTTGTTGTGGAGGCTTTTGAAGAGGGCCGTCCTCAGCCGCAGTTCTTGCTCCGCGTTGTCGAGGAGCCCGGCATCCCGAAGCCACGTGGCCCCGGAGGCCACAGTTGTAGCACACGACGAGCGCTCCAGAAGACTTGGGCTGCTCTCGGTGGCTCGGTACGTCCCGGGCCGGTCGCCCGCCAGACCGCCATCCCGCAGAACCGGCCGCAGCGAAGCCCCCCTCAGATTCGGAGGTGGTCGCCGCCACGGTGTGTCCCGCAGCTGCCTTGTTAGCCTTCCTCCGCTGGGAAATCAGATTGGCATGAATGTGCCTTGCAGCCCATAATGACGACATGCCCGCATCATCCTGTGCCACGATGACGATGTTCAAGTCGTCGGCCAGCAGCAAAATTTTCTCGGCCACCATCGCATCGATCCCCTCCTCGTCCATGCGCGGGAAGGCCGCCTTCGCCAACGACAGCAGGGCCGTTCGGTACGCAAGTGGTGACTCCTTGTCGCCCTTCTGCCGCTCGTAGAAAAGCTGGCGACAATCGGAAGGCGGCCCATAAACCGTGGCCAGCACCTGCAGCGCCGACTGAAGCGTGGAGCGTGCCGACTTGGGTGCAGCGGTGAGGGTGCCAAGGGCGTCGCCATCCAGCATCGCCGGAAGAGCACACAGCGCCTCGTTGTCCATCCACCCAGCCATTTCTTGTGGGCGAGGAAACGGCGCTGGAACCCACCCCAATCGCCGCCGCTCGATACGAACTCCTGCAGGGCCGGCAGGCATTGCTGAAATGTCGGCTCCGTCTCCGATAATCTCCCAGCACTCGTACCGTGTCCATGGACAGTATGGGGAGCAATGGCGGACCCTAATGGAGGTCGCGCCGTTGGTGACGCGCTGGTTCCAGCTTGGTCGGTGCTGTCGTCCGTTGGTGATGACCTGGCGACCCCTGATAGGCAGCCACTGCGACCCGCCCCCGCCGATGACGTGGCGCTCGATGGTTGGGCCCCGCCGCCCGCGTGACGAGCTGGGGCCCCTCCCTCGGCTCCTACTGTACCCGTGGCGGGAATTTCAAGCCTCCGGCCCATCGCAAAGGCGGGAGTTTCTGGCGGGCGCTGTCCGTCATTCCGCCGCGCCGCTCCCCCCGGCCCCAGGCGAGTTATCTGCTCCAGCATGGCGGCCGCTGCATATAGGAGCTCCGCCAGTCGGGAGTGGGCTAACGCCAACTCATCAGCCGACGTCCCGACCCTCTCCGACTGTCCCGCAGGTGTTGGAGCCGGCAGCGGTTGTGCAGGTACGTCGGTGACGATGTCTTGCACCGCCTCTCCCTCGTCGTCGTCCTCTCCGGGGTCTTGGGCACGAGTCGTCCGTCTCGTATCCATGCTTAGGACCACTCCTGATGCCAGATGTAGTGAGTTGCAGGGAGACGGACGACGGAGTTGAGGCACGCTCTTTTTATTAACTCAGGGACAGACACAATAGTTGAAGGGGTAACGGCCCCTTCACCCGTACTAGCTGGGAAACCACCCCTAGTACTAAGTCCCCTGTCCTGTTCCCAGTCCTCCTCTAATAGGCTACGGGAGGCTGTCTGATCTGGCCCTAGTAAGCACAGATCCCGGCACCCAGCTAAGCCGGCCTTGCCCTTACAAGAGCAGAGGTCCGGAAGCTCTTGGGCCGCGCCGCTGGCTTACCCAGCTCGGCCCTGACAAGGGCAGCGAGACAGGGGAGTCCCAGGGCCTAGTCTGCTGGTCTTCAGACTTCACTGGTCAGCTTCTTGTTCAACTGCCCCGAGCTCTCTGGCTCCCCGCCTTTTTATAGGGATTCCCTCGGAGGGGCGGGGTTATGGGGGATCACAGAGCCCCCATGGCCCCCAGTGGTTAACGGATGCGGACGTTGGTGTAGACACCCGTGTGTGTGGGTGCAGACACCCCTGTGTTTCCCGTCCGCCTTTCCTCCCGTAATAACCCCTACACATGCAAGCAGAATGCGTGTGCCTCGTGAAACGCAACAAGAACCCCCAATATAAATACCCCCCTCACAAAGACAACATATGTGCATGGTGAATTGAAAAATAACCGAGCGAACGCGCGTGACACGACAACAACAGCCAACGGGCAATGCAAGAAAATGATTTGGATGGGGACTGTGTCATGAAAGGTAAGGACCCCCACGCATGAGGGAATAATGAGGCCCTCATGAGAATTGACGAGATTTAGCGCACGTGTGTTTCGCTGGGCCGTCGTAGGGGACGGGTGGCTTCTTCGGCGGCGCAGGTGGAACAGGAGAAAAACCGTGTCAGGTGGGTCAGGAGGCATCTCCGTGGAGACCCCTGACGACTCGATGTCCACTGTGGCCAACCGTGGACTGCACGGCCCCATTACTCCTGCGTCACCTGATTGTGCTGCAATGCCGTGGACGTCTTGTGGTCCTGGCCCCGAGGCCCGGAGGAGCGTTGTTGAGGCGCCCGACAGTCAGTTGATACGTGGCCCCGTCGGCCGCAGTTTAAACGTGACGTCGTTGCGAGGAGAGGGCCGTCCCCGCTGCTGATCGTCTCTGCGCCCGGCGTGGTTGGACGATCGCCGGCCCGCTGGCCGGGTCGTTGCGAAGGCTCAGTCGGGGGAGAGCCCGGCGTCCAT
This sequence comes from Lethenteron reissneri, assembly GCF_015708825.2. NCBI lineage: Eukaryota > Metazoa > Chordata > Hyperoartia > Petromyzontiformes > Petromyzontidae > Lethenteron > Lethenteron reissneri. The sequence goes on along the minus strand of NC_083789.1, from coordinate 9,082,281 downwards.
GCAGACAGGCTCCGATGTCGAAGCCACGGCGGCGATGGTTGAGTCCCGGTGGAGCAGCAGATGAGCGTGGATGCTCCGAGCTGCCCGTAGCGAACACATTTTCGTCGTCCACCGCCTGGATGACTATGCGCAGCTCGCGCGCCAACTCCAGCAGTTTTTGGAGGATGAGAGCATTGATGGCCTCGTCGTCCTTGGGTAAGCCGCCCTTGCCATGGCGAGTAGAGCGGTGCGGAATGCAAGTGGCGATTCCTTGGAGTTGCGCCGTCTTTTGTAGAAATGGTGCAGGACATCTGAAGGTGGTCCATAAATGTCGGACATCTGCCGGAGTGCCGACTGCAGCGTCGCCCTGTCCTGCTTAGGGATGGTGATAAAAGCGGCGAGAGTGTCGTCGTCCAAGGTGGCTTGGAGCGCTCGTAGCGCCTGCACGTCTGACCAGCCCACCATCTCTTGATGGCTGAGGAAGCGATGCTGGAACGCTGCCCAGTCGCCTCATGTGGACGCGAATTCCCGAAGAATGGGCAGGCGTTGTTGGAAGAGTGGCCGGCGGTGCTGCGTAAAGTTGTTCGGAATCTATCCGAAAATCGGCAATTGCTTGACCGATGGCGTCTACTGTACCAGGTCGCCGCTGTGATGACGCGGCGTCTGCTGAGTGGCTGGAGCTGAAAGCGTTGCCCGCCAATGACGTGTTGTGATTTGGACCCCAACGTTCCTGAGATGCATCTGGCTTCCGCTTCCGGCGGAAGCACGTGATCCCTCGGCGGGAATTTCAAAATGTTTGGCTTGTCCGATGGCGGGAACGTTCGTTGGCGGCTGGTCTGATCCGCCCGCAGCTTCCAAGTTGATCTCGTCGAGAATGGAGGCTGCAGCATGTAGAAGTTGGGCGAGATGGCAGTATGCAGCTCGGATCCCATCGCCCGTTGCAAGAGGAGCGGTCGGCTGCCGGGCTTGGTGGTTGGGCGGCCGGTAGCCCGCCGGCATCTTCAGCGGAGTTTTCAGCCCCCGTAGGTAAATCTGAGTTATCTTAGTCCGGGCTTCGCATGCGGGTTGTTCATCTTGTTTCCATTTTTTTTTCTTCAACCACTTCTGACTCCAGTTGTAGTGTTCAAACATTGACGAATAAACTTATTTATGAGGCACACTATATTTATTGTCTTTCTTTGTGACACGGTCCCTAACACACAAGGGGTATGACGGTCCCCTTACCCGATACCTAGGGAGGTATGGCCTCCGGACTTGGCGTGACCTATTCACTGGTGACCCGCTAGCCTAACGTCCTCCGGCTAGAACCTAGGGGAGCCTGACTGACCCGACCACTCGGTCTGTGGGTCTAGACCACTGGTTACACTGAGCCCCAGCCCTTAGAAGGGCTGTAGAGCTTGGATCCAGGGTCCTGTTTATCCAGGACCTATTCTCCCCCTGACCACTGGCCTTACTGAGCTCCAGCCCTTAGAAGGACTGTAGAGCTTGGGTCCAGGGTCCTATCTTCAGCCCGGGCTTCAGTCTTCGTGTGGAGAGTTAACTGAGCCAGAGCTGTCAGCGCTCTGGCTTTAATACTGGTTCGTGGCTGGCTCCGCCCAAGCCACGCCCCTTCTTGGAACCTTCTGGTTTACCCTGGGAGGTGACATCATCCCCTCACGATTGTTTGGATCCGCTTTCACCTCTATCTGACCCCGGGAATTTCCCTAGCAGGAATTGTCGTTTGGATCCGCTCTCACCTCTGTTTGACCCCCGGCATTTCCCTAGGGAGGTAACACTGCTGCACCCTGTTGACACCCAGTGGTACTGCAGGTTACTGAATGGTGAGTGGCGATCACCTCCACAGTATGTTCCATCAACTTGGAGGTGGACGACATGATAAAAAATTGGCCTGTAACTGCAGTCTTGTGGCTTCCTGGGTATCAGAGCGACGATAACTTTTTGGCTTCCATTTTTTGGTATATTGCTTGTCCTGTGTGTAACGACAAAGATTTGTGTTATCCATTGTTCCATATGTAATGTAGCACTCAGATATGCCGTCTTGCTTAAGTTATGTATATATATTTATTATATATAACAGTCCACCCGACTCGATGACATCAGGTGGACGTAGGTTGACTATATACAACTGGGTGACTCTATGTAACTGCTACACGACGTTCACTATATAGCTGACTGACTGACTATATAGGAGCCGTCGATGTAGTAGCCACGGCGAAGATGTATAACTTCTTTCCTAGGCTTCCAAGACGATGAGGGTGACCCACCGTGATGAGCAACGACAGTCCGGACCCCAAATCCCCACAGCAGCTCCGAGCCCCACTCCGCACTGCCTTTTATTTCCCCTCGGCTCTGCCACCCCCCTTTTCCAGAACTCTCTCCTTTGCCTCACTTTAACACCCCGGGGGTTCCATCTCTACCCCCGCGTTGACTCCTTACTCAGTTACCTCACTTGACCCTGCCTGTCATTGCAATTGTAGTGAGTCCAACTGAGTCGCAGACGTTCCTTTTAGAGGCAACACATTTATTTGTAAAACGTAACACAAGCGGTAACTTCCCCTTCACCAGATACAGCCTAGGGTGATGACCACCCAGCTAACTACTCTATACAGAGGAGTTACTGCTACGAAGGGTCGGACCCTCACTCGGGTCTCCGACCACGTGGTTGCCTTGTAGGACGAAGAGCTTTAGCTTGAGACGTAGAGCTTCCCGCTTGTAGGTGTTGAGCTTCCCGCTTGTAGGCGTTGAGCTTCCAGCTTGTAGGTGTTGAGCTTCCCGCTTGTAGGCGTTGAGCTTCCAGCTTGTAGGTGTTGAGCTTCCAGCTTGTAGAATGCAGCGACCCCGGTCCCTCTCAGGGACCCGCCTTATATCCCCCTACGGTCGGGGCCGCTCCGCCCTCGGCCCCGTCCGCCTTCTCGAGCATTCTCATTCTCTCTCGATCCTTCTCAAGAGCTCTCCCCGGACACGTGACCACTCACTAGCCCCCCCACCTGGGGCCCCTTGTGTGGACTCTGCAGATCACGTGTCTACGCGGTCAACCAGAGTGCCATGGCCCAGGGCAACCCTGCCCCTGGACTGACGCTCACCCACTCCCCCTCGTGGGAGCCCCCACCACACTCTGTGCATGGTGCCCGCAATATCCCAGTGCTTACCAAGCCCCGCTAGGGCTGGTACTACACACAGCCACCCACACGGTGCTGTCCACGATGTAGGAACATCGAACGGCACAGCTCTTCCGGGCCGGCACCATCCCCGATGTCACTACACAATCAATATTTATGGCCACTAGGCCCCGTACTGTCCTTACATATATACTCCCAGGCCTTTTAGGGACTTAGGACAAAGGCCATCATATCCCGGTGCCTTGTTTGAACCTTGTGACCCCTGAGGGCCACTTCCACTATCATAGGACAAAGGCCATCATATCCCGGTGCCTTGTTTGAACCTTGTGACCCCTGAGGGCCACTTCCACTATCAGTGGTTAGATCTGTTGCTGACTCAAGGTGATGTTGATTTATTTACGGTGAGCTTGTCGATTGGTGTCTTAAAACGTGACATTCATGTGGGAAATCACAGCAATTTCTGTGGTTTTTGGTGGTCTGGGCTGTTGGTTTTGAGGTGTCTGTTCTGGAGGAGCTGTGCGCTAGGCCTTACGGCTGGAGTGAGTGAAGTCCACAAGTTTGCAGTGTCTTGTTATGTACTAATGTTGGATCTCCTCAGCTTGGCAGTTGAAAGAAATGGGGAAAGTTTATCTCTTTGCCTCTGTCCACCCCAGTAGTATAAACGCTTACACCACAGTAAATTGGCAGGTCACGTGTGGTAGGTTACAGTGTGGGTATTCTTACCTGTTCCAAGACATGTGGTCAGCATGGAACAGTAGTCCAAAAACTCTCCAGAGAGGCATCTATATCATTCCCTCGTCCAAATCCATGCTTTTTGAGCACCAGAATATGTTTTTCCCAGTCCATAATTGTTTCAAACCATTTCATTGCTGTCTGACAGGGGGAGTGTACGTAGTGTTTTAGGGTTTTTCATGTGTTTCTTGATGTTGCAACAAGCATAAGTTAAGGGGTAAAGTCTATTGTGTTGGTGTTTGAGCACAACGTGTTTTTTGTCACCATGATGACACTAGCAAATGGGCACGGATGGAGAATACTACGAATAATTGTGGTACACGTGTCAATGGCTTCGGAAATTAAGCTGAGCAGCGATTCAAGTAAAATAACTGTAGACAATATGGCAGAGAACAGCTCTGGTCACCTTTAAGAATCATCACAGCTGTTTAATGCCACGGAACAATGGATAGCCAAAATAAATAGGCATCCTACTGAGGCAAACTGACAGGCTGAGTTAGACCGAACATCACGAGGTTGATAGGGCCAGGTTTTAACAATGAATGTTCTGTAGCACATAAGGTGTGACTGATGCTCTGTCCACACATACTTGTTGCTACTATTGCTCCTGCACCTTTTAAATGATCTGGGCAATTCCAGCCCCTTAATTCCCTAAATCTATTCGTTCCACTGACTTGACTAAACATTTTAAGCATTGCCTTTTAATTGATAGTGTGTTTTTTCTATTATGACTGTCTATTACGGATTTAACTTAGGCGTCACAATTATATTTAAATTAACAATAATTGTTATACATCATATACTTATAAAACAAATAACTAAAAGCACTCTTTACTATTTGGAAAAATATCGAGTACTTTAGTTGTTCGGCTACATTGAAAGTTAATTTTAAAACGTCTTCGTCTCTCTGTCTCCCTCTGTCTCTCCTTCTGTCTCTTGTCTCCCTTTTTCTCTCTCTGACCCGGTTTCTTTTCCAGGCTTCCTCTGTCTCTGTCTCACTATATGTTCGTCTGTGTCCCGGTGCGTCTCTTGCTTTGTCTCCGTCATTCTCCGTCATTCATTTGTCTCTTCTTTCTTTGTCTCTTTGTCTGCCCCCTTGACTCTCCTGCCTCCACTGTGAGACGTGGTGGTCACATGACTAACAGTGGTCTGTAGTGCTTTTTTATTGTTACTATTTGGTCAAAATTGACACTATTTTAAAATAATTTGAAGAAAAAGTTAACATTTGATGCACCGCTAAATCCTAACGTACAATATTTGATGCATATTCAGTATCTGAGACTTATTGATCAATTTTAATTGAGAAATGCATACATTTTACACCTAATGTCCATATGTATAAAATGTCCATATGTCCATATGTATAAAATGTCCATAGGTATGTAAAAAAAAATGTGTATGCATATACTGGTCAGATAATTGTTTTTTTACCCTTCTATCTGGCAACAAAACTGACACCTTTTTACAAGGAGTCATGTTTGCATAGACCACAATACCTGCAGTCATAATGCAAACAAAAAACACAACTCTGATAACGTGCACTGTCCTTGAAGTTGATTGGTCCACACCCGAGACAGCTTTCCTTAGAGCCTAATCTCACATGGGTTGGACCAGATGACGCCAAAAGGCGCACAACTCAAAGACAATGCACCATCAGAGTATGAGAGCTCGGGGTAAGCATTTACACCATTGGAACCTCATTTGCCAGTAAAAATATGATAATTGTTTTTTTACCCTTCTATCTGGCAACAAAACTGACACCTTTTTACAAGGAGTCATGTTTGCATAGACCACAATACCTGCAGTCATAATGGAAACAAAAAACACAACTCTGATAATGTGCACTGTCCTTGAAGTTGATTGGTCCACACCCGAGACAGCTTTCATTAGAGCCTAGTCTCACATGGGTTGGACCAGATGACGCCAAAAGGCGCACAACTCAAAGACAATGCACCATCAGAGTATGAGAGCTCGGGGTAAGCATTTACACCATTGGAACCTCATTTGTCTTTGAGTTGTGCGCCTTTTGGCGTCATCTGGTCCAACCCATGTGAGACTAGGCTCTAAGGAAAGCTGTCTCGGGTGTGGACCAATCAACTTCAAGGACAGTGCACATTATCAGAGTTGTGTTTTTTGTTTGCATTATGACTGCAGGTATTGTGGTATATGCAAACATGACTCCTTGTAAAAAGGTGTCAGTTTTGTTGCCAGATAGAAGGGTAAAAAACTAATTATATTTTTACTGGCAAATGAGGTTCCAATGGTGTAAATGCTTACCCCGAGCTCTCATACTCTGATGGTGCATTGTCTTTGAGTTGTGCGCCTTTTGGCGTCATCTGGTCCAACCCATGTGAGACTAGGCTCTAAGGAAAGCTGTCTCGGGTGTGGACCAATCAACTTCAAGGACAGTGCACATTATCAGAGTTGTCTTTTTTGTTTGTATTATGACTGCAGGTATTGTGGTCTATGCAAACATGACTCCTTGTAAAAAGGTGTCAGTTTTGTTGGCAGATAGAAGGGTAAAAAACCAATTATCATATTTTTACTGGCAAATGAGGTTCCAATGGTGTAAATGCTTACCCCGAGCTCTCATACTCTGATGGTGCATTGTCTTTGAGTTGTGCGCCTTTTGGCGTCATCTGGTCCAACCCATGTGAGACTAGGCTCTAAGGAAAGCTGTCTCGGGTGTGGACCAATCAACTTCAAGGACAGTGCACATTATCAGAGTTGTGTTTTTTGTTTGCATTATGACTGCAGGTATTGTGGTCTATGCAAACATGACTCCTCGTAAAAAGGTGTCAGTTTTGTTGCCAGATAGAAGGGTAAAAAAACAATTATCATTTTTTTACTGGCAAATGAGGTTCCAATGGCATATACTGGTCAGTTAAGAAAACTATGAACATGAATACCACGATACAGCAAATCTACACAGCGTTTATAGAGTATATTTACCTAAAAAGCTATTCTGGATATTATATATCACAAGTAAAGTAAGAATCCAGAATTGTTGACGCTGATAAATTGTGGGGAAAAATCAGGTGTGTGATTAATTTAATAATACCAGTTTTATTGAGAGCACTTTATGCTGATTGCTAGCATGCTTGTGTGCTCCGTAACTGGGCAACCTCAAGTGATGGACTTTGTTAAGATTATAGAGAGAGATGTTGTGCTTTGCTACTGTCCCAGTTGCTAATTTTGTGTGCGTACAGTCGCCATGTCCAGCCATCGTATCCAGCCATTTAAATCGTTGTTTGGGATTATACAACCCCAGCAGTGCTAACGCGTAACATTTTTTTTTCTGTCAAAATGGTTGTGTTCATTGGCACGGCTGTCGGAGTTACCCTACCAGCACTATATTTTCAGAAAAAAATTTAGCGTGACATTCTTAAAGCAATCACGGAATAACTTGAAATAATTACATGTAATGTTTGTTTTGCACTGTGTCATGACATAACCTTTAAAATGTTACCAAATGTAGAAACGAACATTTGTGGGTATTTTCTCTCCACACCATCCCCCTACATATGTCACAAAGTTATACTGGGGAATGGTAGCTCCAATCACAACACATAGAAGGTTGCAACAGAAGCTTTTCTCTTTGTACTTATGTTTAGAGTCTTTATTTATATATTTAATCAGGAACTCATATCCGAAGTTTAGTTGAATTTTCCAGATTGCAAACAAATTCTTTTCGGGGGTTTTTTTGGAACACGTATTGGATAGTTGCGGCTTGGATTTTGAATTGTATTGAAAGCACAATTCTAGCCACATCTTGTTTACAAAACCCAACAAGAGAGTTCACTCGGTTCATGCCTGGAATTGTTTTTAATGAACGTTTTATTTGTGTTGTGATGACATGCTCTCTTTAAACGGTTTTGATAATTTCTGTATAAATATGTTTCCATTTATTAAGGACACTGTGACAACTTGGAATGACTGCATCAGTACAGGCGTACAGCCTTTTGGCGTCCTCTGGTCTAACACCTTTTGAGACTAGGCTCCAACGAAAGCTGTCTCTGGTATGGACCAATCAGTTTCAAAGACAATGCATATATTATCAGAGTGTTTTTTGTTTGCATTTTAACCACAAGTATTGTGGTTAATGCAGACATGATTCCTTGTTAAAGGTTTCAGTTTGGTGTTTTAACATCTTCACACCGGGTTTGTTGCCAACAAAATGGGAAAACCTATTCTCACATTTGAACTAACCAGATTTTCTGACCAAATAGTAATTTTGATAATCAATGTCAATGAACCGCGGGAAATTATTGACGAACTTTTGCTGAATAGATAATAATTACTGGAAGGTCACAAATAATAACACCAATCTAGGGTATTTATTTAAGGCAGGCTAGGATTGAAATGATGGACCAGAGGCAAATAAGAGATAGTTTGAAGTGCATTTAGAAAATATAAATTTGATGATGAAACCCAACATAGCAATGTCCTTAAGTATCCAAAATTTCAATCGGTGCATAATCGCTGCTATGACATTTGGATCAGGACATGGACACGAAGGAAATGGAACAAGAGCCGAAAAGTACCGAAAGAAATAGATGCATGCTGGGAAATACAGAGAGACAAAAATAGGAACAAGATTGATCAGACATGAAATGCAAATTATAGACTTCAAAAAGTCAGTGGGCCTCTAAACAGGGTACATCAATCGGGGGGATCATGACTAATGGACAAGATTGGTGACACAGTGGCAGCCAAAGGAGAGAACACGCCCAAGAAAGTGACCACTCAGATCATGTGCAGTTGCCTGATGCATTTTGGCATTGTGATGATGACATTGGGAGGCCTTCATCTAGCAGTGAATAGATCATGGTCGGCAATGATTATAATGATGGTGACATGCCTTGGTACATTAATGCTAACCGTTAAAACTTTTTTTCAAAATATGATCTCGGGTAAGGTTATTGTGAAAAAAAATGGGTTTAATTACATTTCTTCAATTTATTTGAAGAAACAAAAATGTTATGCACAAACAATGGGGAAAATAATGGTACTTATAAGAGAAAATGCGTGTAAAGATAAACATTTTTCGGAAAACAGACAATGGATCATTGATGATCATCTTCCCATAATAAATAGAGGCACAATACACAGTGTTGGGTGCAGGCGTGTTGGCGCATGTGAACTTGTGTGTGCGTATGCATGCTCATGTGTTTGTGTTGGAGAGAGCCGACCATTTCTGGTGCGCACGCGTAGGACTATAGGCAAGGTAGTCCGTAGCGCATAAGCGTGGCCAGAAAGTCAGGGACATACATTATATTGCTCATCTTTGTGAGAGGCAGTGCAGTCTTGACAGCAGTGGCAAAAAAGCAAGAAAATAAATAAATAAGCGGGTTAGCCGGGGAAAAGAGTGAGCGTGTGCAAGGACGCGGGCATAAATCATTTGCCGAGATGAGTTATGGGAACAGCATGGCCCTGCTGGGTGGCAGCTCGCCAAGTCTCTGTGACGCCATGTGACCCTCCCGACTGTGGGTGTAGGCGGACCGAGGGCCCTGGTTGGTTGAGTGGGTGGTGCTTTGAGCCTACTTGGCTCTGACACTCCATGGCAGCGAGCATATCAGTGTTACAGCCTCTCCTCCTCTCCACCAGTGGGGAAAAGGGTCTTCGGTGTACAGTGCTTATTGGTGTCCTGCAAGAGGGAATGATATGTAGTTCATATGTCAGATTTGGTGGGCGACAGCGCGATACGTGAAGAGTGTACTTTATAATCGCCAATTTATATTTTTTTCTAGTGTGCGCGAGTCTTTGGCACGGAAACGGTCCTTTGATGCCGTAAAAAGTTGCGGCACGCAAGCGAGGTTTGGTGTGGTGCCAGCGCTGGTTCTGCCTGTGTTGGGACTTGCCATGTCTGTCAGCAAGGAGTCTGCTGAATCGGCTCTGGAAATAAAATCGCAGGCTGACGATATTGTCGGCCGGGGCCTACCCTCTTCCTGCTATACACTGGCCGGCATGCCCTACTCGTCGTCATACATCATGGAGATCTACCGGAGCTGGGGCGAGCCGCACCCTTCGCTGTTTGTTGGCGGGGTGGGCGCCAGCAACAGTGTAGGCCGAAGTGGCATTAAAAGCCCGCTGTCTTCTCCCGATCAACCAGTCTGCCTCACTGGACCCCACGGGGGATTTGTGAATGGAGGTGGAGGCGGCGGTGATGGCAGCTTTGGTAGTTGCAGTACAAGCAGCAGTGGCCCAGGCAGTAACAACTGCAGCAGTGGTAACGGCATAGCAAGTAGAAGCAAGAGCGCTAGTGGGACTGGAGCTGGCATTCTGACTGGGATACAAGTGCTGGGGGGCACGCCGCCTCACTCGCTTCTATTCCTTGCCCATCCCCACAATCATCACCAGCAAGCGAACGGCCAGCAGAAGCAGCAGCACGTGCCGCAGCCGATGATGTCGACGCAGCTGCCTCCCTTGCCGCCTCCCAGCGCTGCACAGTGGCTTCACCCGGGCTCTTCTCCCCACCCACCGGGCCAGGTTTTCTTCCGTGAACCTGGCTGGCACTCTGGGTCTCCCAGTCCCAAACCTGCTGAGCACGTGTTCTCCATCCACAGGTCAGCCGAATGCTCGCCGCTCACGCCTGGATGTTTTTCGCTTGTGTTTTGTGAGGCTTGTTGTGTTTGCGGCACTTGAGTCTCTCCGAATGCATCAGGTTCATTCGGTACATTTTGATGGGGTAAAAAACATAGTCTGTTAAAGGCAAAAAAAACTGTGAATTTGATGGAGTTAAATTGAATGAAAATGAATGTGAATTAAGCTGTTTAATGCCAATTTGAGGTTGTTTTTATTACCTGTTTGCGTGAGCTCCTGTAAAATAGTCGTACGATGGACTTCTGTAGACATGTGTAGCAGCAACATAAATGAAAGGAACGTGCCAAAACGATGTCTAATTTACAGTATGCTTAGTTGGGTGCAACATCTTTTTTTACATTAATCCTGGAAAAAAATATGAACTACCATTCTTGTTTAAATTAGTTAACATGCAGGTCGATTGAGCCGTGGCCATGGACTTTATAATGGATCGAGTTACGGATTTAATTTAGTTTGTCACCGTGTGCAGAAAAAAATTGGAGAGTTTTTGAGAACTGTGCTAATTAATATTGTGTGATACTGCAAACCGGGCCTGGTTAATTTTGGGAAAGTGATTATACTGCAGTCAAATGCTCTACCACTTGGCTATACCCCTAAAAAATTGATGATACTGACTATGTATGCTATATTTGCCCTGAGCAGTAGAACACTAGCTTACAATTACCTAGTGTTAATTTTTGTTCTTGTTTTTTATTGTGGAAAAAAAGTGCAAAAAAAAGGAAAATGTTCACAAACTCGCAAAACCGTAAATATAGTCTTCTTTTTTACAATTAGAATGCTTTTAAATCAATCCAGGGTATTTGAGTTGCTAATGTTTCCAAAGTAATTTGAAATTCAGGAATTACGAATCTTAAAACTACCGTGTTGCATATATTGCATAACAGTGATGGCTGGAATAAAACATTCCAAATGTATTTGTTCAAACTGCACCAGCGTATATATGTTAAAGTACATTTCGTAAACAATATGGATTTTTTTTATGGCACCTACTCTTCTGAGCAAAACGGACATATATGGTTATGCTGTGTCGCAATTTGTTTTATATATTTTTTGGTTAATTTGGAGTTTAATGAGATACCAAAAAAAAATCCACGATCGAATGAAAAATCTCGGCTTACGTTGAAAGATTGCGTTGAAAGATTAAATGTATGCTCTACACAGAGTGGCACGTACAATGTTTTTAAATTTCATTTTCCCCCTCACTGTTGAGTTATTTTTACATAGTGGGGCCTAAAGTACACGAATGTATTTGTAATAATACTATGCTCCACTATTGTTAATAATATTTACAGGAACTCAAGCAGTATTGTTCTCATTGTGTTAACGAGAACCTCTTTGCAAATGCTTTGTAAGACTTGGTGCTGTTGTCTGGGTATTACAACGCCATTGAAATTCAGTTAATATTTTACCAATGAAAACGGACATTGTGTGTATATATATAAAAAATAATTGACACATTAAAATAATGGATGTAAGAAATTTCAGTTAATTCTAAATAATTAAATGACAAAATATGTTAATGATTGTATCGTTATAATTGTTATTGCTTTCGTTGTGCATAACGAATAATAATAATTAAAAGCTTGGATGTTGCATAACAGTCGTAGGCCCACTTGGGACAGAATGGGTATAAAAAAAGTGTTGGTAACAATAACCTAAGGTGTTCCGTAATGGCCGTGGTCATAAAAAAACGCATTTCACAATGTTCATCTCTTTTTACGATGAGAAGCATGAGCGTATATTCACTCTGCACACATTTAGCTATGTAAGGTGATGTGTGTGCGAGTGCCTGTAAGTGTGTGTGTTGAGATGAGTGGGTTGCATGCGGTTACTTTACTGCACTACAATAACAAGGCATCCTGGGTTTCCATGCCTGGTGCTGCATACCGATTGCAATGTTTGTGTGTAAAAGAACACAGAGACATGGTGATAAGATGGAAAAATATATTCTCAACAAATGGAATTTATTTTGCTTTGCAGATTGTTTAAATCCATCATGGCAAACATTTCACTATCGACGTTAATGCATATTTAAAATTGCTTGCATGTGTAACGCTTCCATTAAGAGCCATTACATCGTTTCAACTGTTATGTTGCAATAATTGATTCCTGGCTGGTCTCTTTTAAAAAGCATCATTCGCAAAAGTCGCATTACCCAGGAACAGTGCAACTATAAAACGTTTTACTCACCGTGGAAATCTGTGTCCCAGAATGGTTTCGCACAAATGATTAAAACGGATGCTTTATGATGCCGTGCACTTGTTTTTCAGGGGGGGGGGGTAACTTTTCCACCACCTTGATAATGTCTGAACATTATGTGCACGATGTTTATCATTTTACTGTAGGGCCCTCACAACCACACATCCGGACTGTGGTCAAGTTCCAGGATTTCTCTTAAAAACAAAAATAGGGGTTGGCAGAGAAGATTCAGAAATGCCCGGGTGTTATTTATATCGGTCCTCGCAAGGTCATTGGTATTATAAAAAGTAATACTCGTTGAACAGAAAAAAAACACTTCCAACCATATTGTGGCTGTAGAGGCGTAAGATTTCTTGCAAATGCATGGGCCACGTGCTCGGACTTTTGATTGGGCCCTTGTCACAGTGATCCTCAAAGTGAAATCCCAAATGTCCTGACCAGTTCACTTAACCTTGCGCTTGATGCGAGCTATTGCATTCCATTACTCAGTCGGAGTGTACATAGCAAGCATTGCCCCCTACTGCAAACATCTGAGTAGGAGTCTCCTGAAAAAAGAGCGATTAGACATCACTGAGGCATACCTGGGCAAATAAGCATCACGGTAATTATGACGATGATGCTGGAGCCCTATACTTTGTTTTCTGCCTAGAAAAAGAATGTGGGATTTGTATCTGTTCTACAATTATTTATGTTTAGAATTTACAAAAACATGAAAGCATAGCAGATACAGCTTAAAGTCACTGCATGCACGTTTTCAAGCTGTGATTGAATAACTTGTGGAATCATTTATCTTTCAAACATACATGAAAGAAGTAAACAAACCCATTTGCAGTTCCTTGTTTTGAGAGACTGCAAACAAATGCCACTATGTGCATGCTTGAAATTGAAGCGATACTGGTGATGCTCATAAAGACATTTATTACGAGTTCTTTTCATACGTCGATCTATGCTCTTTGAAAGCACGTTGTGTTTGATTCTCATTTTGCACTTACAAATATTGAGCGAACATTTTTTTCAAGCAGGAAACTTCTTTTTGGTCACAATCAGGAGAGTAAAATGTATCCCATTACTTGTAGTTACCCACACTTGCAGTGCCAGTAAATTTTGTGAAATTAACCATTTGTATTTTTCTCCCCAACAAGGGTGCTGATTTTTTGACCCATTTACAACTCTGGTAGAAAGGAGTGCACCACTGCATGCTGGAGAACGGTCCATAGAAGCAGATAACACAGAAATGCTTCTGAAAGCTCTTCGAGTGACTTCTTATACACAATAGGGGGCAGTAACCTTCCCACCGTCCCTGCTGTAGAGTCCTGTAACGTTTATCGCACAACAGGCAAACCGATATTTCAAAATCTCAGAACTGGAATTTAGCCAATCCGTGTGAATTTAACATGGTGTATTTTTTTTGCACAGTCATTGCTTGCTGGGCTGAAACCTTCATCAGCTCGCTGCACTTGAGCACCCCGTTTGATCTCAAGTGGCTACCCAGATTCAAACCTAGGTTCTCAGCAGTACCAGCTTGGCACTGACCTCTGAGCCACCCAGCCATCTCATTGTATATAAGTAGACAATGTCTCGCCACTTAAAAAAAAAATTCACAACCCATCAGCTGCACGGCCTTCTGGGAGTGAATTTTAGTAGCATTGATTTCAAGACAAAAAAACTGTGGACCAGTTTCAACAATAATTGTCTCATCAGCAGTCATGCTCGCTTGAATTATTGCGAATGAACAGCGAAGCTTTATTGTTAAATCAATATTGGTGTCTCTATAAAGACAAAGCTGTTTGGAATCATCTTGGTCTCAGAGTAAATGTCTTAACAACTCTCTTTAGAGATGTTGTTTTTCATAATCACTTGCATCTGTAAGGAGTTAAATGTTAATTTCGTTGATGTGTTTCTATTCAACTCTTGCCAGTTGTGAGATTTTCCTCTCTCGTGTAATACATCATTAATTATCTTCCAATGTAGCCATGGTATATTATGCTTTCACATCAGCAGTTTGATGAAGACATTTAAAAAAATAGAATGTATAAACGTTCACTCAACTTGCTCATTATAGGTTTTATGCAGCTTTTGAATTTCCTGAAATTAAAATCTATTGTTTTCCAAATAAGTGATCTTTAAATGCTTGTGATGGTAAAGCTTTAAATCAAAATTTATATTATTTAGCTTACCAAAATTGCCGTTTGAAAACGAAATCATCGCAGTCATATAACCCATCTGTCCAAGCCTGAATCAGACTATTAATTCACATATTCTTAATCCAGAAATATTTTAACACTGTAATTGTCGTTATTTTATTGATTTTGTATCTGTTTTTTTCCCAATTTCAACATGCTTGTGCAAGCCAGGTTGTTGTTTAACGCACTTGGAAAGTGACTTGGAAGAGAAAGGTTTAATAAGCATGAACTGTACAAAAGAATGAGTATAGAACAGACTGACGTGGAGGGACTTAATTTGGCCCCATTGTCACAGAAGCTGTTAGAAGGAATAGAAAAAAAGAATGTTTCGATGAATAAGCTGTGGACGTCGCTTATGTTGATGTCAATTAACACCAGCAGTTTCACTTACACTAGTCGTTTTACCAGACAGAGTGCTATTCAATTTCCCTGGCTCCCTGTGGCAGATCATCTGTGGAATTCCAGCATTCTTGAAGCCTCTAAACTCACCCGTTTGAGGATAACATTGTCACCTAATTTCCTACGAGCTCTCTCTCTCTCCTGTCTCGGGAATGCAATGTGGTAGGTAGCAAGTAATATCAATTCAATGAAAAGTTTATTTTGGAAATGGAGGTAGTGTTTGAAAATAAATAAACCTGGATTTGGTAAAAAATATAAAAATTCACAGTCGTCAGTTGGTTTGCTTACAAGATGCTTCCGTCGTGGTATTTGAGACTGCATGTTTTTTTTTAAACTAGACCTAATATAAAATAAAGCAAAACAGTAGTGTCCACATTGGACAAAGGAGATCCACACGAGCCACAACCCAACAAACCGTACAAATTATTCTTATAAATGAAAATGTAAATTATGCACTTATTGTTGATATTCGTCTCAGATGTGTTGTCATATATATGTACTGTATGTGCATTCAGACAGTGGTGTATAACAACAGTTCATTTAGAATGCTTGTACCTGTTTAACACGTGTAGAAATCGCATTTTTCCAATGCATCACTTCTTAAACTATTTTTTTTTCATAAATATTAATTGAGTGAGTCCAATGCCTATGTTTGTAGAAAAATAACAACTGTTTATTAAGGAGTGTGGGGGGGGGGCAGGTGGTGGTGGGGAGAAGCTCGCAGGAGCTTACATGCTTATATTCTGCTCTCTCTGCTCGGTAAACATAAACTGGCTGACTGCCTCATGGGCTTTTATCTGGATTCTTTACGAAGCGACATATCCTTACAATACTGGCCAATTCCGTAGCTAATTAACCACACAGACCTGTCTCCGTTGAGTGATGCTACCCATCACGTAGACAATAAAATGGAAGAAAAAACATACATATGAATGCATTTTAAAATGCTTTACAGTGTTTTTTTTACTCGGAAATATTTCATCGTCTGGGTTTTAATCGCAACTCTTGGTTTTCTCGAGCGTAATTCCCTTAATACAAACAACTTTATACTAAACATATTTTTAAATATTGGACCTTCATTACAAGAGTTGTCATCATGATACATACATTTGATACAGATAGACGGTCAGACAGCTAATGCATTAACACTTTAAACTTTAGTTGGAAAGCATTAAAAATTGGGGGATCACTGCACTTTTTCATATTTCATTTTCAAGGCATCATCGCTCCTACATTGTCATTCTTTAATCTGCTACATATAATGGTCCTCAAGTTTTTTTTTTCTCTATTATATATAAATAAAACTCCCTGCTGGCATGCCCCTGTTGAATTAAAATTTTAAGCGCAATAGAAATGTAGATTATATGTATGTGGTGTTGATCTTTAAAAAAACAACAGAAGTAGCTTTAAGGTTTTTTTTGTTAAGCACGTTTTCTAGAAAGAAAATTGCTAACTATACGTGAAATGTATTTTCGTTTGTCCGAGTAATTTGAATATTAAACGAGCATGTATTGTACAGTACGTGAGACAGACATCCCCATGGTGCCGCTTACAAAGCTCCGCTGTTTTTGTAAACACCGAGACTGCATGCATTGAATGCAAATAACCACTCCCGGGACTCATCGGTGCAGACATGCCAAGGGTTTGCCACAAAATGCTTTCATAGAAATTCCTAAGCACATCATGTTCAGAAGTGGCACGTGTACGCATGCACAGGGCCGGGATCTCATTAACCACGTCGCAGAAGTTATTAATTGCAACAAAAGAGGAGGTGAGGAGGAGAGGGCATAAAACTGCTATTTTGCTGCAGCAGCCGAGCACATTGTGTCTTTCATCTCACCCGGTCTTCACTGGTTCACCCGATCCTGTAGTTCATGTAAAAAAATTGGTCTCAAGCTGTCAGCTGTCACAGTTGTTATTATTTAAACTCGCCTCTTTGCTTCTGCGCAAGTTGTATACAGGAAGTCTGGCATTTCATATTGTTTACACGTACGTGTAATAAAGCTATAGGGACTGTGAGTACAATGTCATGAGCAAAAAAAGTTTTAAGCCCTTCAAGCATTATACGATTTGAGCTTAATCACTCCCACATATGTACTTTTTATTGTTTGTACATGTGGTCTGTTGCAAAAGAAGTCTGTGGGTTTGGCTAACGTAAAAGACCTTCACTAGTTGTTAAGGTCATGGTAGTTGTTTCCTGATCAGTTGAAGAGAGTCTGCTCACAACTTATTTCACTGGAGCTCATATTTTTTAAGATCAAAGAAGCCATTGCCTTTTGAATTAAATACATATGGTAGCGCACAGGATGAAACAAAAGATATAACAAGTACGAAAAGACTGTAATAGCACCAGGTGTGTCGTGAGTAATGGAACATACACCGGAAAGTGACATCTCGTGAAATCTCTCAAATTTTACATAAAAAAACCTCTGCCGCTCGTTGCCTTCCTGCACAAGTATGCATGGTATGCCGAGTAAAAAAAAGTCTCCATACGAACGTGTGGTGTCATTTCACACTTCGGCTGGATTCACGTAGAGGACTCCTTATAATTTGGTTGCAAATCAGCTGTACCGTCAGGAATTGATGGTTGCACTGACCCATGCAAATTCGTTCAAAAAATAGTTATGGGTTTCAGCCATCGCTTCTCTGGAGCGCTCCATTGGTGGTACGACTGTGCTCATATGGAATCATATGGTAATTAATTGTTTGGCATCTGTCCTTCAAAGCCGCTGCTTTAAAGTTCACTCAACCAAAATAGCTCATGGGTTTTGCACATGAAGATATTATCTTGTGGTTTGTTCTTAACGGTCTGAAATTTTTGTTTAATTTTAAAATGTATTTTTCATTCGGATCCTGCCGTGGCGTATTGGACCTGCAATCCAGAGGCCGCTGGTTCAGTTCGTTCTCCCAGCACGGCAGTTGAGACAATGGGGCATTCCCTTGAATCCCCTCCTATATCCACCCAGAGCAGTATATAAATGGGTACATTGCAGTTAGTCTTGTGGCAGGCCACACATGTTGGGGCAAAGTGTGGGTTAGGTAAAAAATACTCTCGTACCGGAGGCCCTTTTGCCAACGGTGGCATGAGCAAGCATTTGCAAAGCTGTACCTTTACCTTTCGACGCGGTGGCAAGATGTTAACTACCTCACCTGGTATACAGGAGATCGTGGGTTCAATTGCATATTCCTCCCTGTGGTCGCGTGAATTTTTTTCCGGGTAGTCTGGTTTTTCCCTCCGCATTTAGTAACTTGCATTTAGAGTATTTGGCTGCTATAAATGGTCCACGTGATGATAAGCCACTTCGTTGAGCTATCATTTGTGGCCAGGTGACTTCTGAAAAAGAGCTATAAAGCTCAGTGGGCCTTACCTGGTAAGAAATATATATATGAGGTGTTTTCAGTGAAATTATTGTGTTAAGAGTTTTGTTTTGCCAAAAATCAATCCCTAAGCTTGTATATTTTTTTAATTAGGTGAATTTGTACCATAACGGTAGCACATGGTGGATTAATTTGTCGGACAATGCCAGAAGGCCCTTATCATGCACTTTACGCAGATGGTGCAGAATTTATGAAGCATCTGTGGGAATTGAAGTGTAAACTATGTGCAAACTAACTCGGAGGCAATGGCAATACTGCTCAGCTGTTCACCCACTTCACACAATTATGTGCCATTTCTGGGTAAATATTTCTGAGATCTAATCCAACCTTTAATTTCACTTTCATCATTGTAATCATCATCATTGGGATCAGCAGCAACCATGATCTATTATAGGTGGCAGCCAGTGTTGGAAACGATTTGGGGAGGCCTTTATCCATCTCACAGTACCAAGATGCAACAATCCACAGTTCCTGGACTAGAGCTCATCTCATCGCTTCACCTCCGCAGTCAAGATAGAGCGCCGAGATTCTCGTCTTTGGAAACATCTTCCAATGTCACTGTGAATGACTTTGATGAAAGTGTGTCTTCTTTTCTGACACCAATTTGTAATATTTCTGCTTTCATCATGCAGGCCTTGGTTCGTGAGAGTTTGGATGACTGTATCAATTTACACCGAGTCAAATGCGTCTGTTATAGTCAGTCAGCCAGATACATACTCAGCAGATAGCTATAGCCAAGAAAATCATAGAGCCCAGAAATTCGACCATCTCTCAGATGAAGAAGAATATGTTCCCAATGGCACATTTGTAGAAGTAAACTGTGCCCTCCAAATTATGAAAATTTGGAAAAACTTTTGGTCTAGATGGTATTCACTGTGTACATCATAAAAGCAACCGGACCAGTTTATTGGGTCAAAATTAG
This sequence comes from Lethenteron reissneri, assembly GCF_015708825.2. Classification (NCBI taxonomy): domain Eukaryota; kingdom Metazoa; phylum Chordata; class Hyperoartia; order Petromyzontiformes; family Petromyzontidae; genus Lethenteron; species Lethenteron reissneri. The sequence continues at coordinate 9,062,767 of NC_083789.1, read as the reverse complement.
CAAACTTCTTTACACAGAAATGAAATACCTCAATCATGATTTTATTTTTATTACAGACCCTATGAGCCTCTTATCGCACACGTATAAAATGTTTGCAAATATTATTGTGAACAGAATACTGAAAAATTTAGAGGCAAACTAACCATAAGAGCAAGCTGGGTTTCGGAAAGGTTTTTCTACCATCGACTAAATACATACTGTGAGAATAGGTTTTTCCCCTTTTATCTGGCAACAAAAAACACCTTTTACAAGGGAATCATGTCTGCATTAACCACAATACTTGTGGTCAGAATGCAAAAAAAACATCATTTGATAATATATGCATTGTCTGAAACTGATTGGTCCACATCAGAGACAGCTTTCTTTTGAGCCTGGTACTGGCAAAGGAGGTCCCATGATGTAAATACATACTATCGATCATACTCTGGAAAAGACTGATGAATCACATACTATTATGCTTAGAAATGTTGGTAGGTGACCATAATGGGCCAAGCTAATATCCATTTTAACTACAGATTTGACTGCCAAGTGTCTGCTTAATCACTACCACAACGTTATGGTGTTTTAAGTAATTCCAAGCAGGCTTATATTTTCTAACATTTCACAGATTCCTAAGCATAGTGAAAGGAAACAAGAACATTTATATTAAGTCGTGAATAATTGTACATGATTTTCATATAATGGGCATAACAGTGGAAAGGAAGATAAGGTCATATAAAGTTATCTTCTGTTTTCAATGTTATACCCCCCCCCCATCCCCACAACTGCATTCACTCACTAGATGCACTTTGAATTTAATAAACATATCCCAGCAGAAAATAAGTATATTTCTTGATCTTCAAATCTAGGCAACCACAGCGACTTTGACTTCTTACTATGTAGGTTTTCCCAGGTATGCTGCTGTGCAACTCTAAGATGTGTTTGTTTTTGGGTCGTACCACGTGTTGTTCTGCACGATGCCCAAAAAATGTTGTTCCATGTGCTCGGTAGCTTCTTGAAGAACTGGAGAAGCTTGTAGCACAACCTGAAAAAAAAACACAACAGGATACCTTTCTGAATTTTTCATCATTTGAAATTCGATGACCGTGCACGCCGTCTCTTGAGGTTTCTGAACTGAAGTCTAGAAAGTGGTCACTCGGGGCTAGGTCTGGGCTGGACGATTGATGGTTTTTGTTCATCGATGCCGTATTACCTTATCTTCCTTTCCACTGACACGTGCGAGCCAAGTGAGCGTGGGGCCCTTGCTGTATGGGTGGGGTTATCCGCTGGTAGTTTGCGGAGCTAAGTCAAAACCAAACCGCGAAACGTTGGCCTCTCAAGACGCACCTGAATATGGCTCGGGACCAATCAGAGCTAGGGCAGGGCTGACGATGCATTTGTTAACTGCAGCTTGAAGCAGTATATAACTTTCAACACAGCGTCACCGCGTCATCTCCTTGCTTCTCGACGTGTTCATTGCGTGTGAGGTCATCAGCCCTGCTGGGGTTTTGCAGTGGGAAAAAAACCCAGAAGGCTTCCTGAAATGCGTCAGGCTAGCTTGGCACGGCTTGGTCGAAGAGTGGCAAAGAGGTATCCTACAGCAGCCGGGACCTACTGGGACTTGTGACCCGTAGCGTTTATCATGAATGTAAAATTCGCACCACAAGGCAATGCTCTATGCCCGTTTCTCCTTCAAGGCATTCATGTTTTATTGTTGTGGTGTGGTTGCATACACTTGGTTCGTGCAGGTGTGATGAACAGACATGGCACAGCATGTCTATCTACCTATTTACCTGGCGCTCGTCCATGCTGGGGTATCACGAATTTGGAAGCCTTTCACGCCGCTTCATTGGGTTGGGCTGATAATGGTCCACGGAGCCGAATGGCGATCATGACCAACACATTCGTATTTTAGGAAATCGCGGCCGTAAAAATTTGTATTACAACGTAACAACCGTAGTGTAATGTGTGATTGATGCTGAATTTTTAAAACCAGAAGCATAGGGTATGACTACAAATGTGTGATTCTAAGGCCTATTACTTAGCGTTGCAATTAAATGATGGTGCCAGAGGTTTAAACAAAGCACTTCTGTCACATAGTTAAATTACAAAAGTTCTTCTACCGTTCAAGCAACAGTAAAGTCTTTACGTTTGACAGCATCTGTTAAAACGTGTGCATATGATCTGGGCTATTTCCTGCCTTACACAGAACAGCTATTCTTTATAACCTGTAGCAAAATTAAAGTTAAAGGAGCAGTGCAGTACATGTTTACCAGCTCGCCTGGTATACAGAAGGTCGTGGGTTCGATCGTCACCCTATATATTTGGAGTTTGGATGTTCTCCCTGTGGTCGTGCGGATTTTTCTCCGGGTCCTCCGGTTTTTCCCTCCACATTTAGAAACATGCGTTTAGAGTATTTGGCTGCTATAAATTTACACATGATATGCCACTTCGTTGTGCTATCATTTGTGACCAGATCGCTTCTGAAAAAGACCTATATAGCTCAGTGGGCCTTATCTGGTAAAATAAAAAAAACAGTTTAGTTTTAATAGTTTTTAATTGCTCATGCCACTTCTGGTGGAAGGGCATCCACGAGTGAAAGCTCTCGAGAATATTTGGCCTACTCTATCACGCTAACTAGACATCTTGGCACAGGTGGGATCATCCACACTTTACCCCACCATACTCGAGCTGCCGGTGGACGATCTGCCGATGCACGGGGGAGTTTAAGTGCCCCGCGTGAGCGCAAGGAAATTTAATCAAACTGGGGACCTCTCGATTGCAGGTCCAACTTGCTAATCAGTAGACCACGGCAGCGTCCCAAGCACACTTCACAGCATGGAACGTAATTTTTCCTTTGGTATCCTTTAGCGAGGCTTTTAAAGATTTAATGATTTGTTGTTAGTTGATTGCAATAAAATGTAAAGGCATTTTTTTTTGCGCGAGTTCCTGCAAATGCCACATTTTGAATAGCCTTCTAAGTCTTGCCATCCCCATGATTGCACAACTACAGTTAACCGCATTCACGGTAAGTCTCCAGCCAGCAACCTTGGTCTGGCCTTCGCCTTTAGTAATGTAAAAGCTTCTATTTTTTTTCAGTAGGAAACATTATTCATAGGTTCCTCAGCACTGCCATTATAATCGTGTGCTTCGAAACGATGTGATGTGGAATTTAAGGTGGCAGAGTATAATAATACGTAAAAAAAATAGGCCCAGGTTTTTGTATGCCTTTCATGCAAATGCTGCGACTCCTTAACATAATTTGCGAGAGCGCACCTTCATGGCATAGCTGAGGCTTTGTGGTTATAACCTGCCCGGCAGTTTTCAGAGTCTTTTTGTTCATGGTCTATGGCACTTTCCCTTGTTGCTTATTCCCCCCCCCCCCCAAGCTGTGTGAAAGCAATCATAAATCAATGCTTTGATTTTATTTGGTAATTTTTTAAGTTGCAAACATAATCTTTGTGCATTTATATTACCTTTTAAATGTGTTATAGCTCTCTCTCTTTCTTATATCTCTCATGCTCACATGTTCGTTGCATAGCACTCTCATTCCTTTGGGTTGCACTCTCATAATCACATGTCTTTTGAATTGCACTCTCTTACTCACAGTCCCTTTGGATTACACCCGTTGGGTTACACTCCCTCGTCGAGGAGGCCGCTCTTCTTCTTCTTTTCTACAGTTACATGCTAATTTCTCACATTAACATCATGCTAATCTCTCACTTTAACATAGTCACTTTCGTGCCCTCGTCGAGGAGGCCGCTCTCCTATCTTACAGTTACATGCTAATTTCTCACATTAACATCACTAGCCCTGGCCACTTATTTATGACCCTTGAGCTACACCCATTTCAAACCTTTTAAAACAGTCTGCCTCAGCAGCAGACCACGCTTTCCCACCTGATGATGGACGCTTGTGTTGCGCCCGAAACGTCGTGATTTATTTTATACGTACGTGACTTTACCGAAAGAACCAAAGAGTACTGTCAAAGCATATTTTAATGTTAACCTTTGCTTCACTTTTGCCTGCCCATGTGGTCTTATTTGTTAATGCTGTTTTAAGTGTAAAATTATACACACACACACAGTCTATGATTGTTTAATCGTCAGTCATTTTACATTCACTGTTGAACTGAAGGCCTCATCAGACCTTTACCGTCCCGCATGATCCTCCGATACTATTATCCACGTTCTGCGTACGGGCTCATCCCCATTGTGTGCCACCTTTTGTGGTGGTCATCCTCTTGATCGCGTTTCCACCTTGGGTTTGCCGTTCTATCAAAAGTCTCTTTCACCAGCTACCGTCGCTTCCAGCAGTGTCTCCTGCCCAATCAGCTTGCTTTCCTCGCAGTAGTCATAATGTAATAGCTCGAATTGGCATTTATGTTCTGATCCATTGTTCCTCTTTCATCCTCTTAGTTTCATTTCCAACATTAATCTCCTCTACGTGCTTTTGTTTGTATTCGTAAAGCTTTGTTTTTTTATTTTCTTCATGACACTGATTGAATACTTTCTACTTTAGGCACATTGGTTTTGTTTTCAGAATAAATGTCTCAAATGCGCTCCACTCAAATGCACCCCGCATTTGAAAGAAGTTCTACATAAAGTGAGGGAAAAAAGTATTTGATCCCCTGCTGATTTTGTACGTCTGCCCACTGACAAATAAATGATCAGTCTATAATTTTAATGGTAGGTTTATTTGAACAGTGAGAGACGGAATAACAACAATAAAATCCAGAAAAACGCATGTCAAAAATGTTATAAATTGATTTGCATTTTAATGAGGGAAATAAGTATTTGACCCCTCTGCAAAACATGACTTAGTACTTGGTGGCAAAACCCTTGTTGGCAATCACAGAGATCAGATGTTTATTGTAGTTGGCCACCAGGTTTGCACACATCTCAGGAGGGATTTTGTCCCACTCTTTGCAGATCTTCTCCAAGTCATTAAGGTTTCGAGGCTGACGTTTGGCAACTCGAACCTTAAGCTCCCTTCACATATTTTCTACGGGATTAAGGTCTGGAGACTGGCTAGGCCACTCCAGGACCTTAATGTGCTTCTTCTTGAGCCACTCCTTTGTTGCCTTGGCCGTGTGTTTTGGGTCATTGTCATGCTGGAATACCCATCCACGACTCATTTTCAATGCCCTGGCTGAGGGAAGGAGGTTCTCACCCAAGATTTAACGGTACATGGCCCCGTCCATCGTCCCTTTGATGCGGTGAAGTTGTCCTTGTCCCCTTAGCAGAAAAACACCCCCAAAGCATAATGTTTCCACCTCCATGTTTGACGGTGGGGATGGTGTTCTTGGAGTCATAGGCAGCATTCCTCCTCCTCCAAACATGGCGAGTTGAGTTGATGCCAAAGAGCTCCATTTTGGTCTCATCTGACCACAACACTTTCACCCAGTTGTCCTCTGAATCATTCAGATGTTCATTGGCAAACTTCAGACGGGCATGTATATGTGCTTTCTTGAGCAGGGGGACCTTGCGGGCGCTGCAGGATTTCAGTCCTTCATGGCGTAGTGTGTTACCAACTGTTTTCTTGGTGACTATGGTCTCAGCTGTCTTGAGATTATTGACAAGATCCTCCCGTGTAGTTCTGGGCTGATTACTCACCGTTATCATGATCATTGCAACTCCACGAGGTGAGATCTTGCATGGAGCCCCAGGCCGAGGGAGATTGCCAGTTCTTTTGTGTTTCTTCCAATTGCGAATAATCGCACCAACTGTTGTCACCTTCTCACCAAGCTGCTTGGCGATGGTCTTGTAGCCCATTCCAGCCTTGAGTAGGTATACAATCTTGTCCCTGACATCCTTGGAGAGCTCTTTGGTCTTGGCCATTGTGGAGAGTTTGGAATCTGATTGATTGCTTCTGTGAACAGGTGTTTTTTATACAGGTAACAAGCTGAGATTAGGAGCACTCCCTTTAAGAGTGTGCTCCTAATCTTAGCTCGTTACCTGTATAAAAGACACCTGGGAGCCAGAAATCTTTCTGATTGAGAGGGGGTCAAATACTTATTTCCCTCATTAAAATGCAAATCAATTTATAACATTTTTGACATGCGTTTTTCTGGATTTTGTTGTTGTTATTCTGTCTCTCACTGTTCAAATAAACCTACCATTAAAATTATAGACTGATCATTTCTTTGTCAGTGGGCAAACGTACAAAATCAGCAGGGGATCAAATACTTTTTTCCCTCACTGTACGAACGTAATGCACTTGCTCGCATCTTCATTTCATCATTTCGATCCCAGTCTAACTTCAGCAGTTGCCTTAGCTATAAAAAGTCTGCTGTGTTTTCTAGTTGTCCCTCCAGCTGTTATTTCCTTTTATATTACATTATCTCACTTTTATTTAAAGCCCGCTTTGCAGTCTTCTTTGTTAAGTTCCTCATTAGTATCCTGGAGTTCGTTACCATTGCTTATTATAATGACTGCCATTATTTCTCCAATTTTGTTTTTGGAAAAATATATTTGAGTGCCATTGAATAACCTTGGTGAGAGCATTTCTCCTTTCTTGACTTCTTTGTGGATTAGCATTTTGTTTCCCTCTGTATGCATTGTCAAAGTCTTAAAAAAAAGCAAAACCATTTGCATAAACGGAACAGTTGCATGGTTACTGTATTGCATAGAGAAATAGTTTTCTATATTTAAGCATTATAACTATATGCTGATGGATAAAAATATATATAATAAAGAAGATGGCCATGATTTAGAATGTAATTTCACACATGAGTAAAGTGTAAAATTAACAAAATTTAGCATTTTATTTTCCTACGTTATATTTTGTGTTAATGCAAGTTGCACACATACTTTTAATTGGCGAATTCAATTCGTAATTGTACATTCACCCAGCATGGTTTCCCAAATGAACATTTTTTTTGCTGTAAAATTCCAATCACCTTGCGAGGTATCGTATTTAAGTTTTTAAATTAATGTTAAATGCTGCTGGGTTTCAATCCGCAGACTCCTGACACATGTGTAATTTCTACACATTTTGCTTCGACATCGAAATTTAGTAAATCTGGCCATATTTCAGTCCCCTTCCTTTTGCTTAAAGTAAGGCCAAGAACCAGAAATGAAAGCAGAAGAATATGTAATGTCCTTCTTTTGAAGTATGTCAAATACTTTTTTTCGTGTTAAAGCCAACTTGCCTCTTGGGACATTTCTATGCTTGGAATAGCTGAGTGTGTTTAGATATTAACATATTTAGTAACATTTTTCGATTTAAAGCTTTCGTGACTGCAGGGATTCATCTTCTTGGTTCTTTCGGTAAAGTCACGTACAAGGGAAATAATAAAATAAAAATGAAACATAATAAAATAAAATTTTCACGACGTTTCGGCCACATCACAAGCAGCCGTCAGAAAATTAGCATGTATCTGCATGTAACTGCTAATTTTCTGACTTTAACATCCTGATAATTCTCTCACATTAACACAGCTTATTCAATGCTAAATTCTTCTGTTGATATGTAAACTCCTTTGTCAAGGCGCTCTTCTCCTCCCACCCAGCTTAAAATACGCTACCAAGCTTAGCAGTGTTCATTGGAGCGCTGTCTTTTAGACAGCTCTGTCTTCACCTGAGGACGGCTGCTTGTAATGTGGCCGAAACGTCGTGAGAATTTTATTTTATTACGTTTTATTATTTAATTATTATTTGATTATTTCCCTTCTACGTGACTTTCCTGAAAGAACCAAGAAGATATTTAGTAACACTTTAATTAAGCGTCTTCATAGAGGATTGGTCCAGTGAGCTGTGCACATCTTTTTTTGTTCCTTTTATACTGAAGTTCCTGTACAATTCCAGTGGGATACATGCACACAGTGGGAACCTTTTCTTTGTGAAAAAAAAAATACTTGACTGTAGATTGAGAGCCCACGATAGCTCGCCGTTTCCAAGAGCAACTTGGGATTGCTTGTGTTCTATGAGGGTGGTACGTCAGGCGTAGCATCACTTCCTCACGGACGATGCGTTTGTCGCTCGTTTTCCACAAAGCTCGCTTCCGTTATGATGATGTTGAAAAACATTTTTGGGGGATTATTTACAGGCTTTTACATTTCTAAAGGAAATAATTTGCCGCATTAGTAAAAGCCTTTACTGGAAAGGAGTTAGTCGTGTTGGTTGCTTGGAAAAGATACATCCTGCCTTGATGTCATGCAGTACTGATTATTTTACTAAAAAATATTTCCAGGGTCACTTGCAAGCGTTTTATTTTACAAGACTAGATTACAATTCCTGGAATTGGTAATGTTACAGGTGTGCCCTGAATTCAAGGCCCGTGTTCTTTACGATACAAAGCGCACAGACTACGTAATGGAACATGTGAAATTACCATGACTCATCGTTAAGGTTTTCAGGCAGTGGAGTTTGTAGTTGAATAAGTTAAATAAATGCATATTGAGTGTGGTCCACATACAGGGGACATTTTGGGGGCTGGTTGTATGCAGTTGATGCCTAGTGAAGGAGGCTTCACTGGCATTGCCTAATTTTGTACCAATTGCCCACAATAACGTAGGATATATTTTTTTCTAAATACCGCTACGTAGGTTTTTGCGGTTGTGTTCTACGGCTCTTCGGTGCGATTTGGGTTGTACCGCTTGCTGTTCAGCATTATGCCTGATGCTTTACTGCATGTCCCGAGAGCTTTATTGTGGAACATGTCAGCAGTAATATTTTAAAATAAACGTTTGCTTTATGTATGTTTAACTTCTTTCGCACCGCACGTAGCCAACCGTGCTAATCGGAGGTGCGCACATTAAATTACTTTATTGAAGATAAGATTCTCGTGAGCTGCACCAATGCACGTTTATACACAACAAGGTCACGTACATCGTCCGGCGAGGACAATTCTGTTCCTGAAGAAGCTCCCAGCAAGTGGAGCAAAACAACACGATCATAAAATGCTTCGAAGAGAGCAACAGCTGATGACGTATTTCATTGTGATGCAACTGTTGTTTGTAAATGAAGCCTTTTTTTATCGCAGCCAGCGTGTTTATATTCAAAAACACACCCGTCGCTGGTCAGCGCGCTGCGCCGGCAGCACCGCGTAGCGCCGAGCGCATTAATGAGCGCATAACCCACCGGTTTGGTTTATGCGCTTTGGCAGATCCAGCTCAGACCCAGAGGCGCCCGAGGCGGGCGGCGGTTCGTGCGCGGGAGGCAGGGGGCCCGGGGGGTGCGAGCCGGTGTCGGGTGGCTCCACGTGCAGCTCCCCGACGGCAGCCGTGAGCCCACGCTCGCTGCGCGAGACGCACTACTGCGCCGTGTGCAGCGACCTGGCGTCCGGATACCACTATGGCGTGTGGTCGTGCGAGGGCTGCAAGGCGTTCTTCAAGCGCAGCATACAAGGTGGACGCTTTGCTCGGCGTGGGAGAACGGGGGCCCCGGGCCTATCCCGAGCGACGCGCGCTGTCGTGTGTCTTCACGTGTGCGTTTCCGCGTTGTGTACTGTGGTGGTAATAAAGTTTGTGAAACGAGTCGAAAGTGGTCCCCTGCTCAAATGAGGAGTTGAGATGAGCGGTGCTCATGTCACGTTTGCAGCCCTGAACCAATGGTGGATATTCCACGTCCCTAGCGTGGGCAAAGTGTATCCCTAGCACCACTGCTGTTGACTTCTACAAAGCGACACTCGTTTATTTCGACCCCCAGAGAGGGATGATTCGCTGAGTCAACTGCAACCAGGATTTTCCAATCCACTCATTCGCTGCTGAGCCACCTGATAATTTGGTGGTTCTGCATTTGGTCTTTCACAACGCGATCATGGGATATATGTTTCGCAGATGGGTATAATCTGCAAGTCGGGGGAAATGTTACATGTTTTTTTCCCCTTTTTAAGTAATTTTGGGGTAATTTGACTAATTTAGCAATTGTGGACCGCAATGCCGACACACATGGCCCACTATATATTTTTAAGACTTAGCCATATGCGGGTCACTCCTAATGCTGTGTCACTCGTGGGAGTTATTTGACATTACTTTGCCAAACTCATTGCTGAAAGGCGGGGGGGGGGGGGGGGGGGGAGCCCAGGTACGGCTACGTGCGGCACGAAAGAAGTTCAAAATACATCATACATACATACAACATACATAAATACCACTCTTGTCCCCACGTGCAATATTTTTGTTCTATATTGTCTTTTTTTTAATGGCATACTTTGGATTTTTCTCCCATTGTTCCTTTTCCTAATTTTGGTATAACCGTGCTCAATTCAATCAACGCATACACACTTATACATGACGTCTTCAGTAGCGGAGTTTCTTGCTGGCCTCTTTGGGGCATTTTAGGCCTTGCTGAACAGCTGTGATGAATCAAACGTAGAAACCACGTGATCAAAGATGGCAGTGCCCCTGCAGTATACTAAACGATAATAGTAGTGAGCTTTTATCTGCTTTTGTCTTTTGAGGTATTACGACAAGTGAATTTTAACTAAGAATGACACTGCAATATGACAACTCCAAGAATCATGACGGTATTTACAATATTTCACGCGAGTATGAATGTCATACCAATTTTACGAGGTAATATTTACTAAAATCGAATGAACATGTTTAATCATTTTTAAAAGTCCCTTTACTTAATTCAACACTCTTGTAATTTTTATTTTTATTTGGTTGTCTGTTTCCCCCAAATTAATCCGAATCGTGCTATTTGGCATCACGTAAATAATAAACAATTCATTTGTAACCCTCAGAGGGCACTGTTTGGAGAACAGTCCACAGAAGGAGTTATCTCAGAACTACTACTTAAAACCCCTTCAAGTGAGCTCTTATCCACACTCGGGGCAGCACTTTCATAGTCAGCCATTGGAAGTGCAAACCCTAGATTTTAATATGATTGTTTTTTGTGGAGTCATTGGTGATTGAGGTGAGACTTGTGAACGAACTACACTTGAGAACCCGCTTTAATCATGGGCGGCCATCTGAAAACCACCCTCATAAATTAATTTATTTCCCCCACTCCTGGCTGCCTCCTTTGCCCCGTGTGTGCGGTGCATGTGACAGGCAAGACAAACTACATCTGCCCAGCTACAAACCAGTGCACCATTGACAAGAACCGGCGGAAGAGCTGCCAGGCGTGTCGGCTCCGCAAGTGCCACGAGGTCGGGATGGTTCGAGATGGTACGCCAGCATTCGCAGGCTTCACCACCCCTTATCCACTTCTCCTGCCAGGATCACATTCACCACCACCACCTCTTAACTCGCCCCACTCACGGTGTAAAAAAATAAAAATGCAGGGATGCGGTTTTGCGTTATGTATTTTGTGCGTATCGTGTAACGGAAATTTCCCTGTGCTCTTTTATTATCGACAGCTTGCCTCTAACGTCATGATGCGCTCGCGAGTCGCATATATTCGAAAGGCAAAAGATTTTCAACGAAAACAAAAGTACAATTATGTAGTAAGCAAGGATATACGTCCAGGCTACTTGATATCCGTGCCAACGATGGAAGCTCAACATGGGCAGATGACCAAAGACCCTGACATCGGAAAAAAGATTGGGAACCAATTATGCGTTATGTATTGTTTGTTCTATCTTTGAAGTTTAAGGTAATTTGACAAAACCAGACCACGGCTTGCCACCTCTGCAACTCGCGCCCACAGGAAGAACACAGCGGAACATTTGTTTCAGTGGATGTGAAACAAGGTTATTCCATTGTCATTGTGGCCTCAATGAATGTTACATATTTCCGGATATGTTGTACACGCACAAAGCTTTTGTAGGTGCCTTTCATCATGTTTAGGAAATTTTACCGGCGACACACAGGTCTGTTCAGGCTTTTAAAAATATTTATTAATTTCCCAAAATAAAATCCATTGTGAATAAAACAGTAAATGCGCAAGATAATTTTTAAAATGTCATAGCTCGCGTATCTGCACGGTGGAAAACGAATTATTTGTGTTCTCTTTGTGAAAACATCTTACTACCAACACGTTACATGTTTCTTTATACCAAAGGACTTGACAAGCCTCGAGGCTTGCAAGGAAGTGTCACAAACCAGACACCACGTAACCGCGGCACAGTTGTCGGCAGTTATAGGCAGACTTGGACAGCATCTGGCTGCCGTGCAGGAATTTGGAACGGATCTGTTTCACGTGTAAATCAATGGACATGGATGGAACGTAGTACAGGACTTATTTAGATATTGCCAAAGAGGGATACACTGTGGAGAGCGCATTGGTCATTGTCAGGATAAATGTCTCTAACTAGCCTTTTGCCCATCTAAGGACGGGTGTATTGCAGTAAATCTGAAACTTGCAAGCGAAAAGCAGACCGCGACGTGATATTCATTGCATCAATGCGTGTGCAATTTGTAAGAGCACGGTGACACAGACCTATTTCATTTTAAAGTTATAATCCCTTGTTCATCATGACGTTCTTTTTACTTCGATGTCTCAACAGCGTTACGGAGATCGCGTGATGTGAAGGGTTTGCCTTTGTAGTGAGGGCTGTGAGTGGACGCCGAGGAGGGGGGAGGAGGCGCCTTGTCCCCCCATGTGGAGTAACGTCAGCCGCTTATTATTATGAATGGGGGGGGGGGGGGGTGTCCATTTGGAGGATGTGACCTTATAATGATTATTAATGAGGGGGGCTGTTCAATGTGGAGTGACGTCACCTGCTCATGATTATTATTGAGGGGGGGGTCCATGTGAAGAACGTAACCTGTTCATGATTATTAATGAGGAGGGCTGGTCGACGTGGAGTGACATCACGAGTGTTACATTCAGACAATATAGTCGGTAATAGTAGGGGGGGGGGGTGTCCATTTGGAGGACGTCACCCACTCATGAATATTAATGAGGGGGGCTGGTCGATATGGAGTGATGTCACGAGCGTTAAGAACAGACATTCCTGGGTGATTATAGTAGGTAATTATTGACATGGCATTGTGTGGAAAAAAAATTGTAAAAACTTTGTAAAAATTACGACAAGATTGTAGAGTGAACAGCTTGCGAGCATGGATAACAAGAAAATGCAGCATGATTGTACATTCTCGTGTTTTTAGGATGCAAGTAATTACGTTCATCATCATCAGCCATGGTTTATCCACTGCTAAATGAGGACATCCCCAAGCAGTCGTCAACAATCGCGGTCATGCAGTGCCACAATCCATGTAGCGTCTGCCCACGGGCCAATGGCATCGCTCCATTTCTCCGTTGGTCATCCTCTTGGGCATGCTCCTGCCCTTTTTGGCTGCCACTATGTTAATCTCAACCATCGGTCATCACCACTTCTGATGATGTGTCTTGCCCAATCCCACTTATTTTTCTCAACAGTCAACAAAACGGGTGTTTAGATGTTCAAACGCCTTATGCAAGACGACATCAAGTCTGCACTAAACACACATACTTTTGGTGAACATGCAAATAAAACATGCTCTGGTAATTTTTGCATTGTCTTTGAAACTGATTGGCCTACATCAGAAGACAGCCTTATTCATGGCCTAGTCTCACTAGTGTCAGACCAGGTAACAATGTCGAAAGGCAAACAGTACAAAGACAATGCACGTATTAGAGCATTTATAACTCGCGGTGATCAGCTATATCATTGGATTTTTTTTTATTCTGGCAAAAAAAAAGAGTCATAATCTCCCTAACTTGTCTTTGTCCTCTGATCTGTGTTTTCCATTTCCTATCTCTCAATATAATTCTGAGAATGCATCTCCATGTTTCTTATGTTTATGTTTTTGTTCAATTTTCTTTGTCCACGTCCATGATTCTGATCCATATGTCATTGCAGATAATTTATACTGATATATAACAAATTATATTCACTGGTTATAGCAATGTGTGCAGCGCACAAAGGCATGTGCGCCAAGTTCGATAAACTATTGAAGGTCAGAGGCACACAAGTGGAAAACACGTCAGCGTATATACAGTAAAACCTTGGATTGCGAGCATAATTCGTTCCGTAAACGTGTTTGTAATCCAAAGCACTCGTATATCAAAGCACTCGTATATCAGTTGTGATCACATGACGCTCGGCAGACAAAGCGTATACACGTACTACTCGTATTGCAAGACCTCGCTTGTTTATCAAATTAATATTTATTTTAAAAATTTGCTCGTCTTGCAAAACACTCGCAGACCAAGTTACTCACAATCCAAGGTTTTACTGTAAATACCTGGGGCAGTTATTTAGGATGGATACAAATTCTGAAATAAAGAGGAGGGATATTCGCAGGTTGGACTTATTTTGGAAAACTGCACCGATTTTACTTCGTAAGAAAGTTAAAAAAATAATAATTTGTATATATTACCGACTAATTTAATATAATACTATATATGTGTGTGTGTCTTGTATATGTACGTTTGTCATTGCTTCTGAGTACAGACAATGTCCTTATATTTTCAAGCTGATGAGAACTCATTGGGGTTTAAGGTCTCTTTCAAAGTGGACCTGGGGTAGAAAAGTAAATTGCAGGTATATGATAATTGCACAAAGTATTTGATAAAAATGTATACATTTAAGCAACAAAGATTACACCAAACGAGGATCACAAGAAAATCAACAGTACGGAAAATACATTTGAAAAAAAAACTACAAAAAGCAAATAAACAACATTACGTGAAAAAAATCCAGCTAACCAAGTTAGGGGATATAATTAGAATGAGATTTAAAAATGAAATGCACCAAAACGTCAGAAAAAAAATCCAAGCTTGATTTTATTTTTTATTTTAAAGCTTCAATATTTTGCAGATGCAAATACCTGTCCAGATTTAAAATGAAATTTACTTGCTTTCAAAGGAATAATATCACTTCATGCCACATTTGCCTTGCCAGAGTTGATCTTTATTAATCAGCACTGCGAGCTCATTACAATGCAGGCCTCGCCAGACTCGATCGGCACGTGCCTCGCACCCTCACGGGGACAGCGTCGATCCTCAGGCATTTCGGAGGAATGAGATTTGATTCGTTCTGCGAGGTACACACGGCAATCCCCCCCCCCACCACATCATCCTTCTGCTTCTCCTCCTCCACACTGATATTGCATTGCCACGAGTCAGTCTCGCGCAACTTCAGTGATCGTAGTCCAGTTTTGCGTGACACTGTCAACAGGGTAGTGACCAAAATGGGACCTTTTTTTGCCAGTATCAAAGTTTGAAAAAATAAGAATAGGTTTTACCCTTTCTGGCAATAAAACAGGAGGTGTTAAGATGTTCAAACACCAAATATAAACCTTTTGCAAGGAATCAAGTTTGTATTAACCACAAGTACTTTTTGGTGAACATGCAAATAAACATGCTCTGATAATATATGCATTATATTTTTAAACTGATTGGCCTAAACCATAGACAGCCTTCTTTATGCCTAGTCTCACCAGTGTCAGATCAGAGAAGGCCCTAAGGAAGCCTGTCTCTGGTGTAGGCCAAACAATGCACATATTATGAGAGCATGTTTGTTTGCATGTTCACCACAAGTACGTGTGGTTAATGCAAACTTGATTCCTTGCAAAAGATTTCTATTTAGTGTTTGAATATCTTAACACCTGTTTTATTGCCAGAAAGGGCAGAACCTATTCTTATTTTTTCATAAGGTAATGACCGTTCATCCCGAAGCGACAGTCGTCGATTTCTAGAAGGGGAGGGGGCTTCGTTAGATTCCAGTAGAACTCCTCTTGACGACGGTGATTGGTTCCACGAAACCGGTCGTAAAGTGATTTTGTCGTTAAGTGAGTTTAGGAAATACACGTTAAAGGCTTAATTCGTTCCTGTAAGATCGAAAGTTACCCTTTTCACCCAAAAAAAATTACGTCATATATTTAAACAATGGGTATTCATACATGAAGATACTAACAACGTTATAAACACATAATATTAAAATTAACATTGTTAATCAATGCGTTAATTAATATTTACTGTACCTACAAAAACCCCTTGTTAACAGTGGAATGATCGGAAAATGAACACATTGGGCTCTTCTTGGTTTTTTCGGTAAAGTCACGTAGAATGGAAATAATAAAATAATAAAATATGGAGGGGTTCTATTGTATTTGTAAAGCATATCGATTAGTTTGTAATCACATTAATCAGTACAATAAAATGTTTGTTGCAAGGTATATGTCTCACGCCTAGAGAAGTGGTGGTATATATATATTTTACGTGTTGAGGGGGCAAGAACAGGGTTAGACATTGTTAATGAGATTATGGAAGAGGTATTACACTCAGGACAGTCACATGTGCTTATTATAGCATTGGCTGTGATGTATTTATTGCTACTTATCCTGAGAAATCCCAGGTATAAGCCTTTGTGAAAGTAATGCTAAATTGCCATATGGACATCGTTTTTAAGCTTCCTGTTTCAATGGTGCCAACTGTAATTTAAAAGCATAGATATCATAAATTAGCTCAAATGCCTGGGTCAGCACAAGTTATGATTATGTAAAAATAAGTTTGGAGTCCTGTAACAGTCTCGAGCACTTAACTGTGGGAATTTCATACCGACGTTTTCAATGTTACATTCAAAGCCTGCTGTTTGAATTCCACGGCGCTTTAAAAGGCTTCCTGTTTTAGCCGAAGCATCGTGGATATTGAGGCCAGCAAAATACGTTCACAACAGTTTGAAGCAGATCAAAACGCTGCAAGAGGTGTTGAACGTCTGCACGGGCAGCACGGTAAATTGTGGGCGCTCACCAATTCCTGGATGCTTCGCCAGCATGGATCAGTTGGTCTAAAATGCCCTCTTGAGGGGGCTCCCTTATAGCAGAGGCCCATCGGTCAACAGTGGCTTCAGTGAACAATTGGGAGGCCATCCCTTTAACCTTAACCTTTTACACATCGTCTGTAATATATTCACTTCACTCAACAAAACCAGTCGAATTTCGATGTAAAGCTTTCGTGACTGCAGTGATTCATCTGCTTGGTTCTTTCGGTAAAGTCACGTAGAAGGAAAATAATAAAATAATAAAAATAAAACATAATAAAATAATTCTCACGACGTTTCGGCCACAACGCACAGCAGCCGTCTTCAGGTGGAGAACAGGTCTGTCGAGAACAGGTCTGTCATTCAGACTCTGCCTTCTCGACAGACCTGTTCTCCACCTGAAGACGGCTGCTTGCGTTGTGGCCGAAACGTCGTGAGAATTATTTTATTAGGTTTTATTTTTATTATTTTATTATTTTCTTTCTACGTGACTTTACCGAAAGAACCAAGAAGATAAAAAAACCAGTCGAACTTAATATATTGTCCCTTCCTCATGCCAATTTATATCCCAAGTTGCTCCTCGCAATCCACTGTCAAAGCAATTAAGGTAGTGCCATGGTTATAATTACTGGAATTACTCCAGGTGAATAATATCACCCACTTGCACGCCCTGTTGTGTAACGTGTATGAGACGATAGGCTTTGGCTTCTCAAACTGCTAACCACACTGACTCAGTACACAGCATGTGGCAATTCAAATGTATGCTCTATCCCAGGGTACTTGAACTTTATTTTCCAGAGGACCACACAATCAAATGTTTTATGTGCTTTGGAGGGGCTACTCGACATCACAGTGCGCGTATACAAATGTTACGACAACATCATGTGATGATGTTATAATAACCTGTAGCCACTAATTTATGCTACTTTTCTCCAGGTCTTCTCCCCTCTCTTGTTCATCTCACTTTCATCCCACCGATATTTGTCTCTTGTCAGCAGATCTCTCATCTGTATCTCATGTTGATCTGTCTTTTATCTCACTAAATCTGTATGTCTTTATGTCAAGGCGAGCCGTGTGTAATATATATCCCCGCAAGCCACCCCAAGAGTCAGTTGAAAAACTCGGCCATAAAAAGTTAACAGTGTAGCTAGAATCCCTACAATTGTTACCGCTAACCTGGCGGAATCATTTCCACGAGTGGGATCTGCTAAGAGAGTTTGGTTTAGAGTGTTTTAAATCCAGTTTCCCTCTTTATTTTCAGTGGTCACGTGGATTTTTCTTCGGGGTCCTCCGGTTTCCCCCCCCACATTTAGAATGAACGTGCATTTTGATTATTTGGCTGCTATAAATTTCCACATAACCACTTCGTTGAGCTCTCGTTTTATAGCCAGGCCGCTTCTGAAAAAGAACTGCATAGCTCAGTGGGTCTTCTCTTGTAAAATAAAAAGATGTAAATAGGTTTTTTTTTTATGACCTCTATTCATATTTACGATTCAAGTGCAGTTTTCCGGTTTGGGCGAAGCGTTGAGCATTTCCTCTCTCAATCCTTTAACTCGTGACAACAATGCCCGCAGTAGTGCGCAGTGAAAGTTTCACTTCCTAAAGAGACGGAAGCTTGTGTTGCCTCCGAAACGTCGTGATTTTTATTTTTATTAATTTTAATTTCATTTTTTACCTACGTGACTTTACCGAAAGAACTAAGAGTATGAGATGTCAGCAGTAGAGCATGGCAAAGGCTCGAGAGAGGAAACGCTCAACGCGTGGCCCATCCCGGAAAAATCGCACCCGCATTCACGACGGCCACGAAAACTCATACGTCAAATGCACTTGTGGTCGACCATTGGTCTTACCGGACGTTTATGTGCTGTGCTCAAGCGTGCCGCAGGGACCGCAGGGGTGGCGGCGGAGCGCTGAGAGGACCGGCCGGCGCCGCTGTGCGCAACCCCACGCAGAACCCTCCCAACCACAAGCGCAGCTGCAGCGAGACAGACAGCGTGACCGGGCGGCCTAGCCCGGCGTCGGCCGCCGCCTCACCGGAGGCCCCCGAGTGCAAGCGCAATCCGGTGGAGCCCCCGGCGGTCAACCAGATGCTCACTTCCTTGATGGAGGCGGAGCCGCCCGAGGTGTTGTCTTTGCAGGAGTCCAAGCAGCCATTCTCCGAGGCCTCGCTCATGAATGTGCTCACCAACCTGGCCGACCGAGAGCTCGTGCACATGATCGCCTGGGCCAAAAAGATCCCGGGTAAGCTGCGCGATGGACGGGCGCGATCGGCGGTCGCGGATGCTTGAATACTATTAATTGGATTGATCGTAAAGTGGTCGGGTTTGATTGATGACCCAGAAGTGAAGTCGCTTAAGTCACCAAGCGGTGTTGCTTGCCTGCTTGTCACCGCTCTTTGATGCTGGTTACTGTTCCCGTGAAATTCACTCACTCATTGATTTCTACACCCATGTTGGGGACTTGGTCTATCAGACACAGCCTCGTATCTGTACTGTGTTCAACCACCATCCTGCAGGTCAAAACACTTCTCTTTATACTCGACTTTGGACTTCCTTTCCCTCGTCTCTTTCCCAAACTTGCGCTTTCAAAGAAATGTATTTAGTCCTTGAGCGTCTAGGCCTGTGCCCAACAACCATGATTTATATTTTTAAAAATGCACTTATTGAGTATATGTACATTTGCGTCACCACAAAGCCAGAGTTTTGCCGTCTGCTTTTGTTCAGACGTGTCTGCGTTCCACTAAGGTTTTTCCATGCCGAGGATGTTTGAATCTTCTGCCAGTTGAAGTGCCATATTGCTCTTGATGATTCCATCTGTTTCTTAGCGATTGTCGGATGTTTAGTGGTGACTTTGAACGTTGAACGTGGTTTGAATTACTTTATTTTAAAGATTGGTTGTTTAAAATGTATCTTTTGCCCCAAGAGAGCAGTTGAAAAGATTTTCCTGCTTTATTGCCGTATTAAGAAGATTTACCATATGGCACCCACACTTTTCTTTTGTAGATCTGAAA
Source organism: Lethenteron reissneri (assembly GCF_015708825.2). Classification (NCBI taxonomy): domain Eukaryota; kingdom Metazoa; phylum Chordata; class Hyperoartia; order Petromyzontiformes; family Petromyzontidae; genus Lethenteron; species Lethenteron reissneri. The sequence continues at coordinate 9,043,137 of NC_083789.1, read as the reverse complement.
AATTAATTAAAACGATTATCACGACTTTAGTGCGTCCAATTAAAGTGCTGACTTTAACGTGCATCACGGTCAGAGAATACTTAATTCTGTTCTCTACTTATCGCAGGTTAATCTCGACGGTGTATTGATTGCTCATTCGTCTCTTGTCATTTATCACAATCACGGCAGCACCTCTAAGTTAGCCCCATGAGACTTCTCAATGTCGTGCAGGGCTTATTGTCTCACTGAATATTTCCTGGCTCGTTGGTAGACTGCGGATTAGGCGGCACGTGACTAATGGGGTATCCACAGCCATCGTGAGATGGGCACTGGATGTATATCTCGGGCGGGGAAAAGTTTTCTGAGTCATCGACACTTACAAACCTGGCTGACATTTAAGCCCCAGTGTATGTGTAACTAGGGAGGTAGTGGCCGACTATCTGGCTCCGTTTTTGTAGCACACCTTAAAAGCAAAACTGTGGCTCGACCTGTACCGAGCTTAGGTGACAAGCCCTTTAAGCCGAGATGAGGTTTTTTTTTTAATCCCGTCTTACATATTGTTCATCCACTGCTGGATAAAAGCCATTGCATGCAGGCAGTGAGGGTTATTTGACCAAACATCACCACTCCGGTCAGTGCAGGTTTGTGAAGGTGGAGGGAATACAGCACAATCGATTGTGCTGCACTACCCTCTACCACCCCCATCGCATTCAACTCCACTCTTTTGTGCTTGGTGGTCCCCCATTCCGTGCATTAGCCAGGCTGAAACTCCGCTTAGCTTCCACGGTCTGATGGGATCTGGCACATCCTGATTGATATGGTCTTAAGTTTTTGAAACTGACCTTTTTGACATTTGTATTGATAAAACGTGATTTTGCGGAAATGGAAAATGTTTAAGTAAGTTATGGTTATTATCACTTCATGTTACGCAAAACCACCTCCAGAGGCGATCGTGTGCAGTGAACGCAGTTCCATGCTGCACACACACTGCACACCACCTCCAGATGGGATGGCATGTCGTGAACACAGATCCATCTTCACGCCTATTGATTCTCGTCCACCAACTCCTGACGTTGGTGGACATGGGAATGATGTTGTGTCCCGAATGCAGGACATGATTCTTTGGAGAACAACTGTTTTTTAGATATAGGCTTGCTGCGATATTATTTCACATGTTGCATTGCGAGACGAACTGACCATTATCGCGATGTCACTTTCCCACAACTTGTTACTTGTGCTGGAAAAAAATGTTGCGTGTTGAATTGCTTTTGTGCTTTTTTGGACTTCCATTACAAAGGAAAGCATGGTGTAGGTATATTAATAATCTAGAATTTACAATCTATAGTGCATGCTGTAAGTTATGCAAGAAATAATGAATTCAATGGTACTGAAATAGTTATGAAATAATAAGTGAGCCATTATAACCACAATACATAAATATGTAGATTATTAGGCAATATAATTATTGTGGATCCTATATAGTATACTGAAGTATTGCCATATATTAGCAGCCATAGTTGGATTTTCATCTAAATTGACAAAATTACCTGAATCTCCATCTTAACAATGGTTATGCTGTCATTCACATCAAGTTTTAAGTAGGTGGTTGCTCCTTCAGTAATATGCAAAATAATACAAGATAAAAACTTGTAATTCTCGCCAAGAAAGGAAATCAATTACAAATAAGGACAACATTATATAGGCGGTTGAAAAGATCCACGTATTTTGCACGTGTTTCTTAAATCACAGAAACAATTATTAAGCTTAACCTACAACATTTAAAGTACTTTTCCTCATGTGGTATGATCTGTCCATTGCTAGACAAAGTCCTCCCCATTGATAAACAGCCGGAGGAACAGAGTGTGGCTTAGAGAACAAAAACTACTTGGAGACATCATGTTGCCTGCTAAGAAAGTAAGTGGATGGTGTTAAGGACACATCACTGTAGAAGGGGATGAGATGATCAACGAAAGATTTTTTTTGTAGAAGCCTGCAAAACTATTCGGAGAAAATACAACTCAGCCGTGATTCAAGATGCCATGGAAAGCAATGGGAGCATGAAATTATATTAAAATAAGGAGCCTAATGCTTGACCGATCACAAATGGTCAACCCTATACAGAATAATGGAGACTATATCGCACTGCAGAAGATAGAAATGTACAATCGGTGGAGGTATTTGATGGCGAGCTATAATGTTGCCGTGATTTACTTTGATGAGAGCATTTCTCCTTGTCTGCCACGAATTATTGTATTTTTATTTCTTGTTACTTCGTATAACCTTGAGTGTGGCTGTTTAATATTTCGTAAAACAATTTACTTCCAATATATTTTGGTTAGGCCTTGGTTTGTTAGTTTTGGTGACCGTGCCAAGTTACATCGAGGCCAATTGATTTTCTCATTTAGAGTCAACGGAGGAAATGTTGTGCAGATTTAAAAGCAAAAACCATGAATTGTGTAACCCAGAAATCAGACCCCCTCTGAGATGGAGAGAGAGTTTCACATGTCACAGGGTTAAATGAAGAGGTAACCACTGCCTTTCAAGGTTTGGCAAAAAGGAATCTAATATTTAATCTTGACTTAAAGCTTTCGTGACTGCAGGAATTCATATTATTTGGGTCTTTCGGTAAAAAAAATTACAAAAACTATTGAAACGTTGTCGTTTTTTGTTATTTTCTTTGAAACATCTACGTGACTTTACCGAAAGACCCAAAGAATATGGAATCTATAATTGCGTGGACTTCAGCAGAGAAATGGGAAAATTTGAATGTAACAACATTAGCGGACTTGTTCACGAAATGTTTACTCAGAAATGAATTACTAAATTGTGGAATGTAGCCTAGGTCATTTTCCTCTTTCAACAAATAACTTCTCATTATGCAGTAGATTTAGGTCATGTGCTGTGTCTGTCAATATTTGATAACGTGGAAATGACATTTTGGGTTGAGATTAATTGTTAATTTCCTTAATGGCTCAAACAAACTCAGCCTGTTGCGGAAACACACATACGACCCTGGGTGATTCTAATAAGCATAACGTCTGTCAGGGGCTCAGTTAATGAAGCACTTGAGTGTGCCTACAACCTCCTATTTGTATAATTTAAACATTTCTACAAAATTAGGGTCTAATTTAGTCATTGCCACCTTGGAACTCTGACAATGAATTTTGCTCATAGGAGGTGGATAGACGTCAACAGGGGAAACTTTAAACAAATTTTCAGTGGAATCTACATGTACGAGTTATCTAATTGGAACGGTAGGAAATATTGGTGTGAATAATTTAGATAACAAGTGTTACGTTTCAGCTTTCAGTTTAGTACGGATAATTGTACAGTGGAATAGAATTGTGACAGGCATGTCAGTAGATGCACTCTTTTTGCAGAGTTGCTATACAGACGGGAGTTTCAGACTTATTAGTTTCAAAATCTAATGGAAACAACCGTCATATTCATGTTACCTCGACAGCTTTATGAATGAAACAAGTTTGTCCTAGGCTTCATTTTGTTTGTATGTTATCATAAATAATCATTTTAAAACAAAGCCATACATAATCTGTTCTGTAGGAAAGTCCATCCAAAATGATCTGACTCTTACCTTTTTGAAAAATATGATAATCTTTTACAAAGTATGCTAAAATAAAAAAAATGTTGTGGATATAATCTCATGTATTTGATACACAATAACTTCACGCTCATCTAAGGTACCCCTCTTAAAATAATGTTAGACGGCGTTGGCAGTGGTGGTAAGCACAAATAACTGAGTTAATGCTTTTGTCAATAAAGCCACCCTAAAGGGAAGCAAATATAGCATAGACAACGTTATTAGCAATGTCCACTTTCACAGTAGAGAGGCATATGTTACAAAGAAGGGCCGTTGCCAAAAATGTCTCCTGTTATATATTATTCCTTTTGTAGAGTTTTTATTATCTCTGTTGTTATCTCTTAAACGCATTGTTAGAAATGATAAGATACAAAAAAAGGATATCTTAGAATACTGTAACTAAAATTACATTACCAGGAGTCTCAAGACTTTCTCAGGATGGTTCTGCCAATTTTCTTTGCGGACAGGGACAATGTTCCTTTGTGTAATTCCATTTTCAGTAATCTGCAGGTAATTATTAAGCATTTGGATGGTTGGCCCCTTAAGATTGTAGTGTTTCTCTGCTATGGGAGTAAACTGGAGATCTCTGAGAAACCCCATGCAGACCAGGGGGAGAACATACAAACTCAACACAGAAAGGGTGCCCGAGTTGGGATGAAACCTTAAGGCCTTATTGCGATAGAGATAACGAACAGGCGCAAATTCGTATCTTTTGTGATAATATAAGACGACGTGATTTTCACAGGGCCACAAGCGTGGATTTGAATGCGAACCGAGAGATGCAAAATTGCTCGATGAGCTGTCACGTGCAGACTTGACTTCCTCGGATGCTGTTTTCACAAGAGGTGTTTTGACGTCGCTCTTTTACGAGGTCCAAATATGTCATGCGGAATAAATAAGTCGGCTTGTTCCTGCGAAGTCTTCATGCCAAGTCGATAGCCCCTAGCAGAGCTAATCTCGTACATATTGTCCAGGTGGACAATGTAAAGTTGGTGGTCAAGGAGCATCCCCGTAGTTGCTTGCTCATGCCACTGCTAATAGAAGGACCTCCACTATATGAAGCTTTAAAGAGCTCTCCTAGAGGCTATTTTCGCCTGCTATCCCACACTGACCAGACGTCTTGAAAGAGGTGGGAGTATTCACACTTTACCCCGCCGTACAGAAGTTATTTTCTGAAAGCGATATATGTTAATGCCCCCTCGTACCATGTTCAATGGTTACTGCCACACGTGAACATCTGGTCACATATCTGCTCCACAAGGTATAGTATTCCATTATTTGTTTCAGTCTGGCCAGGATACCGTTGAGCTTTGAGGCAGTACTTATCTCCCGTTTACAGCCCTGAGCAGTGGTGGAAATCCAACATTCGCATGTCAGGGGCAAGTCTGTCCAAAAGACAAGCCCACTGTTGGCTACCCAACAAAGTACACAATTTATCAGATTTTAACTCGCGGACATTTTGAGTGTGAGCTGCTCGCTCTACCGCTAAGCCACCTGGCCAGGATGAAGGGTGGTCCAAAAAGCTTTGGGCTATTCTACATCTGCGCTGACTAAATATTATTGTCACTTAATATTCCCACTTTTCTCTGAAAATTATGCTCTGATCATGTAACAGTGAATGCATTGATGCCAGGAGTCAGCGTAACTCTTTTGCATATTCATATACGCAAGGGATTTGAACGTTTGTGTATAATTATGATATTTTTCAACCCTATGTGGACATCAGACTATTTGACCTGTTTTGCAGGGTCATGTTGTCTTATTATTGGTAAACATTCACAAAAACTAAATTACATACCCATGAACACTCATGTGATGCATGCGAAGTAGATGATTCGTAACATATTTACATACTCTTTGGGTCTTTCGGTAAAGTCACGTAGATAGAAAAATAATAAAATATCAAGACGTTTCAATCGCAACACAAGCAATCGTCTTCAGGTCAAAAAATACAGCAGGCATGACTTTACCGAAAGACCAAAAGAGTATTAATTCCTGCAGTCCCGAAAGCTTTAAGTCAATATATTTACATGTGCACACGCGCCCACACAATGATTATTTTATTTCATTAACTGCGAACGTTTTTATATTTTAAACGGAAATATATTTCTCTACTTCATATCCCAGTTCTCTTGCGAAGCCACAACTACTTCATTTATGCAAAGAAAACAACAGGCTGATATTTACAAATGTCGCTTTGTATCTAAGTAAACCGTTTTTTCCTACGTTGTGTTTGCCCTTGAAAAGTCACGTCTTTGATTTTAGTTTAGCATTTCCTGTCCGCATTTCGGTTATGAATAATGTCCACGTTATTCTTGTTGTCGTGATCCTCGTACTGCCCCCTCTTTTTCCGTGTTACATAACCGACCCTCCCCCTTCTGTCCCGTCCTCCCCCACCGCACTGCTCAAGAGCCTGTGTTTGTGTTTTATTTCAAATCCTGGCAGGCTTGTTCGCCTGTCTGTACTTGTTTGTGTCGGTGGAAACCATGCATATGTATTTTTTGCTCGCATGCGTGCTTGTGTGTTGTTCATGCTTGTGCAGTTGGGGGGGAGGTGGCAGGGGGGAGGGTCACTGTCTGACTGTCTGGTTGCTTGTGCTTGCTTTCACGTGCAGGCTTCATGGACATCAGCCTGGAGGATCAGGTACAGCTGCTGGAGTCTTGCTGGCTGGAAGTGCTCATGGTGGGACTCATTTGGAGGTCCATGACCCATCCTGGCAAGCTGGTTTTTGCCGCTGACCTGGTGCTCGAGAGGTCAGTCCCTCGCCTTCCCTGACCGTGCCAACCTCAACTCGGTTCAATCCTCCTTTCCTGCCTGCGCATGTCCACATACCCACTCACCCCTCCTCGCCCACCCATGTACTTGTTTCTGTATGAGCAGATTCATTTTCTTGCCTGGACTGTATTTTTAACCGTGTGTATCCACTAGGGGTGCGCAGTTCGGATTTAAAAAATTGCACTAACACTATTCGCGCATTTGCGCGGGATACACGGCCAGGATGGAGGTTGAGCGGTAGGGAGGCGTGACGTCAGCGCGACGCACGAACCCAGTTCAACGCTGTGGGATGCGGTGACATCATGCGCCAGCCAGCAAAACTTTGTGTTTGTAATATAGTACGATACGATCACGTGGCCTGGATTGCCGGATCGCGAGAGATGGCAGTGACTTGGCGTGGCTGTCGGATCATATCGAAAATCAGATTTAGAACAAATCCGTTCTGATTCATAATGTTATTAATAAATTGGTTTGTCAATCCTATCCGGAATGGTTTTAGAAATATATTTTAGTTAAAGTACAGTAGTATAAAAATAGTGGTATTTCATGAATTAATGTGTTTTTTATTCCACTTTGAGTCATACATTTTGAAAAATATATATTAATCTACAAAGAACATGTAAAACATCTCTAAAGAGCATATCCGAAATAACCTCATTGTTATGACAACCAACTTATATAAACTACAGGAAATATTAGAAAAACATCGTTTAAAAAATTTGGCTCAAGATAAATCTGAGCAAAACAAAAGTAATGTACAACACACTCGCTAAAACAATTGAAGACAATCTGTTTTAGGGGCACAACTGGAAAATACATCAGTGTATGTTACCTAGGGCAGTTATTCATGGCGGATCGTGATCCAAATTACGAAATAAAGAGGCCGATGAAAGTGGGTTGGAGCATTTTTGGAAAACTGACCTTCACAATGAAAAACAACATAGCTATGTGCCTAAAGACAACAATGGTGCAGGCAATGTGCTTTGCATACAATAGTCAATAATCTACAACCTTTTATCAATCGACTGCGAGATGGACAAAGGCCTCCCTTGCCTTATTGGCCATGGGGGTTGTTTGTCTGTTTGAATTTCAGTCATCTCTGATGTTAGTCGTGGCTGGGACTGGAACCCAGGGTGCCGGATTGATAGCGGCATGTGCAAGCGACAGTGCCACCACGGTGGCGGATGGTAGTGTAGAGGTTAGCGCGCTGCGCTACGAATGTAATATTTTCTATTGATATGCATAGGTCCACTCAAGGCCAACACCGGCGACTATTTCCTGAACCGGTTCTGGGCCTCTCCTAGGTCGACTCGGCCTCAAATGAGTAACTGGCGCAGTGTGTAAACTTCGGCACTGGAGGCCGGGCATGTTGCTGACCACCCATCCCCCAATTTTGCCGTGACGGCCATTATAGGTGCTCGCTAACAGCACTTGCTCAACAGTCTGTTAAAGGCAATACAGGGATTTTTTTGTCTTTGCCACCATTCTACTTAGGACCTTTGCATATGAATAGAAAATATTACATTGGAAAAAAGTAGAATAAACCAAAATGAAAGCCTAAATGAGATGGGTAAAAAAGAGAATAGGCTTGTGATCTCGATTAGAGATAAATCATTTAATTATGGTGGGGTTTGGGAGGGGGTGGGGTGATTTCCTCCCAGACAATGTTGTGTGATTGAGGGAGAACTACTCTAGCTGCTTGATTCAGCTCCTAAAGAAGCTCCCAGCAATTAGACAAAACGTTGGGCATCATGCCCAACAATACGCGGTACGACCCGCACAAACATCGTAGATGTATACAGCACAACCGCAAAAAAACGAAGCAATAGTGCCCCTAGCCACCACCTTTGATGAGGTTGTTATTGAGACCAGAATTACTGACAAGCCCAAGCCTTACTCTGCCCATCATCTATCAACACGAAAGAGTTCATGATAATCATCTTGAGCCATGATCAGTCAACTTATGGATGAAGGCAGCTACGCGATGTCACCTCTAGCCCTGCGGGCTGTGCCGTTATTATTTGTACCGCTATGGTTCCACATTGGAAAAAAATCAATGTTTTTACATTGTTCATGAAAGTTGTGTTACAAAACAATACTCTTTGGTTCTTTCGGTAAAGTCACGTAGGTATAAAATAAAATAAATTACGACGTTTCGGGCGCAACACAAACGTGACTTTACCGAAATAACCAAAGATTATGGATTCCTGCAGTCACGAAAGCTTCAAATCATTACAAAACAATATTTCAATTAAATAACCTCTTTATTGACTAACAAGTCACTGAGTTTGTATAGTAATGTACTCACAAATCTACAAATGTGCTCATTACATAGCTCAGTTGCTCGGCTCCTTGGGGTAGTTTGAGAGTGCAGCCTGTGGGAGAGGAGAGGCTTTCTAACTATGTTGGGCCGACGTGGAAATGCAAATTTCATTAAATTAATTTGTGGGCATGAGGTGGCGGTGTGGCCGAGGGGGCTAATGCTTTGTTGTGAGCACTGAGCAAGGCACCTCTGAGATTTTGGGTTAATATTTTGGCAGTCACCCGTGATTAAAGGCGGCTTCTTCAATGTATTGAGTTTGTGAACTCATCAGTGTCCATTGACAATGACTGTGCATAAAAAAACAGTCGTATGAAATATAGATTTTGACTTAATTTAGCTTTTTTCAATTCTCAGAATAAAATAAAAATGTTATTGAAATGCAATTTTTTTGATGAACATATAAAAGTTACATCGATAAAGGGGCCTGTCCTTAGAAGCAGTTGCATGACATCATTTTCCCGGGCCATTATTTAACACAGAATGGTGCACTCCCCACTGGGAGATCTGAGTGGTAAAATCATACCTGATCTAACGACGTGACACTGGCAGCCCAATTAGAATCTGAATGTGGTGGGATGATTTAAAAAGAATGTCATTGTTGGTTCAATGGCCTGTCGTCTGTTAATCGACTTGATCACCCATGCTTGCACACACCCACATGCACACCCCAAGGCTTTCCATGCTGCTCAGCCACACCTGACTATACACGCTGACTCGTGCATCGTACATGACTAAACTTGTGGACATGCTTGCATATATACCCGTGTAAGTATATCCACTAAATTACTGTGCAACCAGTCTTTTGCCCAATTTAACTTTTCGATAGATTATCCATCATTTACAAAACCACTTGGTAGCCCATCCAATCTTTTTTGGACAACCAAGCCTGTGTCAACGCTTCAGGTCACATGCCCCACAGTTCCACTTCATTGCTGAAACACGGAGGTATGTTTCACAAGGTGATTTTAGCCCAAGATAATATGGCTACAGAGATATGCATGTTTGTTTTCTAAGCTTTCATCATCATTATCAGCTTTACACTAGTGGATGATGCCCTGCTCATACCGACGCCACCCATCCTGCGATGCCCACAGTCTATCTCGCTCCAGAAAATTAGCTGATTTCTTAACTCTGTTTCCATGTTCTTGAGTACATTCTCTCCACTCTTAAATTACCTCACCAGCCTCGTCAATTTGCCTTCACCCCCCCCTCCATTCTATTGGTATATCCGGCCCAAACTCACCATATTAACCTGGCGATCTATTTCTTGCCTTGGCTCGCAGCAGTGACGAGTGATATCTTAACCGGTCCTGGGCCACCGCTGCCGTTTCACTTGACCGCACTGACCAGCATGGTGAAGTATCGTCAAGCAACTCTCATTATCAGCGTGCCATGAGAACGCCTTCAGCAATTGATTTAGAAGGTTTGTAAATTGTTACGTATACAGATGTATTCCATTTACTTTAATTGAATATTATTTTTTTTTAAAGTTTAATTTTCTCGCCCTCCATTTTGTGGCTTTCTCTTCATCCCTCCCCCCACTGCTACAGCTATTTAAGTCCCCGTACATTATTCATCCAGGCGTCTTTCTGTGTGTGCCTCTGCGTGTGTGTATGTCTCTTGGTGTGGTGTTGCTCTGGTTATCTCTCTGGGCTGCCCAAAAAAAATATCCTTCTCTGTCTATGTACCTCGTGTCTGTTCACGAGTCCTTGCCCTCTGTTTTTACGTTAGCATGTTCAGCCCAGAAGATGAACACAACACATTTAGGAGTCTTTTGAAATACGTGTTCAACCAGGTTAGTGTCTAACTGTTTTGTTGGCCGACTGGTTTGCATCGCATTATGTTTCTAAGGTCTGTTGAGTTTCTCGTCTCCCATCTTCTTGTCGCATTTGCTTACGTGCGGTTTGCCGTTCTTTATGTGCTGTGTGCGTGGTGTCTCCATGTGTGTTCCCTCGCTATATGTTTCACCCCATTCCCACCTGATGATGAGCGCTTGTGTTGCGTTCGAAACGTCGTGATTTTATTTAATTTATTTAAGTTTTATTTTATTTCTACATACGTGACTTTACCGGAAAAAAAACAATGAGTATAATCTGGCTAGGGTTTACCAAAAGCAGAGGATCCTGCCACCATAAAGTAATGGTGAGCACACTGTGCTTGCAAACCAGAAGTGACCGGTTTGATCTCCTGGCATAGCACCTGATGCATGAACGAGTCTTTTTTTAAATCCACCCCCCTGCATTTGTCAACCCAGGCATTATAAATGTGCACACCACAGTTAGTCCATTGGCAGGTCGCGTGTGGTGTGGAGTAAACCGTGGGTCACTCTCACCACGTCTGGCCAGTGTGGAAGAGTAGACCAACATACCCTCCAGATGGGCTGTCTCGAACTCCCTCGCGTGGATGCCGTTCTGCCAGCAGTAGCGTGAGCAAGCAATTGCAGGGGCTGCACCTTTACCTCCAGGCTGTTCTGCTGGTTATATTCATTTTGGCTTTCTCTATTGCCCAGAGGCATGGCTGCATAAAACAGTTTTACATTAGACTTAACTTTTCATTTAATTCACGATTCAATTAATTGTGTAAGAACAGTAAGTATAGAATAGGCGCTATAAACCTCATTGACCCTGTGGCACGTGACTGATAAATACATCGGCAGATGACTTCTTAAAGCACATTGTATGTTTTCTGCGAACAGAAAACATATGATCATCAGCAGCCTTGGTTAATCCACTGTTGGATGAAGGCTTCCCAAAGCCACCACCATCTATCACTCTTCATGGCACGTCGTAATAATCCTGTACACGAGCTGGATTTCATTACTCCATCTCTGCCGTTGTGACCTCTTCTCAGACTCGTTCCGTTTGCTGCCACACCCCATCATTGTTCTTGGGACCATCTGCCATAATCCCTTCCAGCGATCGTGGCCTGCCCAAGCGCAATTACGTCCATCAAGGAAACATACACGCCAACAAAAACAACATCGACAGCGACATGTACACACTCCATAAATGTCACACAAAGTTCTTCAATATGTAACTTGTGTGGCGATTATTCACTTGCAGCGGCGTGGTTTTATTTGGCTGCCCTTTCAAACAAAGTTCACAACCATTGTGTTCCAACATCGTTTGGTCTTCAGATTTAAAAGAAGCATTTGATTAAAAAAAAACATTCATAAATAAATGACGTAACTGTATTTTATTAAATCAAACTATAACCTGGCTATTCCCTACAATTGTGCGGTATGATTTTTGCTCGTACCACACAATTCATATTTGATATGTGTCTTGTCCGGATGCTACCATGGTATAATAATGGTGATCACACTTGACTTGTAGTCCCGACGCAGTTGGTTCAGTTAGTTCTCTAAGTGCGGCAGTGGAAACAACAGTGCGTGTTTTTTTGTTTCAAATCCCCCCCACCCCCCATCTGTGACCACCTATCATTATAAATGTGTGGACTTAAGTTGATTGGTAGGTTTTGTGTGCTGGGGTGAAGTGTAGGTAATCCCACCTCCTAAGACGTTTGTCCAGCATGAAAGAGTAGGCCAAATACTAGAGGAGCTCTGGTGTTTCTTCCAGTGGAGGCCCACTTGCCAGCATGAGTGTGATTGAGCAATTTGCAGGATCAACAAGTAAAACTATAAACTGAATTGCTCCATTTACACTAGACATTACAGCTCTTTACATCCAATAAATCCAACTCTAAACAAATAAAACAATAAAATAATAAATAGGTCAAAAGCAATGTTATGTTTTCTGCAACATTAAATTCTTGTAGTTTTGAAGAAACAGTTTTGTAGTTTATTTAATAAGCAGCACTTTTGTAAATTAGGTCATTTAAATCTAGTTTTTTTCACAACAGAACATGGGGTTTACACCCAGAATGATTGCACATGTGTACAGTATATTCACACAAGCAAATGCCTTTTGTCAATCCACCGCTGAGTGAGGGCCTCCCCCACGCCATGTGCGTAGTTGGGGTTATTTGACCGTAACTTGAACGCCGTGGTCATTGCGAGTTTGTCTGATAACATAGCCCTGCAGCAGCCTATGGCTGGCTCCCGTTCGTTGTGGATTGGTCACCCATGATTGAAAGCACTATCTAGGCTTCTCGCCCTACTTTACCTGCCCGATATTTGACGAGAGATCAGACGGATGTATTACGGGGCATTTAGTCATCGGGGCCCAAAGTGATTTTTGTGGCAAACAGACTTGGGTGAAATCTCCGATTAGCACGGCTAGGCTACGTACGCTTGTCCTGGTGGGGGTCGCTGGGTACGTAGTTAAACAAAAAAAAACAAAGCGTAGGCCACATGGCGCGACGTGTTTAACATTCTCAAAGTGGTAATTTGAGAGCATTTTTTCACCCGGATCGATTTAACTAAAAATAATTTGCAGACAATTGTCATTGGCCCTGACAGCTTGTCAGAATGCCCAGTTTTGTTTTTGTCAAGACTTTAGGAGGAGTAATGCAATGGGAGATAACAAGTGCCAAACGTGTTGACATAAAGAATGCTCCAATGAAAATCAGAGCTGCAGAGCACTTTCCCAATTCCTAATAGACGTGTCTCCATGGTAGCACCGTGCATCGATGCTGCTTTGCTGCTGCCCCAGAGGCAATGGTTGATTTCGTTTAACTCCTTAATCAACCGTTCCCCCGGACACAGCAAACTGTACCGTGTTATTTGAGAGAGAAGGTGTTCTTTAGAAGTGTTTGGCTGTTTTGCCTTCCCTAGGAATTTCCCATATTAATATTGTATCGTGTTTGCTTTCATGCTGTTCCTAAATCATCGTTTTATCTGTTAGCATGGGCTTTTTGAGCCTTTGCCGTTTATTTGGGCAGGGAGAAGCGGATCTGCATTTGTGAGCGCACTGCGCTGTGAACCCGGTGACCTGAGTGTGATTCCAAGCCATATCAGTGTCGAGTGCTATCTCTGAACCGGACTTGGCACCCTCCTCCTTCACAAACTGGCACTTGCCAGCGTGGTGAAGTATTATGAGAAACAACCCACGTGACCTGCCCTTCATCCAGCAGTGGATTGACAAAGAGCTGTAAAGTATATTTTGATGCATTTTTTATTTTGTGCTACGTTTGATTTTTCACTTGCCACGACAGTATACACGAGACGTGCTTTTAGGTTGTGTTCTGCCTACATCGTTGTTTATTTTTAATTCGTAACATTTTATTGGGCTACATTATCAGCAGCAGACAACATAATCCCTTTCTGTACTGTAATACGCTCCCACGTCTGAGCTCCCGGCCTTCACCGACATGCACTGATTGGCGTGGTGAAGTATGGTCCAGTTACTCCCATGAACCGCATGATGTAGGCAATCCCTCATCCAGCAGTACAAGGATGTCTTGAATGCTATTGATGTCTTGGGTTCCTTTGAACAACAGCAGTAACGTAAAAAAACATAATAAATAGCATTTGCGCAAACGTACTATGCTTTCACAATCTCCTCTATGACTTTGGACAATGACTGGAAAGCACTATAAAATGATGGTCCCAACACATTTGCTGGAATGTGTACGTTTATTATTTCACTTTGGCAAATGTGCACACTTAAAGTAAAGTGGACGCCCATTTAATAGATGTAGCGCACTTCTCATGAAACGGTTATATAAAGAAAATAAACAAGTACATTTCTGATGCTAAAGCACTTGCTTGTTTGTAAGGAGATTTATGCTTACTGGTGCAGTGGCTTTATTTGCTCAATCCTGAATAATGATGCAATTAATTTGAATAACGGACATTATACTGGGGGCCCTGAAACACCTCGGTTCAACAATGATATAAAATTACTACCCTTTGTCCAATTCACTGTCGGATCAAGGTCTCTCCCACACATGTTGGGAGTGAAAGC